>NC_090931.1:1118667621-1118970651 GCF_040938575.1 Ambystoma mexicanum
ATTACAACCCTTTTCACAAATCCAGAACTGTTCATTTCACAATTTAAGCATGCTTCTTCATTTTCACCGGTTGGCTGTTGATCCTCTGCATTGTCCACAAGGCCTTCTGGGGCCTGGGGCCAAATTACCTTCAACTCTCCCTTCCTAAATATCTTCCTTCTCGAGCACTTCGCTCTTCCGCCTCAAACTCCCTCAGGGTCAGCCGCTTCTCCAAGCAACGAGTTGGGGGGAGATCTCTCTCCGCAGCAGGGGCCTCCCTCTGGAACAGCCTTCCTGCCTCCCTGAAACTTGAGGAGAACCATCTCCGGTTCCGGAAGCACCTCAAAACCTTCCTCTTTGCTTCTGCTTTCTCTCTCCCTCTCCCCTGCTAAATCACTGAAACTGTACTGAATCAGCAACTGGGCCACTCACCAATCTCGGTCCTTGGCCCAGCCACTCTCCCCTGCACTGCCTTCCTGGCAACCCCTGCACTGCGGGACTGTCTCTGTATCCCTACAGCCCCCCTTCCCAGCACTTGTCTGCTCTTATCTTGCACTTGCCACCAGCTGGCCCTTATTATTTATCTTGTTCACTACTAACCCTGTACTGCACTTTCCCCTCTCCCTTTCCCCCTTGCACTTTTCCCGTCCCCCCTACCCATGCACTTGCGCGATCTGAATGACACCTGGCCTAGTAGGATCGCTGTCGGTCTCCCCTTGTTCCCCCCTCCCTGCCTCGTCGCGCCTTGAAACACTTGTGTATAGGCGCGTTACAAATGCCATATCATATCATATCATATCATTGAGGACCTTGCCCAGAGGTCTGCAACCTTCATCTCTTCAGAGGTTTTTAGAGTACAACACTCACCAGCCCTAGCGGACGGAGTCAATGTGAAGGATCGTACTGGATATGGTCCAAAACATCTGGAAAGCCAAAGGTTGCAGGCCCCTGTAGGTATGCTGTAAAACAACCTAGAAGAGCATATTACATGGTGCGGTTCAGCTCCTGTGCGGGTGTGGAGGACCATGGGAAGTGCTTGCTCTGCTTAAAGAAGCAGATGCTCATCACATTATGTAATTAAACGCCCTAGAAGAACCTTGATGTCCAAAACAAATAGTTCAATTCTTTGATGTATTTATTCTTTTGGTATATATGGGCTCCCCCTTTGCATTTTCTGCTGCCTTAGGGGTGTGTACATCTATTGTTTACGTAAACACATTTACTGGGCCACTTTGGGGTATTTATCAGCATCATCAACTTCCAGAGCATGCACAGAAAAAGAGCGCCATGTTTCACACACTTTTGCACCAAATTCTCGGGAGGATAGCTCAGGGGCAACGTGCTCACCTTGGAAGCAAGATGACACGGAGCAACACAGGTTCGATCCCTGGGTCCGCCCTTAGAAACCTCTGGGTATTGAGCGCGTTACAAATAACATATCATACATTCAATGACTGGACATTCCGCCCCCCTTGAATTTAGTTACTTGGAAAACATAGAAGTCTCTGTACCACTAGCTTTTTTCACTTGAAACATTAAAGAAGTGCTGCTAACAATATACAATATCAGAGCAGGGTTGACAACGAAAGAAAAATATAAATGGCCACCACGCAAATGTTTTTCTAGAGTTTCCAAACTTCGCAGGAGGAAGACCATCAAGAGCTCGCAGATAAGTCACATGTGTTGTTATGTAACTGGGCTTTATATCGTCACTACTGCCACGTGAATGGTCTCTGGGAGCTCTGGCGGATCTGAAAGAGGTAGGTGGGTAAGGTTAGTGGGAAGAGCTACAGAATGCACGCCGGCTGTGCTGTTGAGTTGATCCTTGAAGTTTGGAAGCGCTTGGCTACTGTGTGTGGGTCGGTTTCTCGGTGTTCCGTGTTGAGGTCATGTGTTCCAGGTGGGAGCTTAGCATGCCTGTGGTGTTCGGAGCCACTAGTGGTGGTGGTATTGACATTGGTGGTAGAGGGGTAGAGTTCTGTTTGATGTCCTTTGGGAGGGATTTCAAACGCCTGTGTGTGTGAGTAGCTTAGTTCGCCTGCATATAGTGCGTCTCAGCATGAAAGATAGTGTAGGGAGGGTGTCAGGCAGAAGAACATAATGGGGCACAGACTGCCTGTATACCGTGCAGGAAAATATCAGCAAGTTCCCACCCCTCAACCCCCCAGCCTTCTTCTTGTCTAGAAGTTTAGGAAGGATACAACAGGCAATAATTAATTTAGGGCAACTGTGAATCATAGAGGGCAGTGTTGATCTAGGGTACCAGAGAACAAAACACAGTTGGCAGCAATTTATATAGGACAACCAAGTCATACAGAGGGGCAACAATCAAACCGGGTCAATAGTTAAGAACTCAAGACCCACCTCTTCAAGGAGTCTCTCTGCCTCAACCCCTAGGCCATCACATCGCCCCTCGCACCACCTGACTCGCTGGACGCCGCCTGCCCATCTCATCCCTGCCAGCCGGTACAGCTGTACCCCTCCTCTGTGCCCCTCTGTATCCCTCCCCTGCTCCCCCCCCGCTGTATATCTGTTCTGTTGTTACCTCTGAAAAGCACTCGGTTTTGCATCTGTACTGGTGTAAACCTCTGTAAAGCTTTATGTTGCTTCTCGAAGCGAGGTCCACGCTCAATAAATACCAAAATAATAATAAATTAATCACAGCGGGGGAGGGGGGGGCGGGGCAACACTTAATCGAGGACAATATTCAAGTACAGTTAGTGGGGCAAAACATGAATCTAGGGCAAAACAGGTGCACAGTGAGACAAAACACATCAAAAGCAAACAATCCATCCATTGGGGGCAACACTGATCTAGGATACTAGCGAGCAAAATACAATGGGGTGACAATTCACCGGGGGCAATCATCTCATACAGCGGGCAACCATTAATCTAGGCTCAGGGGTGACGGGAAATAATCGCGGGCCAACAATTCATACAATGGGGGCAACAATGAATCGAGGGCAAGCAAATCACGCAGTGGGGCAATAGCGAAGGTCGGACATCAGGGGTGAGATTACTGATGGGATCCCGGGCCGAAAATCCTAGCAGGGCGACGTGACCTACCTGGTCTTTAAGGGGTCTGGAGAAACACCGCTATTCTGTGCGGAAACCCTGCGACATTCCCTGTGGTTTTGAGCAGCACATCACAAGTGCACCCAGGTGAAGACCTGCTGCCTAGTACTGATTGACCCAAAGGTTTTTGTGATATCCTATTCGCTGTCCTATTTGATGTCCCACTAATATCCCAACAGTCCGGGGCCTTTCTCTTCGTAAGTGATCTTTGCCATCCATATTCGCATCTAAACTAAAATCTGCTTCTGGTGTGCCCATGCCACCCACTTGGCTATCCACCTGCCTGCCATCTGCTGGCTTGACACATGTGCTGTTGTTCCATGACCCCTCGCCCCCACCCCCCACACTGCTGCCGGGGTCCCACTTCCCTTGCGTTTGTTACTTAGACTCCTCCCTCCACTATAGACTCTATTCGAATAGACACTCACACGTCACTCTCTGCATTTTCCCTCTTGACAGCCAGGGAGTGCTCAGAGATGCCTTTGCTAACTGTTGCCATATGCGTTCCTGCTGCTATATACAAGACACAGAGGGAGCACGCCATGCTATAACCTATACAGACAGTGCGTGCCCCCTACAGACCATGACATATTCCACCCAAAGCAGGAGTGTGCAAGGAAACGGATACTTGCGTAGAAAGACATTTAACATGCGTGGCTATAAATCGCAGGGCGGCCAGAAGAAGGGGTGGTGCTAGAAACCAGCCTAAAGTATGCATTTCCCGCTCCCCCACTAAGAGGGCGGATTGCATGTCCCCCCTTCCACCCTGCGCCCCCTTGCTGATCTCGGAGCCTACATCTGCATCTCGTTTTAATCACGCCTCATTATTTGGTTCAAAACGTTACTTGGAGTTGCAAAATAAATACAAAAGTAGGCTTTGAGGAAAGGGCTGGCTCGCGCGGCCGTGTTCCCTCGCAATGCACAGATGCTCTCGTTGTGAACTTGCCAGAAGGAACTCCCTGGGCCCGGCTTCCGTTGTCTTGCTATAAACGGGAGATTCCAGCCGAACACTGCTTTGGGACCAATGGGTTCTAAAGAGTGATGACGTGTAGCTAACAGAAGCAGTGTTTTGTGCATGCCACCTCATGGAATCGTCTACATAAACTCTAAGCTGCAATTTTCAAGACTCACTTCTTGCCTGTATTTTGGGTGGCTAACGGCTTGTTTAACCTGTATCTCACCAATCTGTATGTTTTGGTTACTACCAGTTCACTGTCCAATCACTAAGAGTATCCTTACCCCTTCACTCCTCTGACCTATCCACCAGTTATCCTGCCCCACCCACTCCCATTGACCTCTTCCCACCATGCACTTCTCTGACCTACTCCTCTTCAGCGTCCCTTCTCCAGGAGTGGACTGGCCTATAGGGAACTCTGGCGATTTGCCAGTGGGCCTCTGCACCCTGGGCCTCTTTTGTGTGCTTTTTCCACATTTTCCCATAGGAAAATCAGTGGGTTTGCCGAAAATGTCTCATATGGGGCCACTTTGAAAATTATTTCCAGGGCCTCTTTTGGTCCCCAGTAATTATTTCCAGGGCCTCTTTTAGGTGCCAGTCCACCCTCGCCCTTCTCTATCTCTCACACGCGGTCTACCCACAACTTTCTGCCGTGCCCACCTGCTCTCCTGATCTACACTTCCCTATCTCCTAATCTCCCAATAAAAGTACCCTGGTCCTTCATCTCCCCCACACACTACCCACTCTAATCTTACTTATCCTGTCACTCAATCACTCTGCACCCTTGCCCTCAAGCCTTTTGCCACCTACTGACCTCATCCTGGGCCTCTGGAATGCAGAATTATAATTAAAATTAATTCTAATTGGTTATTTAAAACGTGCTCAATACCCAGAGGTTTCTAGGTGCAGCCCGGGGGTCGAACATGTGTTGCTCCACGCTTTCTTGCTTCTAAGGCAAACACGTTGCTCCTGAGCTATCCTCCCGAAACGACCATCTGACCTAAAACATCTAACATCACTGTCCACTTCAACTCCCACCACCCAAACTCCCTATGATGGCCATCACTGAAACCTGGATGGCCTCTGTGACACTGCACCACAGCTGCACTCCATACTGGCCTTGCTCATTTTTCTCGCTCGCCTCGATTCTCAAAAATAGCTGCTGGTGTTGGCCATATGATCAGGAAGGAAGCATCCACTCCACTTCCCTCCCTCTAACTTTACCGCCCTTCAACGTATGTCTGTTCGACATTTTGCTCCCAGCCCTTTCATTCTCCTCATCTATCACCCAACCCTCGCCCCTAACATCTTCTTCTCCGACCTAGACCTGCTACTTGAATCTTTTCTGGGGGATCTCCACCTGGCAATAATGGTTGAAATGAACCCCCACATCATCATGAACACTTCCCCAATACACATTGACTCCACTCTCTGCCTTACCACTTTCTTGCACCGGCACTTGTGGGAACTGCCTTGATCTCATCTTTCTCTCCTCCACCACCCACTCCTCGGCCTTTTCTATCACCTCCTCTCCCCCAATCGCTCATGTATTCACTTCAACCTCTCTACTCACACTTACCCATGTTTCAGCAATCACCAATTGAACATTCAAACCTGACACCAGGGCACCATACTTGGAACAGTATGCCCCTCCATGCCCACTCTAGTCCATGTGCCCACTCCATTGAACCATCATTCAGAGAGTTCAACAACACATTTGCCACCTCCTTTGACTACCACTATCCTGCTCATTCCCTTGCCCCTCTTGCTCACGCCCGCAACCATGGCTCACCAGAGCCATCCAACAGCTTAAGACATAAATGCACCTTTGCCTACGCCACTGAGGTAAAGACCACTTCCTCACTCTGCCCACTACCTATAAAGACTCTTTGCCATCACCACTGCTCCTGACTCTGCCAAATCATATTACTACACAGACCTTATACCATAACTTCACTCGTATTGTCTTGTGAGGATAGTTCAGGGGCAACATGCTCACCTTGGAAGCAAGACAACACCGAACACCACAGTTTCAATCCCTGGGTCTGCGCTTAGAAACCTCCGGGTATTAGGCACGTTATAAATAACCTATCATATCATATCAGGTAGCATCCTTGCAAACTTTCCACAACTTTCTAGGCCATGCTCCCCGCTCCAAAAATCTGATTGCTATCCACCTCTGGCTCAGTTGACAAATTCGCCCCATACTTCTCTGCCCAAATCAGAAAGATATGGAACACCTTGGCAACCCTCCTACCTCTGCTACCTCCTCTCACATCCTCTCTATCCCCTTATGCCCCCCTCTCCTCACTAGCCCACTTTTCCCCCTGCATCTTCCACCAAACTCTTACCTATCCTCTGGTCAGCGAACCCATCCTGTTCTCCTCTCAACACCTTTGTATCTTAAACTATTAAACACTGTGCACCTGTCACCTGCTCCCATCACTCCCCCTTCTTCCACCACTCCCTCCCCCACATGAATCTTCCATGCCTACTATTAAATAGCCACCATCATCCAGATAATCAAGGTACTCCCTACTCATCTTAAGAATGCCTCCTTCTACCAACCAGCCTCCCACATGCCCCCACTACTCCAAAGTCCTTGACTGTCTTGTCCTCACCGCATTACTAGCTGACATGAGGATCACTCATTATGTAACTCCCCCATTCCGGCGCAGACTCTCCATGAACAGCACTTACCCACATCTCCAACCACTGGTCATCTCCACATCTCCTCCATTTTATTCTACGTGATTTCTCTGTAGGCTTTGACAGTGTGGATCTCCGCTCACTACACGAGACCCTCTCTTCCCTTGGCTTCCCAGTCACTGTACTTAGCTGGGTGGCCTTTTATCTCTCTGACCATCCCGTATCCCTCCCATGACCCTCCAACACTTATCCCCCACACCACTTCCCATCTGTGTCCCCCAAGAATCTGTCCTTTGCCCACTTCTCTTCAGCTGTGCATTACCTCCCTGGGGAAACTCATCTCCTCCTTGAGCTTCCACTTGTGCTCTTTGACCGTGATATCCAGACCTTATTCTCCTTGCCCACCTCCACCCCTGGCATCTCCCGATGTAGCACCAGTTGCCTCTTAGACACCTGTTCTTGGATGGCTCTACCCCTCCTTATGCTAAACTCGTCCAATACGGAAAACACATACCTACCTGCCTCCAATGGTAATCCCATTCTCCCATTTCCTATCTACTCTCCTTCATTCCAGACACCCTCACACACCCACCCAAGGTTTGCAACCTCTGAGTCCTCTTGGAAAGCGACCTCATACTCCTACAGTTCATCCTGGCTGCTTCCATAGCTGCTAGAGTCAACCTCCTCTATATCAAGAAAATCCTTCCACACCTCACGCACTCCTTGACCAAAGCGATAATCACCCCTCTTGTCCTCAAGAAAACCTGAGAACCTCTCTATACTACGTGTTGATCTCGCAGTCTAAAGCTTGATCTCTCCCCTTACAAAGTCCTGGACTTTGCTACTTGAACCATGTACAATTTACCGCGATTCGCACCCACCTCTACACGCAGCAACCATGCTGAATTGCCCTCTCTGCAAAATCACTCCTGCTTCAAATTCCTGGTTCTTTCCCAAAAAGCCATTTATGGCCTTGCCCCCTAACCTGCTAAATGCATATCCCTGTACTCTCCCTCTTGTACTCGCTGCTCTCCCTGTTTCCTTAACCTCTCTGCCGCAATTCACCCATCACCCATCCCCTATCCCGCTTCCACCCTTTCTCCCTTCTTGTCCCTCACAGCTGAAATACCCTACACGGGACACCACAGCTCTACATTTGAAGTAAGAGTTTTAAACCAGACTCAGGTTCCTCTCTCCCCTCCCTCTACCTGACCCCAGTCCATGCCTCCCCTCTGACCCCACTTTTGTATTACAGTTGAATATGTGTATTAACACTTTCCATGCCATGAGGATCACCGGTTTGGGTCTATTTGACCTTAAACATTTGACCTAATCACATTTGATCGAATTTATTTGACCTTTTTTTCTGTCTAAAAGTTGGGGGATACCTCAGCACCGCACCCACTTCCCCTCAACCTAATCTATACCTTTACCCATCCTCATATATATATTTAATTTAATTTGACCAAAATAAATAGCGAAAAAATATTAGATCTAATGTATTAGGTCTAATGTTATTAGGTCAATTATGCTAATGCAAAATCACCGTGTATGTACATTTCTGTTTGTTTACTTGTTTAAGCCCCAGAGGTATGTCCCATTAACCCACCCCCTCACCAGAGAGTTACTGAAAGTCCAAGATCTTGTTAAGGGGCACTAGACAGGGAGTGCCTCCATCTCCTGCATCTACGTCATTCATGTTTGAAATGAAAACCATATTCAATAAGTAGACATTTTAAAAGGGGTGCAATTACTACTTTATGTGAAATATACAAGAATCAAATGAAACGGGTCAGCGCACGTCGGGCCAGGGACCGTGAAACCCCAGCCTGGCACGGCTGTCTCTCCCTTTCCCCATTAGAGCATGAGAAAATGCCCATCAACTGCCAACTAGCAAGACTCAACGAGCACGGATCTTATTCCGTACAGCATCTTCGACACAGGTCCCCAACAATGATATGATTGTTGCCAAAGGGGGGAGATGTGTTTCTTGTGTGTTGGTTTGAAGATAGGACACACACAGTTTAATCCTCAAGTTGAACATATTGTGTGATCCTGGGCAAATCAACCCCCTTTCCCCTCCCCCACGCAATGATCTGCTGCATAAAACAATAGTCAAGTTTCGTTATGTTCTAGCTTGTAGTTATTTGAAAGTTAATGTTCTACTTTTAAATGTCCCCAAGCAAGTTTAGATAATTCTGTCTTATGGCACAGACAGAGGCCACTGCCTAAACATGTTTCTTGAAGTACCTGCAGGCTCTAAAGAGAGGTATTCCTTTGAGGACGTCTGTTTAGCACTGCTCCTTGCCCTGCAGGTCCCCGGCGTACACCGAAGGTCGGGCACACCGGGGAATCTCCTGCAATTAAGGGCAGGACAGTCGTTCGCCCGGATTCACAGCGCCTGCTTGACTTGGTTGCATGCAGTCAAAGCACACAATAGGCTATCGCCTAGTGGAAACGGATGGGCCGAGATTCAAGAAAAACATATAAGACACTGTGACATCTCCACAGCACGGCATGAAACTCAAAACCTGAAGCACGGAACAGCGAGCAGAAACAGCCACACTCAGCAGGGGGTGCTTGGGTTTGGCTGCTGTTAAAAAAGCAGATCCGTGATCCAGGTAATGAGGCCATGAGATGCACTTCTTTTTACAGACCATATACACGCGCGCGCCTTTCACGAGGGGACACCCCTCGATTGTAGAGTCATCTACCTGCACCCCCTTATAAGTAGGCTCACCTAGCCAGATGGAGTTGTGCAGGACTCCGTTCTTGTACCCCCATCCTGATGCGAGGTCCCACTGCAGAGCGACGAGGAGGAGCGCGAGTGCTATCATCTCTGCCGCCGGAGAGGCTCGCGGGGGGAGTCCTCGGTGGGGGATCGGGAAGCGCAGCCTTCAGCAGTAAGACGCCCCCAGTAGCTGCCCAAGTGCTGTGCAACATCTGGGCTCCGGCTCATTTAAAGGGCTTTTTTTCTGCGGTGATGTCAGCGCGCCGGGTCCAATTGCGCTGCAGCTGGAACATTTCCCAAGTATAGGTCGCGAAATGAATGAGACTTACCGTCATGTCCTGCTAAGTCCACACATATCCGGGGGGGGGGGGGGGTTACGGCCGCATAACCATAACCTCATGCAGGACCGGGGGAAAGTCACGTGGTCATTACTAGAGAAACCTGGCAGAATGACCGCCTTTTCATTTTCCTGCTCTCAAGTGGGCTGATGGAATCAAGCACAAAAGCAAATCACAGCCAAGTTCCAGGCTGAAGTATCCAATATTTGTATTTGTATTTTATTGATTTTTATATAGTGCTTTATACCAAAGCGCTTCACAGAGAAACAGTGGGCCAATAGCAATCAAACAGGAGACTGAAGTAAGTGACATTTTAGGGAGGAGCGAAAAAGAGAGTAAGAGGTTATGATAGTGGAAGGAGGTTCCAGTGGAGAGGGGCCAGAAGTTGAAAACTAGATTGTGCACAAGGGGCATGAGGAACAGTAAGTAAGAAGAGTCGAGCAGAGCAGAGAAGGAGAATAAAATAAAAGGAGAGAAGCAAGGTAATCAGGGGCACGGCCATATAAACAGAGGAAATAGAATTGCAGCTTGAGAATGAAAGGCGAGCCACCCAAGAGATTCAAGAGAAGAGGAGATGGACTCACGATAGGATAATAAGCAAAGCGAGCGGATGGAGGAGTGATACAATGATTTGAGTGGAGCTAAGCGAGAGAGAGAAAGACCAAAGAGGAGAACAAAGCAGTAAACAAGTCGAGAAAAAATTAGGGAAGAAACTAAGAGCTTAGTGGCGTGAAAAGAGAGAAAGGGACAATTGGCACCAGCTTTCGGGCACCTGAAGTCATTGGGGTTCTAAGGTTCAAGCGGTACCTCCATTTCATGTTTTACATTCTGGCAGAACCAAGTATTATCATCATCATTCTTATTATTGTTATTAGGTTTTTCTATAGTGCTTCATGTCGGATTCCTGCTGCTTCTAAGGGCTGCTATGGCTGTTATTATTATTGGCTCAAATAGTTCAATTGGTTTTTTCCTCACAAGTTATAAAAGCTACAATGCAGTTGATAAAACCACCCACCGACCCTCTCCCACAGTGTCTCATATGCTAATACAATTCTAAAAATCTACTCAAAATAACTGATTTCAATTGTTACGCAAAAGACTGAACAGTGTCAGAAGCTAAGACATACTTGATGCATCACTCTCTCTGACTCGCCAAGTGAACGCTATACCCTCGTCATCAGCCGACACGACTAAATTGATCAATGCAGCAAGATCTTTTCTCTCGACAAATAGCTGCCTAACAATTGCACGGGCTGTGGTAGGTTCTAGACTAGACTACTGCACATCTCTTAGCTGGCACATCAGCGCACAACCTGCAGAAACTACAGACGATCCAAAATATTGCCCTTTCGAGATGCATTAAACATCCCTAAAACACAACACATCTCCGGCACCCGCAGGACTGCTCATTGACAACACATCTCCAGCACCCGCAGGACTGCTCATTGGCTCCCAATCCAAGAGGGGATCATGTTCAAGACCTTATCAATCACCCACAAATGCATCTCTAAATCTGCCCCACCCTATCTGACCCAAATAATCATCTCCAAGTCCCTCTCATCTAGACCGACCAGAACAACATACACCCACAGACTAGCCCAGCCTAAAGTGAAATGGCCCAAAGCTGGAGGTGCCAGTTTTCCATCCATTGCAGCTAAACAATGGAACTCCCTTTCGCTCACGCTGAGAGCAGAATAATCGGTTTTCCAGAAGGCCCTTAAACCTGGCTATTTCACAAAGTATAACTCCCACCCTTGGCACAACCTCTTCTATACCTTATGAACCCTGAGCTCTGCTTAAGCTCCTGCCCGTGAATACTGATCTTGGCCAGCTCTGCCTCCATGTATCCCAGCATGACTCACTAGGATGTGATGTATTTATTCGGTATGTATGTATGTAATACCTATGTGCCTGCGAACCATCTATCACTAAATGTAACTGGTACCTGTAACAGCATTTCGTGCCCTCAGGTTTTTGTGCGCTTTATAAATGGATATATAAATAAATACTGAAGAAAATATACAAAGGTTTACTTTCGTAGACTACACAATAGATTTGATTACTGGGTGTATGAGAACATCATCAACAAATTGTATATAAAACAATCTAACAAACACTGTTTCAATGGATATTTATAAATCATGTTTTTTTCATTGTGAGACTGTAGTTTTTTTTGTATCATTAAAGCCACAAGGAAAGGACCCCGGAAGGGGGACAGCGAACCCTCACCTCTGCTGAAACCTTTCCAGAGAGAAATGGCAAAAATAAAAGATTGCGACCTGAGCTTTTCTGACCTCGCATCCATGGACCCTGTGACCAGAGGTGAGAAACTGACAATGTTGGGGAGTGAGGAGGAGACCAGGAAAAATAGGCCCATGAAAACAAGACAGGTTACAGGACGCCCCACCAAATGGGGCGAGAAATGAGAGCTATGCCAAGGGGACGTGACACAGCAGATGAAAACCTGTGCATACTTGGAAGAGGTGCCACAGTGGCAGCGCCTGATAAATCCTGGTGGAGAAAGAACCCAGAGTGTGCTGTGAGCAGGAGGCACTCTTACTTTGGTTGGGCGGGTGGGCTCAGTTGCAGACTAAACCAGTGAACACAAGTTGTTAGTTGGGTTCTGAGGCCTGGAGGCCACTGTGGGAATACAGCAGCACATCTAGAATTGAGCATTGACCGTGGAGAAAGGGATGCTGGAGACACTGAGTCATTGTAAGAGTTTATGCGATTCATAGCCGGAGAGCAGAGCAGTGTGTGGGGAGAGACATCCTGGAGGTAGGAGCACACGAGTTGGGCCTGATGATAACATGCTGAAAATTCAGTAGAAGTATTGAATAAAGACAGTGAGAGAAGGAGGGTTCTCACATGGAATAATGACAGTCAAAGCCCATGTACCAATATTTGAATATAGAACAGTAGAGAAGGAGAGCTCTTTAACTGAATTCTGGGAACTATAGTTCAACTCCAAAAGTCTCCAAAAAAGACTATGGGCCTCATTACACGGATGGCGGTGAACCATGGCGCTATTAGCGCCATGGTTCATGCCGGTAAAATACAGGCACCGCCTTGGCGGAAAGGGGAATTACCGCCCCATTCCAAGGTTGGAGGGGCGGTAATTCCCCCTCCACCATTGCCCTTCCCCATTCCCATTTTTGCCCCAAAGGGCTCAATGGGAATGGGGAAGGCGCTAATTACGGTACCGCAAATTGCGGTACCGTAATTAGCTCCCTGGGTCCCTTTGCGGGTTGGTTTTTAACGCCTGCAAAAAGCAGGCGTTAAATCCCCCAACCCGCAAAGGGACCTCGTAGTAAGGCGGTAAGGATTTACCGGTACCAGTATTTTACCGGTGCCGGTAAATCCTTACCGCCATCCGTGTAATGAGGCCCAATGAGAGAAGAGGAGTTTTGGCACTGCATTGTATGTATTGTCATTTTGAGGAATTCGACTGCCCGCAAGGTGGGCGTGCGCTCGACTGGGCTTTTTTGACATTTTTAATTAAATGGGATGATGGTAGACTGACCTCAGGAGAATGTGTGGGGCTAATCCACACACATTTTCCTATGCCCACACCATGACAAAAGCATAGACTTGTGTACTCCAGGCTGGACACCGCCTACAGTAACCATCTGCCCCTGTCATATTTAGTTGGAATGTGACAGCTGAGGAGGACACAATGTCATCTGAGAAAGGGGGAGACCAAACCTTCCCCCTGCCATGGTCAGCCTGATTAACTGACAAAGGCTCCATTGATCTGCCCTGCTCTTTTGTTAGGCCTTGCAGCTGGTGGCAGCGATTATCATACCAACAGGGGGTACTTCAAACAATCCCACACGGGGCATGGCTGCAGAGGATAACAAAGGAGGCAGGAAACCCAACAAGCTTTCATATGCAACTGTTTCAACCTGAAGCTAGCTCCCACCTCTCAGTTTCGATGGCAGTGAACTGTTATGTCTACGTCTGTTGTTTACAGTAGGCCACCCCGATAGGGGGACGCCATTTATAAGGTACGAGAATGTGGTTTACAGGAGCCAGAGAGTCTGGTCTCTCAGCTGCTTCAAGGGAGACCTCCTGCTTTAACAGGGACCACACAGGGAGGACCATAAACCAGTGAGACCTTTTGAACACACTAGACATGAAGATGGGTGGGACTTAGTAGCACAAGGGAGTGAGCCCATAACCCTTTCGTTTGAAAGAAGGATTCTGCCATATTAGTTATGGGGCACACTTTGTTCCTGTTTTCACCCCTTTACCTTTACTTTTGCAAAGTACTCTGGGTATGACCTCACGCATACAGAAGATTGTTGGCAGAGACCCCAGGATTGGTTCACTAAGGTAGGCTTAGCCTACACCAATCACTGTGACCCGCTTGGCAGATCATCTAAAGACTTCACCAGAAGTAACAAAGAAGAACTGAACCTTGGACCCTGGCTAAAGGTACAGTCTGCCTTACATCTTTCGCCAGTGACGGAGGCAGGATATCCAAAGAGGGAAGCAAGAGCCCTCCCCTAAACATCTCCCAGGGAACAGACAGCGATACAGAACTCAGAAGACCCTCCAGCCGCTCCAGAACTGGTACCAATCCGGCACACAGCGCCGGATTGGCCCTGCTAGGTTCTGCAGCAAGCTTCCTGGACAGGAGGTGCCAGAAGGTCTCTACACCTACAACCATGGACAAGGCAGCTGCCTGCAACACATTCCACAGGACAACACAAGCCCATTGAAGAAGCTGGGAGAAGTGTACGACGAGCACCTACCAACGTCCGCCTTAAAGGAAATTCTTGAGCCAGTCAAGTCCCTCGATCCACAACTGACTGTAACGCTGACCTCTGTCAAGCCGCAATCGCTTAACTACATCAGAGTAGACCAGTGCTTCAGAACTGCCGATCAGCACTGAGACAACGATTCCTGACCCTGAGCCGCTGTGTAGGCCAGCCTGCAACCATTCATCCAGCTTCACTCGTCTAGCCGTCTGATACATATAGCTGACTCCCATCTTGAACTCTGTCACAGAAGCCTGTCAAGCGCCCTGAAGCCGACTCGACCCTGTCGAGCACCAAGAACACCTACAGCAAAAGGTATATTGTGGCTCTATCCCCATGGTCCTTCCAAGAAGGCCTCTGCTCCCTTTGTGCTGAAGCCAAGAAACCTTAACAAACTGTTGTGGTTATTAACCATACCAACTACACTCCTGTCAGTATGCAGAGCGCATCCCTTTCATTCTTTGAAACTGTCTGTCCTCTGCATTCCCTTACAGGTTGGGTTGTATTTATTAATGTTGTTAGATTTTCTGTTGTGATTGATAAAGAAGATATTTTTAATACAACCTTGACTGGACATTCCTTTTATCATTGGCTAATAATTGTATTTTCGCTGTGTTGCAACTAACCAATGATTCACGATATTTAGGAGATAAGCCTGCCATTCCGTCCACTTTACCAAAATTGGACAAGGGTGTTTATAATTTGCTTGTTATTCCAATCTGTTCGGATCCCTTCTGGTGTACTAGAGGTGTGCGGCTGACTGATGGTTTAGACACCGAGATTCACCCCTGGACCACTGGTGCCCCGGAAATTGATTTGTCACAGTCATCCATGTACCAAAGCATTCAACAAAGTCTATGAGAAAATGGAAACTCAGACACTGAATTCTGGGAGACCGGAAGCGCACAAGTAACGATCATCTTGGCACAATTAAAAAAATGCTTTTGAAAAACGAAAAAAGTACTTGTACACAGAAATGATACCAGTTTATATGGACTTCTTTCATTGGTTTACCGCAGGTGAAGGATAATGGTGCCATAACATTGACGATATGCCCTTCTCAAGCCATCCCACTTCGAGGACACCACCTCAATCCACATCTCCCTCTTCATTATCCTGACACTCTACTCTCCTAACTCCTACCTATTCTCTCCCGTTCTGCCTTCCTCAACAGCCATCGCGCTCTCTCACCTGCTTTTTCACTCCGCATTTTGCTTCTCTACCTCTCTTTCTTTCCTTTCTTCACACCTTTTTTCCTGCCCTTTTTCTCTTCTTCGCTGCTTTCTTTTGACATCTTCACTGCATCTATCCCATGCAATCCTACCGCTTTCCCCCTCTCCTCGTCCTCACTTTCTCCCCTTGCTTCCCCTGTTCTTTAGTTTACCTCAGGCCTGCATGGGTTCCTCCAGCTCCAGAATGCGTGTTGCTCCAAGGCCACTCCAGGTCCCCCAGCGAGAGCTACATCTCTATGTCTGATCGTTTTGCAGGGCATATTTATTACATCAGGAATATCCCGTGCAACAGGAAGTAGTCTCTGTAGACCAGTATACTGTGTTGGATCTGCTGGAGTCCACATTACAGAAACCAGGGTTAGATGGATGAGTGGAGGGATGGGAGTTACAAGTAACAGGGCCATAACAAGGAGAGAAACGGGGAGATCGAGATCATTTACCAAAGTCACATTTTTGTTTCTCCAGTGTTGAAGGCAAGATCAAAAATCAATGGATAAAATACATCACATCTCCTCCTTGCTCTATTTAACAATCCACTGGGCAGCCCTTGTATGATCTTTTTGCCAGAGGTTTCATTACAAAGAAGGCAAAGAGCTGCCATAACCATTACCTCATACATCATTGCCCTGTACTTTGGTAACTGACCAAAATCATGTAAGAAATGTCAGAATATTAATATATTAATATAAACCACATGCTTTGCATACAGATCTTTGAACAACGTGAGACAGGGAGAAATAGCTTATGCAAAAATAAAGGCACCAGGAAGATCAAAACGATGGGGATGTCGCTGCAGCACGAATTTAGAAGGATACATCTTGTGTGGGCTCTGCTCCAATCTGTGAAATGTTTATTTTATTTATTTATTTATTAGTTCTACTACAAATACCCATCCAGCTCTCACATTAGAATATTTTTTTAAAGATGCGACAAAGTACGTAATCTGACCTTGTCAAGAGGGGATGGAACCCCTCTCAGCTTGGGGTGGGATGCCTGCTTGGGAAGAATCCAGAGCCAGTCCTACCCCAGAGGGGGGGAAGTGGCAGTTTCAGGAGCCCCCATTTCCTTTCTCCTCCCCATTTGCCAGTCTAAACATGTGCAGTACCAATTTGCATCCCCCCATGCCTCTTACAAAAGTGCTGGCCAAGTTCTCTCTTTCTTTTCCTGAAATGCCAGAGAAAACACAATCATGAAAGGAGACTACCCATGGGACAGCAACCCATCAGTACTCTACGTAACCCAATACCAGACCCCCAGCGGAGGAGAGAGAACCAGCAATAAATGAGCCATACGCAATATGCATACAAATGCCAAAGAGAGAAAGAGAACAAATTAACGAGGAGCTGGAGCACCTGCGTGGCTATATCAGATGGATGCTGCACAATGAACTCCAGCCTCGGCATGCACTGTAGCGAAACGGCTGCAGCCTCCTGAGACCACCAGGGGCTTAGAACACAGCTACAACAATTCATGAGAACTTAACCTAAGGGGAACTGAGGTGGGGTTAAAAGAACCCCTGCAAACAGGAGATTGTGGGTTGGTCGGTGCAGTTAGAGAGGGGGGTGGCAGACCAAGAGACCAGCACGAGGAAGGACGGTCGAATAGAACGAGGGGACGAATTGTTGAACAGGTGAGGTATTAGTTACTGAGTGCAAGTGGTACTGCGCTGAGAATGTGCGTAAAAGATAAGCAAGTGTGATTAGGAGAGGGAGAGTGGGGAGTGAATGTGAAGTGAATGTGAGAGTGAAGAAGAAGGAGAAGGTGGATTGATGTTTTAGTCTGGAGGAGGAATAGTAGTGTAGAGTAGGAATCAGTAGTGTGAAGGAGGGAGCAGTAGTGTGGAGGAGGGAGTAGTGATGTGGAGGAAGGAGTAGTAACATCGAAGGTTGGAGACCGTAATAGAAGGAATGACAGACATTGAACAGACAGAGGAGGAGAGACACAGGGAGTAGAAGGAGTGAAGGTGGAAGGAGTTGGGTGTAGGAGAGTAGAGAGAGAGGGGAATAGAAGAGACAGAGAGGATTGACAGGGTTTGAGAAGAAGATGACTGAGTTGGGCAGAGTGTCTGAAGGCACATCCCTGCTCTTCTGGTAGCCACTACACAACTGATAGTGTAGGGTAAGTCTAAAAAGTCCCTGAGGGAGTCTAGATAGAAAAGGCAACTGCCTAAAGGCTAACACGGCCAGCTATCTGGAAATTAGACAGTAGGGATCAACATTCTCAATCTATTAAGCTGGGGACTAGGGATGCCTGGGTTAGGGTGGAACACTCTATATCAAGAAGATCGAGAGGGGGACGGCTGTAGGGCCCTGCTGAAACATTTAAATAAAACCGTTGAGCCATCTCTGGGATTTGGAGTATTCTGTGAGCCATCTGTGTCAAAGAGGAAACAATTGTACACAGCAAAGCCTGCACATTTCCAACTGTGTGAGCCAACGAGCTGTCTTTCATTTTGAATTGAGACTCGTGCCACAGTCCCATGGGCTGAGCTTCATCAGTGTTGTAAAATGGTCCCCTTGTCTGGCTTTTCATTGTGTCGGATACTGTGATGGGGCACAGTGTGTGTGAGGTTTTATTTTTACTATCCCATGGGAGCAGGCCTCAGCTGTAAGTGATTTCAATCCAGCACACACCAGAGTCAACGCCTAGCATGTAGTGCACAACTGAAATCCTTATTTACTTTTGTCTAAAAGTTCTTTATTCTGAACGATATACCACTCATATCATGACCTTCTCCTGGAACCCCCCCTCCCCCGGTCACACTGAACCAGGAATCAGGCTGGTTTGCAAAGGTAAATATTTATTTAGGTATTTAAAACTTAATCACAATCTGTTTTAATAGGTACACACAATCACCAATGGGGTGATGTAACACTGAATAATCTCTTTAATACATAAGGAGTAAGTAGTGGGGGGCGTGGCTTGGCGGCCATGCGAGAGTGAGCGAGTCGCAGAGAGCTCCTGGGTGATCCGCTACATGATCCTTACAAACGGCTGAAAAACAGCAAGAGAACCTGAAAAAATCAAAGGGACGGCACCCGGAGGATCCAAAGCATGCATGGGCGAAAGCCCGAACAAAATCGGAGGTCGGAAAGACCTGAAACGAGGCAAGGAAGAGGCGTGGGACTGCCACACACAAAGTGGTGGCCGTGGCCCACTGAGGATCCGCCCGCGCTCCGAGGGGCAGCGGAAGCTGAGCACGTGAGATGGCCTGGCGCAGGGGCGCAGAGCGCTGCCCAGCAAACACCCACACACCACCCGGCGGAGGACCGAGAGAGGCGCCAAACCCGACCGCCCTCCCCAACAAGGGCGAGGAACGAAGCATGCACCACCACGCCACGTGAAGACGGGCGGATGAGGAGCAGGCAACCAAGGGTAGTGGCAGAGGAGAGAGGAGGGCCGAGACACAGGAAGGCGACGGCACCTGCAGTCCAAGACACCGACAGGGTGCTCCCCAGCACACAGAAGTTCTGCCGGAGCACGCCCACGCAGCGGCAGCCCGGTGGGGGAGACTCTGGCCCGGCCCCAACAGCGAGAAGCAAGTGGGCGGCAACCGGCCCGGTACCGCGGCAGTGCATCAAGCAGCAGTAACCAGCAGAGACGCAACCGGAGCATCCGGTAAGGCATCCCACGAGGCTGGGGTGGAACAGCAGGAAAGCCAGGCCCCGGGCCCGGAGATTAGCCCACAACTCACGGGACGTACATGGGAGGATACGGCCCACCCGAAGCAGCACTGGGGAGGTGCATGCAGACTTTTGGTAGTGCGAAGGCGAGCAAGGGAACGGCCACAAGCGAACAGAAGCCCCTGAAGGGGCAGGGAGACCCCAACCCACACGATACAGCCATCACACGAGGCGGCGAGAGGACCCCTGACCTGCCAGACCCCTCCCAACACACCGGGGCAGATCAAATAGCCGGGGACAGCCTCACTCCATGGCGGAGGCAGGGGATAGTGACGACCCCCCGGCGAGGCTGCAGCTAGGCAGAGTGACCACAAAGAGACCTCAGCCAATGTGTGCCGGTAAGCCCGCACCTTCTAAGATGTTATAGACCCACAGAACAGGGCCCAAGGAGGTGCTGGGGAGCGGCGGAGCCGACGAGGGCCTGAGAAAGACAGGGCTACGTCTGAGATAACCCACAAGGAAGGGAGAGCAACGACCACGAAGTGGAGGCCGCCCAGGGGCACATGGCCTCTACCCAAGCACAGAGAGACAAGGCCACAAACATCAGCATGCCGGACAAACAGAAAGGTAGCAGAGGGAGGCAAAAAAGCATGGAGAAATTTACCCGCAAGAGTGAGCACCCACAACCTGGGACGACGGCGGCGGACACAGCTACATCATACACCACGCAAAAGGGGCTCAAACAAGTGGAAGGCAGCATCCTAGAGACCGTAGAGGCGCTAAAGGCCTCAATAGAGGGCAAGCTGGACGCAGTGATTGTAGATGTGGGGCTCCTCAGGCAGGACACGAGAAACCTGGCAGCGAGCGTGACAACGGTGGAACAACAAGTGCAGAGCAACACAGCAAACGTGACCACCTCTCAGTCATAAATGTCAGAAGCACTGGAACAGATCAGAACACTAGAACGCAGGGCCGAAGATGCGGAAGGCTGGGCCAGACGCAACAATATGCGCATCGTAGGGCTGCCGGAGGGGGAGGAAGGCAGAGACCCCACAGAATACATATTGCTCCAGGAAGTAGGTGCAGGGACCTTGTCCCAGGGCTTCGTGGTGGAAACGGCACACAGAGCACTAATCAAGAAACCCCGCCCGGGCGTGCCACCGAGACCCATGATTGCGAAGATCTTGAACTTTAAAGACAGGGAGAAAATCCTGACATTCTCAAGAGAAGGCGGGGAGATAACATGCAACGGAGCCAGGATAACCATCTACCCTGACTATACAGCACTTGTGCAAAGACAGCGAGCCCAGTTCTGGCCGACCAAACAGCGCCTTCGGGCAGCGGGGGTGAAATTCATGTTACTCTACCCGTCCAAGCTCAAAATCCTGCACAATGGGAGGACACAGATCTTTGAGACCACGGCAGACACCCAGGAGTGGATGGACCAGCAGGGGATCCCACAACTAAGAGGGGGGGTCGAGAAGAACCGAGAGGCACCCCAGCGAGGCAGGGAATGAGGGTGAGGACAAAACACACATCCCAGCGATACAAATTAATGGTTGGGCGAAGAGGGGCCCAAAAGGCACCCCAGCGGGCCACCGGACACCATAATACCTCGCTATACCAAGACACTAAGGACACCCTGCCGAATCGAGATACAGCAGGACAATCAGCAGAATGAGAACCGAAAGCTGAAATTAACGGTTTAACTCGGGAGCTCGAGGCCTCCGGAACTGGACCGCCAAGACCCACAGAGGGGACCCCAAGCAGCGATAAGTTAGCAGTGTCAGTTTTAAGGCACTACGCTGCGACGAGTGCCCCCGTGGAACGAGGGCAGCACCTGGAATGCGGCGGGTCCCGAGCAGGGGGAGGGAGGCTGGGCGTTGGTTTATAGTAGTTGTAGTTGTGTGGTTAAGTTTGTTAAGAGGAGGCATGAGAGGAGGCAGACATAATGAGCAAGGAGGTCACGGACACGGCAAAGGCAACGAAAGGGCGCAAGTGAGGCTGTACTCAAATGCGGGAACCCGGCGAGGAACACCAAAGAGAAGAAATAGTGAGAAACGGACACTGGCAGCAGGGTGGCCCGCCAGGACAGGGGGAGACAAGAGAGAAAGAGGACCCGCAAGCTACGACGAGAATAACTGGGAAAAGACGATGGACGGACCTCTCAGGCCAGCATACCAGGGAGGGAAAAACCAAACAGGCCGATGGGAACGAGCGGGCCACTGGAATCTGCAAGACACAGGAACCAAGATGAACTAAACGTGGTGACATGGAATGTCAGAGGGCTAAACGCCTACGTTAAGAGACTGAGGGTCTATGCGTGGCTAAACAAAGCTAAAGTCCACATCGCAATGCTGCAGGAGACCCACCTGACGGCTGAAAAACAAGCCAAGGTGGCCAAGAAGTGGGGCGGCCAGATATACAGCTCTACATATTCTAACTATGCGCGAGGGGTAGTGACCCGGATTGCCCCGGGCATCCAATTCCAACTCATCAAACAGGAGAGAGACGCCGAAGGGAGGGTCCTGATCGTTCACAGAATGCTGGAGAACCGGGACGAGTGTCTGGTGAATACCTACGCCCCAAACCATGATGCAACAGATTTCTTTAAATCACTCACACCCCGGCTGGCCCCGTACAGGAATGCCACGACCATCTGGGCCGGAGATCTTAACTGCACATTGGATCCCAGGCTGGACCGGTTGGACGACAAACACAAAAGGGCCGCACCACCAGCGCGGGTGTTGCAGAAGACACTGGACCAGCTCGAGCTAGAAGACGTCTCGAGAAAGATACATGGGGCGAATAGGGATACACGCACTATAGCGCCCCACACGGGACATTCACCCGAATTGAATATCTATTTACGGGCAAAGAGACATTAGGTGAATTCAGTGGGGCACACATTCACGCACAAACCCTGTCTGACCACGCCCCACTGGGAGCAACATGGGCACATACATACAGGAAAGCCCCCATACCCACGTGGAGACTTAGAGCGGAAGCACTCCTAGAAGGGGATTTCCAAGTCCATATCCAAACTACAATAGACGACTATTTCGAGCACAACATAGGTAGTGTAGACAACACGGGATCGACTTGGGAGGCCTTTAAGGTGGTGATCAGGGGGGCGGCGATTGGGAAAACGGGAGGCCTTAGGAGAGAAACCCTGGCTGAATTGGATGAGATAGAAAGGAAGATAGAGAGGGCGGAAGCAAATGGCGGGGCAGGAGGGGGGAGAAATGGGCGACCTCACCACTCTGAGACAACAGTGTACGGCGGCCTGGGAGAGACTAGGGCGGTTAGATTATGGGAAGTACATACAGAGGTTGCATGCAGAAGGGGATAAGCCTAGTAGACCTCTCGCCTGGCTAACCAAACAGGAGACCAAGCGAGAACCGATAAACGCAATTCGAAACAGTCAGGGGGAGATTGAAAGGTCCCAGGAGGGTATAAATACGGTGTTCTCGCAATTCTATGAGAAACTATACACTAAAGTACAGGAAGCAGAAGAGGGAGACCTTGAGGATGCATTTGCGGAAATCAAACTCCCACGACTGTCAGAGGAGCAGGCCCAAATGTTGGACGCCCCCCTTACTGTGGAGGAACTGACGGAGGTAATCACCCAGTTACCAAAAGGAAAGTCCCCGGGGCCTGATGGGTCACCAGGGGAATTCTATAAAAGATACAAAGATAGCTTGGCCCCAAGACTACTAGAGACGCTGGAGGAGGCATATGAGAGTGGGCGACTCCCAAGCAGTATGTCAGAATCTGTAATAGTCCCGATACTTAAAGCAGGGAAACGCCCCTCGAGTGTGGGTCTTACAGACCAATCTCTCTGATAAATCAAGATTCCAAGATACTGACAGCGGCATTGGCCAACCGGCTAAAAAGGGTGATACCCACGCTGGTACACCCAGACCAGACAGGGTATGTGCCGGAGCGAAACACGGCATGGAATCTCCGGAGACTCCATCACGTCATTGACAAGACTAACCAAGAAGAGGGGAATACACAGTGGCGTCATTAGATGCAATTAAAGCATTTGATTTGGTGAACTGGGACTGGCTTCTCGGGGCACTCACCCACTTTGGGATAGGCAGGGGGTTCCTACGTTGGATAAAGCTGCTGTACAACACCAGAGGGCCAGGGTTAAGACGGGCAGGCATGTCTCAGGGGAGTGGAGCATAGGGCGGGGTACGAAGCAGGGGTGCCCGCTGTCCCCGATGCTATATATATTGGCTCTGGACCCGTTCGCGGCCTTCCTAAGGGCGGAGTACGGGGACACCGGCATAGTGATAGACGGGGAAACACACCAGATTTCGATATACACAGATGACATCCTGCTCTACGTCCAAGACCCACGTAATCACCTGTAGGACCAACTAGAGGCACTGGGAGCGTTTGGCAGGTTATCGGGAATCACCATCAACAAGGGAAAATCCTCACTGTTCCCCCTGGCACGTCTGAGGGCAACAACATCAGAAAAGCTGTCACACATGGGCCTGACATGGACTCCAATCACCTTCAGATACCTGGGGGTGGACATATACCACAACACTATGGAAACATACATGGCCAACACACAGGCAGCCCTGGACAAAATAGAGAACGCCATGCAGTTCTTGAAAACACTACCGCTGGGGATGATAGGTCGGGCGGCCCTAATGAAGATGATAGTTTTACCCCGACTCCTATATTATTTTACCAACGTCCCCTACAACATCCCCGGGTCCTTTTTCAGACGACTACACTCCATGACAAGGGCCTTCCTATGGGGGGGAGGGAGGAACAGGGTAGCACTAAGCACACTACAAAGGGGCTACGAATGGGGAGGGATTAAGCTCCCGGACTTTGAGCGATACTATTTGGCCGCACAACTTCAATTCGTGGTCCGGTGGCTGCGGGAGGACACCTCCAGAGACGCAATACTATTTCGACCATCGCTCCAGCGATACTATCTAAAAAAACTCCTGTGGATAAGCGAGACCCAGGCAAAAACCCTTCCGAGAATAGCCCAACTAGGCCGAGCACTGTGGAAAAGAGCGTGGAAAGTGCAGGACATGAGAGATCCCTGTTCAAGGCACATCCCACTGGCTGGACTGTTAGACACCCATATAGAAAGCCTGGCAATGTTCAGAACACAGTGGGAAGACAAAGGAGTGGCCCAAATAGGTGATCTGTGGCAAGAAGGACAATGGGTAGACTTTCAGACCCTGCCAGAGGAGCAAGACATACACAGTGGCCAATTTACACTGTATAATAGCATGGTCCAAGGAATAAGAAAGAGGTGGGAGACCCTACCGGAAGAGGAAGACATGGGAGGGCCGCTGGACGCCTGGTACGATGCATCCGAGGGGGGACACACTGTGTCCAGACTCTACGAACAACTGTTGGGCACCATCAACTCTAGGACACTGAACAGTCGAACAAAATGGGAGGAGGAACTCCAGCGACCCCTTAAGGATGAAGAATGGAACAGAGCCCTCCAATACGCAAAGAAAGTCTCCAGAAACGCAAGGTTCAGGCAGCTGCAGCTCTACATAGTGCACAGGGCATACTTAACGCCTAAAAGGATGTCGAACATGGGGGACAGACAAATATGGAGCTGCCCACGCTGCCAGGAAGAACAGGCAGATATGGTGCACATGTTTTGGACATGCCCGGGAGTGACAGCCTTCTGGAATACAATACAGGAAAGAGCGTTGAAGGCAGGAATCCATATGCGAGCCTGGTCGCCGGCATCCTACATACTGGGCCTGTTTCCGAGGGGTGACAAGCAGAGAGTCCACGTCGCTAAAATGACAGACTTGATGACAATACTGGCGAAACGCTACATCGCAATGGCATGGAAAGCAAGCGCAGGACCCTCGATAGAAGGCTGGTGGGGGGACCTATAAAAATGGGCAGTAGCAGAAACAACGGTCTGGACCAGAGCCTCGCAAAGGGGAGAAAATAACAGCGGGCCAAAATACTAGCGTGGAACACTCTGGTACAAGACCTATTTGGAAACGACGATGAAAACAGCACAACTGATTCGAGCGAGCCGGGGTGGTGAGGAGAACTGTCACATCCGCACCCGTGTGCAGCACGCAGACCGGAACGAGGACACCATGATGGAGGAGGAGGGAGCCTAGCCGTGACCTGAACGAATAATGCACAATATGAACTCAAACCCGAAAGTGCCAGAGCAAATGTTGTGAGTTGTTGTTTATTTGGTTTGTGTTTGTTTGTTGTTAAATGAAAATAAAGGAAAATTGTTTTAAAAAAAAGGAGTAAGTAGTGAGCCAACAGTTCAGCACAGAAAATAAAACTTTGGTGTTGGTTCAGATTAGATAGCACTGTGGTTAGAGGTTCCCCCTGCGCACCCCTCAACCCGCAATAGACAATGTAAAGAGATAAGAGGAGAGAGCAGGTATTCAGGAATGGCAGAATTCAACAGCATCTCAATGCCACTTTCCCTCAGCAAACACAAGAGAAAAACTGAATTGACTGTCAAGCTGTCAGAATGTCTTTTAAAGTTATCTTTAAAATGGATAGGGCAAAAACACCAATTATGGTCAAAATTGCTCAAATTGTTATAAGTTCTTCTGGGAGCCGCTTTGGATAGTTGCACACAAACACAAGCAATGATTCAATCCAAAGAAAACATTTGCAATCTTAAAATTCAAGTCGGAAGCAAGCAAAAGCTGTTGTACACGTGTAACAATTTCCCAAAACGAAAATTTGTGGCAAACATTTCACTACGCGATATTTGCTATAACGGGAGAATCGCATGGATTTGGAATCAATGGATACACTGCATCACATCTCCTCCTCGCTCTATTTAACAATTCACTGGGCAGCCCTTGTATGATCATTTTGCCAGAGGTTTCATTACAAAGAAGGCAAAGAGCTGCCATAACCATTACCTCATACACCATTGCCCTGTACTTTGGTAACTGACCAAAATCATGTAAGAAATGTCAGAATATTAATATATTAATATAAACCACATGCTTTGCATACAGATCTTTGAACAACGTGAGACAGGGAGAAATAGCTTATGCAAAAATAAAGGCACCAGGAAGATCAAAACTATGGGGATGTCGCTGCAGCGCACATTTAGAAGGATACATCTTGTGTTGGCTCTGCTTCAATCTGGGAAATGTTCTACTGCAAATGCCCATCCAGCTCTCACATTAGAATATTTTTTTAAGATGTGACAAAGTCAGTAATCTGACCTTGTCAAGAGGGGATGGAACCCCTCTCAGCTTGGGGTGGGATGGCTACTTGGGAAGAATCCAGAGCCAGTCCTACCCCACAGGGGGGAAGTGGCAGTTTCAGGAGCCCCATTTCCTGTCACCTCCGCATGTGCCAGTCTAAACATGCGCAGTACCAATTTGCATCACCCCAAGCTGCTTACAAAAGTGCTGGCCAAATTATCTCTTTCTTTTCCTGAGATGCCAGAGAAAACACAATCATGAAAGGAGACTACCCATGGGACAGCAACCCATCAGTACTCTACGTAACCCAATACCAGAGCAATAAATGAGCCATACGCAATATGCATACAAATGCCAAAGAGAGAAAGAGAACAAATTAACGAGGAGCTGGAGCACCTGCGTGGCTATATCAGATGCCGCACAATGAACCCCAGCCTCTGCATGCACTGTAGCAAAACGGATGCAGCCTCCTAAACCACAAGCAATGATTCAATCCAAAGAAAACATTAGAAATCTTAAAATTCAAGTCGGAAGCAAGCAAAAGCTGTTTTACACGTGTAAAAATTTCCCAAAACGAAAATTTGTGGCAAACTTTTCACTACGCGATATTCGCTATAATGGGAGAATTGCATGGATTTGGAATCAATGGATACACTGCATCACATCTCCTCCTTGCTCTATTTAACAATTCACTGGGCAGCCCTTGTATGATCATTTGCGATGGATAGATATGGGCGTTAGCTACAAGCAGAAGTTGAAATTTTGTTTCTATCACATAAATTGAGGGAGTTATAGACGTTTTAGTGGAGGTCGTTTTTCGAGATAGGCGTGAGAAAGGAAAACAGGAATTCGCTTTTAAAATGACAAATGGGTTTTCTTAAGCTAGAGGATGACTATGAACAAGACGAATACCACACAGGAACACAGTCACTTGATCAGGGTGACTGCCTGCTAAAGAGACTCGCCTTCTTCTGATGAGAAAAGGATCAGCGCAGAGATAATTTTAACAATACTGGTTATGGAGGAAAGATAGGATGGTTTGGAAAAAAAGGTTCAGACAATGCAAAGATACTCCTAACAATACAGGTTCTGAATACAAGATAAGATGGGTCTATGATAGGGATAAGACTATGCAAAGTACATATGCTAGTGACACAATTCTTCCTATTTATACTCACTGGATAAGTTTTTAAATGGGACCGTCAGTTCTGGTCAGGGGATGGGGTCTGGTTTAGGATAGACGGCTGAGCACATCGGACTGGGCAGCGTCAGCAAGGCGCTCTGGACACGGCCCGGCACAGGACTGGACTGGATCTGCAATGTACTCTGGTCACAGCACGGCACAGGACTGGACTGGATCTGCCCTTCTTGGTTCTGAGGATAGTTATTTCAGCAGGCAAGCAGTAACAGCACAGCCCGGCTGTATTATGATGCTTCCCCTTTAGGCTTGTGGGGTTCTGTTCTGGAATTTGAGGCCTAGCTGAGAATGGTTCAGCTACGAAATGGGCCTTTTGCTTTGCCAAGTTTCCGGAGTCTGAAGCAAGGAAGATGTAGAGTTCAGCAGCATGGTGCTCCGCCAGCATCAGGATAGTGAGTGAATCTGTCTGTCCTTATGTGTGGTCAGCTGTCCCTATTTATGCTATGAAATGCCATTATAAAGGGGGAGTGTAGGCCGGTTTAGCCTAAGCTTGCCCCTTTGAAAGGTGATTGGGTCAAAGTCTACTCTCTGCCTTGATAGGAGGAGCAAAACAGAGTGTCATCTTTATGGTGTGATTTTATGAGGCTGAGAATCCACCCCTAGTCCCTGAAACACAAAATCTACTTTTGGCAAAATACATATTTCCACATGTGCAACCTCCATAAAAATCACATAGACAGATCATATATTCTACATAGCAGCAATTCCTCAAAACCCTGTAGCTGTGGGATCTTGTCTCCGCTTTTCACTAGGAACACAATGTCCCATTTTTTAGCAATTTTCTGCAAGTGTGCGTGTTTAACATGGGAATAAGTGTATAAGGTTTCACACTTCTAGCGGAAATACATTTTGAGTAAAATCACATTTCTTGCCATTTCTGGCCAGAACATGTCACCCAGTTCTGGCACCTCTTCACCCGTGCAGCTGGAAATTACATTAACACTTCTGTTATTTTTATATTTTTCACAATTTTCAATAGTAAGTTATCAGTCTTTTTTAAAATATGTTCTTTGTCCATGTTAAGCAACAAATGGTTGTTTGGCTCCACCCCTTGGTCTCTCCCTGGAAGCCCAGGAGCCACCCCCCCCCTGTTTGCTCCTTGCAGAGGCCATTTACGACTGTCTTCCCACTTCGAATTTCCTGCTCTGCAGCTTGTCATTGTTCCTTTTGCCTCTGTAGACCAGGTTCTTTCCTACCCTGTAATTAACACTTCTCTGTTATTTCCTGCTGGGGGGAAAGACCTTCCTTCTGTGAGAAAAACCTGTTATTCAAGTTCTGCTGCTTCAGCGAGGTTTAAATTAATTGTTAAATTCTGCGGCCTTTTCCTTAGCACAAAACAAACTTGTTGGATCAAATAGCAGCTAGAATTCTCATTCAAGATTTTAAACCATGGAATCAAAACAGTTACAATATGGGTTACTATAAGTACAAGCCTCTTGGATTGCAAACATTTGATTTTCAATGTATACATGTTAAAGTTTAATCAGGCAGGCCCCTGACAGCTGTCATCACAGCAGCCCTCTGCTGCACAGAGATTATTTTTGATAGATCCACAGACAGGCCGCTTTTTGCTGTGGAAATCTCTTTATGCTCTCAGCTTTTCAGGAGCTTGTAAGTTCATAATGATTTCTTAAACTAAGTGAATTGTAGCACCCAGCAAGAATTATGAATATTGGAAGGTGTTCTGTACCGGCATTCTGAAGTTTCAGCAACAAAGAAAAAGTGATTTCAAGCAATCTTGGGAGTTTCATTTAGCAAAGCACTGCTTTTTCCTTCTGCACTCCACTTTCAATTGTTGTGGAGCCCAGTGGCACATTTCAGAAGTGAGAGCTCTGTTCCACCACTGACAACATGCGTGGCAGATTGGGCAGCCATCTTTTTGTGCCTTGAAAAGCACGATTTTCAGGGGTTTTGGTGCGCACAAAGGTTTTGCGGCCATCTTGCTGTTTCTGGCACCATCATAACAGAGTGATGCAGCATAGCAGAGCAAAAGTGGGTCAATAAATCCCACACTCCAGGCCTTTTCTGCTCATCCTTCCTCTGACCGTTGAATTCCCAGCTACTAGGAATACAGGCGCTTTGTGCCCTTGCTCTGCCTGTGTCCAAGTGTAGAGTGAGTCTCTTGGAAGGGGCCTACTTGAGAGGTATGAGATTTCTGGTTGCTTGGTGGTGACTTGGATGCAAGGCAGCCTGTACTCCCCCTATTGCTACTGATGCTTGTAATCTCATACATATGATTGACATTGCATGTTACCCTTCCTGGCCCTCTACAGTCGCAACATATGTATTTTCCCCTGGAGGCAGATGCAAGCAACTGAAACAGAAAAATGAATTTATTTCCACTACGTTCCCACTACCTTTTCCCTTCCTGTTTTTTTCCTGCGTGAGCAAGGCTAGACTCTATGCTGTGAGCAGAGAGTGGGAGAGGAGTGTGGGGACTGCGGCATGTCAGGAAGCATAAGAAGTACTTTTGATTACCAAACACAATGAAACATTGCTTCCCATCCTCCCACCTTGCCCCACTCCTAAGATATTGAAGAAAAACACAGATGTCACTCCGAGTTGGCACAGGAATCAGACTTACGAGGGGATACATATATGGGTGTTTTTAATGCATTTATAACCATGAATCGCCGTGCAAGGTGTGTGCTGAAAGAGAGCCGCCCAATGACAGTCTCAAGTGGCAGATGCAGGTGTGGGAGGATGCCTGGGCCTACGAGTTGCAGATGGCAGCCAATAAAACACCTGGATTATCTGCCCAGGAGGCTCCCATACCAAGGGTAACGCTTCTGCAGGAACCTAGAATTGAGATTGATACGTGGGAGTAAGCCTTTAGAATTAGAGACTTGCTCCATCAGCTGAGACATTCAGTCATCGGTTTATGTCCTTTTACTAGTCCATGGAAGGACACAAATAAGGAATCAGCCTTTCAAAAGCCTGACTTGATCGTCAGGACTCTTCCTCAAGGGAAAACGTTAAATACAATATCCCGATTTAGTTGAGAGGAAGAGCAAACATTTGCTGCAAAGTCTGGTTCCGGTCTCATGACCACCAAATTACATAGAAACATTAGTATGCATGGTGATACCCATTTCCAGTTAGGTATTTGGTGCTATAGCTGATCTCTCCATATGACATGGGATAAGGCAACTTGTAGCTGACACAGGAGGTAAGCTGCACAACTCAATCAGTCCCTGAGTTCTTTGAAATGAAGCTGGGGGACCCTGAGGAGAACAGTAATTCCTGTTTGAACCTGTTTGATCTAATGCCTCCACCAGGAGTGAGAGAGCTGTGTACTCCGGGATCCCCACCTGCAGAGAAAGAATTCACAACCTTCCCAATACAGGTTATTATGCAATTGAAAACAAAGACACCTAAAATAATAGCTCATTGTGCAGTTGTTTTAGAAACAAAACACCTCACAGGGTAACCTTTATACAGAATGAATTAATAAATAAATACTATTTTTAAAAAACATTTTTTATTATTATTTATTACAACCAAACAAATGCAACAATCTTACAACACACATTATAGCATTTCAAGATTTACATTGCGCTTCCAGGTCTGCTGCCCCCCTTCCCCATTCGAGCCTGCTCCGTGTATCGCTCTGCACCTGTTCCTACTAAGGGATTCCTCTCTTGTCTCCTCCTCTGAGTCCTGATCGGTTGACCAGTCTTGGACGGGTCCATACAGTGTAGCCACTAAATGCTTCCAGGCTGTCAGGGTTTCTGCCTCTTCCCCCCTCTTCTATTCCCGGTTTCGTGCCATACTGCTGTTTCAGCTTCAGTCCATTTTTGTAGATCAAGCCACCAGGTTTCTATTCTGGGTCTGTTACATGCTTTCCATCCCATTGCTATCCTGTTCTTGGCAAGTATATATGCCAAGTCCTTTAGTTTACTTAAATGTTTTAGTTGTCGTGGTCTAGGGAATTCGCCTATCAGGCATGCCCACACTGATTCGACATTTAGTTTAGTCACCTTCTCATCTGGCCGGTGGGCTATTTCCTCCCAAAATTTCCCAATTTCAGGGCATGCCCAAAACATATGTGTCATCCCTGCATTGTTTCCTCTGCATTTCGGGCATGTTTTCTGCTCAGCATTCTTGAATTTGGCTACTCTTTGGGGAGTCATATATGCTCTATGGGTTACATATAGCTGTATTTGCTGCAACCTAGTATTGCTAGATACTTTTTTATGGTACCCTTGTGCCCGCTCCCACATCCCATCATTCATTGGTTCTCCCACCTCTTCTTCCCAGTCCGTCTCAATTGGGTCACCTCCTTCCCCACTTTGGTCATCAGAAATTCATATAGCCTAGATATTTCGTGCCCTCCTTCTGTGATATCATATATCATGTCTATGGTGGCATCCGGTTGCTCTTCTAATGTTATCTCTGACCATGTTTCTTTAATCCGCCGTACCACTCTATTATATGTGATATATTACCCCTCGTGCAACCCTGTTTCTTCGACCAGCCCTAAAAATGTCTTAATCTCCCCCTCTTTCCACATATCTCCCATTGTTACAATTCCCACCGGTTCCCAGTGCCTACTAATTGTCTTAATTAATTGCTCATCCTTTCCGGCTAGTGCAATCAGCGGTATCTGGGGTGAGCACAGTGTTGGGTTTTCCATGACCTGGCAAGCTTTCTGCCATATCTCCCATCCTAATATCAGCATCTTTGAGCACTCTTTTATCTCTGCTTTGGGCAACCATATTATTTCTTTTAGGAAGAACGGGGCACATTCTAGTCACAGCAATCTCGATTCTGAGGTGTGGTCTTCCGACAGCCATTTAGCCACATATTGCAGTTGACTTACTAGGTAATAGATCTCGTAGTTTGGCAATTTGATACCCCCTTTATCTTATGTGTTCTGCAACTTCCAAAGGGCAATTCTGTTCCTCGTCCCGTGCCATAGGAACCCCCTGTATATGCTCTGTAACTTCAAGAAGAATCGCCTCGGTATCAGGCATGGTATGTTCCCAAAAAGGTGTAATAGTCTTGGCAATACCACCATCTTCAGCAGCGCCCCCCCTTCCCATCATTGCCAGGGGGAGTTTGGCCCAGAACCTCATGATATTTTCGAATTTCTGTACTGATTTTTCAGTGTCGTTTTGATGTTCTGCCTCTACCGTATGGTGAATGTCTATCCCCAGGTATCTAAACGTTTGCGGCTCCCATGGTATTTGCAAGACCAGTAATTTATCCCTTGGGTTCCCTACATACCTCCCTGATGGGAATATGCATGATTTCCTGGGGTTCACCGCTATACCCGATAGCGACGCGAATCGCTCCATCACTTCCAAAATATATTGGAGGTTTTCTTCAGGGTATCGTCAGTATAGCAGCATGTCATCTGCGTATAGCGAGATTATGTGCGGCTCCCCTTTTACTTCAATCCCTATTACCTCGTACTGCTGCCTCAAGTATATTGCCAGGGGTTCTAGTGCTAAAATATACAGCATCGGAGACCATGGGCATCCCTGCCCAGTGCCCCTGCTCAGTTGCCATCTGTCGGATATGATTGCTCCAGTTTTGACTCTGGCAAGCGGTGTGCTATACATTGACCCATTTGAGGTACCCCGGACCTATCCCATAGTGAGTCAAAGCTGCGATCAGCCATGGCCATTTGAAAGAGTCAAAAGCTTTGATCGCATCGAGTGATACAATTGCCATCTCTTCCAAGTTCTCTTTTGTGTGTTCTATAACCCGGTGGAGTCTTCTGAGGTTGTAGGATATGTTCCTACGCGGAACATACCCTGTTTGATCAGGGTGTATTAGTTTGTTAATTATCCTTTTCATTCTATTTGCTAATACCGCTGTGAGTATTTTGCTATCTTGGTTTAGCATCGATTGCGGTCTGAAAGATCTGCAGTCTTTGCCAGGTTTGTTGGGTTTTGGGAGAGGAAGGATTATTGCTTCTCTTAGGGACTCCGGCAACCTCCCTATTTCGAATGCCTCATTTAGCATTCGAAGTAGCGGGGGTAATACCTTGTTCTTGTACATCTTATAAAATTTGCTGGGGAGCCCATCCGCACCCGGGGTCTTACTAGTGGGCAGTTGTACCACCACCTCTTCCAGCTCTTCTAGTGTAATCGGGGCATCCAGGTCCTCACAGTCGGCTTCCTATAGTATTCCAGGAACTCCGGATTGATGCCCTCGTGGGTGTCTATCAGTTGCCCTTCTTCCCCTATTATCACTCTTGTCGTGGGTCTGGGGGTCTCTCTTTTATACAGCCACGCTAGCATCCTTCCAGGCTTGTCTCCCCCCGCATGCTGTCTCTCTATATATTTAATTAATAAATAAATACTTAATAATCCCAATGGTAGGGTTACTCCTGTAGAGAATAACCGACAACACGTTAGCATAAAGTGCAGTTTTAAAATGTTCCCTTAAATTATTATTTATTATTAACATACCAATAAACTCTGTGGTAAATCATAATCAGGAGACAGACAATGCGGAAGCTTGGTCAAAAGGGTTGCTTTGGTTTGAAGCTCAGAAAACCCAAGCTTTCCCTACTTTCTTGGTCCTACTTTAAAGAAAAGAAGCACAAAGGAGTGCTCTTGAGGATGTCTAACAAAATAACACATTTTTTCCTAAAGACAAGATCATTTTTCTTTAGCAATCAGGATGGGGAAAGAGCGACCATTTCCTCTGCTTCTCTTGAAGCGGGGGATAATGAGACCCTGTGCGTCAGAAGACCAGAGATTATGAGCTGGTTTGTAGACTTCCAATTGTTCCTTCAAGTAGGACAGTGCAATTCCAAACAGGCATTTGTGAGCCAATGTAAATATCTTAAACTGGACCCTGGCAGCAACAGGGAGGCGGAGGAGTTCCTTGCGAGCCCCAGATACCGGTTTTCTCCAAGCAATATTATAGACTGTTGCACCGCGTCATTTTGAATCTTTTGTAGCTTATCCAGGCATTCCTTGCTTCCAAGGAATTGCAATAATCAAGTCTGGGTAAACATATTGGCTCGAACTAGCTTCTCATGGTTTTTCTGGGCTATCAGGGGGCAGAGCTGTCTCAGAACCCTCAAATAGTAATTTGAGTTTTTAACCACATAGTTTACATGGACGTCCATGTTAAGTGATGCCTCCATAAAGATACCTAAGGTTTAACTTTGTCGACCACAGGGATGCAACCTCCATCTATGCTAAAACTGTTATAAGCCGGGCTCAGTCTTTCTCTGGCATGTTTCGACTTGTAGACCATTAGTTCTGCTTTGCCAGCATTTAAACATAGCCATTTTGAGGTCATCCAATCTTTAATGAGCTTGTAGAATTTATTCAGGTTTTCCTGATCAGTTTCGTAATTCCCATTCAATTCCATGGATAACTGGAAGTCCTCAGCATCATTTGCGAAGAAATCTTCTTCACAAATCTCTCACTTGTCTTGTCTCTCACCCTGCCTGACCTCTGTTCCTACCACTTCATATAACGAAAAATAAGCTAACTCTCAATTAAAAAGTACAAGAAGGGCTGTTGCCCAAACAAAGGAATGGTATTTGTTTTCTGACCCCACCACGTAGAGTGTGTGTGTCTCTGTCTCTGTCTCTCTCTCTCTCGCTCTCTCTGTCTCTCTCTCTCTCGCTCTCTCTCTCGCTAGCTCTCTCTCTCTCAAAAGACCAGGGCGTTCCTGCCCTGTTTCCTAGTACTATTAGGGACACTAGGTTTCTCTTGTAGATTCCGCTGTTCTTTGGGGTTGAGTCTCAGTCTCTGGCTAGTCTCTTTTCTTAGGGATTCATAGGCACTTTGACTCAATCATAGGTCTGCATTGAGTCATTGGGTGCTTCCAGGCTACACAGGCTTCCAGGCTTCACAGGCTACACTTGAGAACTTCATCTAGACCTACAAGAATGGCCAATGCGAACTGCCTTCATGTCCCTCGCTTTAAACGCACCACTATTGGAGGTCATAGCTTCGCAGTCAAAGCTGCTCAGCTATGGAACTCATTACCACATGACATAAGAGAACCCCAGCCCTTCCTGAAATTCAGGCAGAATGTGACCAAGTGGCTGAGAGCCAATGACAACTAATTACTCTGACCTACTGGACCCGACTGTCCCCACTGGCGATCCACCTTCATGGCCCAGTACCATTACCTTGGTCGGTATTTACACCAATGTATATTACTGTATTTATTCCACTGTATATTTCCTGTATATTTTTTAGTATACCCTCACCTATATCACCTGCTTGCTGGTCCTAGATCGTGCCTTGTACATATTTTGCTTATTATATACTGTATTATGACCACGCACATGTACTTGTACATATTCTTTTCTTTTTTTTCTATTGCATACTGTACTATGACCATGCAGATGTACCTGTAACGAAGTTGAGCATATTCTTGTCTTGTGCGCCCTGATGCTCCAGGGCAGGGCGCGCCTTACAAATAATAAACTAAACTAAACTAAACTTCCTTGTAGGTATGGACACACCAGGTTTTTTCCTGGGATGCCTACCAAGGTATCTTACCGCCTTATGATCTGGTTTCCTTCACCCTGCCTTGGAGTCTGGTTTCTTTTACCCTGCATTGGGGTCTGTCTTTCACCCTGTCTTGGGGTCTGGTTTCTTATACCCTGGTTTGAAGTCTCTAGTATACCCCACTGTGGGGTCTGGTTTCTTTACCCTGTTTTGGGGTTGGTCTTTCACCCCGCCTTAGGGTTGATACTATACCACACCTTGTGGTTGGTTTCTTACCCCACCTTAGGATCTGTTTCTCACCCCGCTTTAGGGTTGGGTTCTCAACCCGCCTTGGGGTGGATTTCTCACCCCACCTTGGGGTCACCTGCTACCTCTCTTCCCAGCACCTGGTTCCCTGGAATGACTGTGTACCTTATATTTCTAAGTGGTGTTCCTCTGGGCAGGCGTTCCAGGTAAGTGACCTGGCTTCTCTTCCCCAGTTTTCTCCTTGGGTTCCGTGTGGTGTGGAGCCTTTGCTTTCTTCCGGCTGTCGTTTGACCATGCTCGACTCTATGGGACCAGGCCTCTCCGGTCGGTTTCCCAGCAGGGATGCAGTGCGTTCCGCTGGTTTGTCGGTGTCTTCGCTTGGCAAGCTGAATGGGTGCTTCTGGTCTGCAGCCACACCTCGCAGGAAGAGTTCTCCCAGCCTCTGCTGCTTCACAGCTGGTTTTGCTTCTTCCAAGCGGATTGAAGCTTTATCTTCCCCGCAACACAGGGGTTTGTCAGTTCTCCAGCCTCTCTCTGGGCACGGATGGTGTCTGAAAGGGGTCCAACTCCACACCAGCCATTCCTGTATACTTTCAGATCTACAGGTAGGTCTCTAGAAGCCTTTTTTATCTGCACTTTATAACATGCAGTTCCTAGCCAAAAATGAATCATCGGGATGCCCCAAATTAAAATAGATTAAATAAAGCAGGATCAGATGTCAGTTACTATTTCCCCACAGTCCTCACCTCGAGCAAAACAGCACGAGAATGAAATGGGGAGGCTGGAGGAATTGAGATTGATGGCAGAGCCTTGAATGATTATTGTATAAATATATTTTCTTTTCTTGAGATGGCTGTATTTATGCAAACAGGTAAAACCCTGGCAAAGTTTCAAGGAAGACTTGGAGTGCATTCATCCTTCTTCTAAGGGTAGTTGCAGGGGGTCGACTGAGTCTTTTCATGAATTTCGGCGCATCCCGTGTGCAACATGGCAGGAAACAGAGAGCCAGGCAAAGCAGTGGAAAGTTGCCAAACACCCGTCACAGTCAACGCTGCTGGGGGCATGAGGAGTCCTTCCAGGCAGCTTCTCGCCATAGAATGCGGTGGCGCTTCAGGGGTTAGCTCAAATGCAGATCTCACCTCAGCTTCTCTCTTGGACTCTACAGTGTGGTGTTGTCTGTCCCCTTTAAAATGTCGTGTCATGACTCTGCACGCTCCAAATAAAAGGAGCTCAAGATAGCACGTGCAGCACTATGCGGCAGACTCCGTAACTGGCAACTCTTTCTCCTGCTCATTCTTTATGTTTTATGCTGTGTGATCATGGCCTTTATGTATATTTGGCCCATGTGCCCATGGACCCATCTGTTGTGCCTAGCTGACCTCAGGCAACGCCTTAACCCATGTGACCACGGCCTTCCTGCCCTGAATCTGTCTGATCACGGATCCAAGTGCTGGAGCGCGGCGCCCCTTGCAGCTGTTCCAGCCACGTGAACGCAGCAACCCTAAACCCTGCTGCATGCCCACAGCAACTGTCTGGTGGATCTGGGTGCCCTGAGGCCCACACAACAATGGCGACAAAGGAAAGTGGACTCCGGCGGTGATGTGCACAGCCGCCTCGTGAGTTGGCAGTGCCGGCAGTTGCTGGCGTCACATTCGCTTCAGCGAATGTCACATCGCCTGCTATATGCAGTGGCGGTTAAGCCTGCCTCGCTCCTGCAGCAAGGACCCTGTGCCGCGAGGAAGTGAATTGGAAGTGCCCTGTGATCGGAGCTTGACGGGAAAAGCAGTTTGTGATGCTCTGCGCTCGGAGAAGACAATAGTGGATGTTGTTGTGCTCCGTGCTTGTAGCTGGAAGTGAGGGAGCGCTCCTCTTAGGGTGATCCCGGGCCATGAAGGTGGTGCAGTAGATGTGCTCTGAGATCAGGAGTTGAAAAAAAAGAAAGAGGCTAGTTTGTGTTTGCTCCACATTCGGAGCAGTAGGGCAAGAAGGGAGCTATGGTGTTGGCTCTCTGATCAGAGCAAAGTAAATTCAAAGGGGTATCCTTCAAGCTGTGGAAACACAAATGCATCAAGGTTGTTGAGGGGGCCTTAAACCCTGCCCCCCTCAGCATATCCCCAAGATGACAGATATCACCCACTGAAGCAACCCCACAGACTATAACTGGATGACATCACCAAAGTAATCATGAGGCGACAAAGCTGAACACACACGTAGAGGCATTAGCCAGGTGCAAAAGAACACACATGAACTGCTTGCAGAACCTAAAAGCAACTAACATGAACAGCTATGAAAATCAAGATGGAAGCCACAGCTACATTGAACTGAATAGAAGACATTGGAACGTCTCAAAACACAGGGAGAGGCCTCATATGTTGATTTCACTGAGAAACACAAAGCAGAGTTGGCAGTGCAGTCGATGTGCCCAACCTTGTCAAGGACGCTGGGAGAGAGTGTTTCAGTCAACAGAAATTATAGAACACCTGCAAGGGCTGGCAGCTGAAATTCTTCATAAATGCAAGCAGAGAGCTCAATTCTGCGGTCCCTACACACGTGATCTGAACCTGGGGAACAAGGCCCATTCATCTGAGGCAGGCAGAAACTGTTGTTCCCATCAAATTGAAGACAGAAGATGCACGGATGTGATTCAGCATGAAGCTGAAGGCTGGAATGTCCCTGTTCAGGGCCAGAGGAGTCAGAGAGGTGGTATCATTGGTGGGAAACAGGCAGGACCCTGAAGCCATTCTATCCACCCATTAGTGTTCTCACATGCTGGTAAATTTCCCAAATTGAGAAGGATCACACTGGTTTCTTGTGGGTGGTGGGAGGCAGAGCTACCCCATATGGCCAGGACGATCAGATCTTTCCCCTATAGGACGTAAATCTGGCTCTACTGTTCACCCAATCCCAGCTCACCCAAGGTCAAGAAATTTAACTTTTTGATTGTGATGTAACGGTGGAACAAAACCTTGCTACCTGCCTGCAATGACCTGACAGTGCATTTGGATGCAGAAATCCATGTGCAATCCCTTCTTGTGAATTAATAAAAGCAGTAATTTGTCACATTTCTGGACTCCTCCATTTCTTGGGCATAGGGGATTTCCCTCGAGCCAACCTCTGGTTTTTAATTCTGCTTCAATTTGGCAGCAAGGGATGGCTGCTAATGCCTTTGGTGACAAATGCTGTCTCCCCTTCATTCCGCCTGCTCCCTGTGGAACATTCAGAGATCAGAAGGTGGGGGTGGAAGGCTGTGGGAGTGACATCCAATCCAAGCAGTTCCACTGAGTTGTTGTAAGTATGGGCCCAAAAATCTGACAAATACAGGTGGGAGGGAAGTTGGGGGAACAGTTGTGTTTGTTGTCTGTGAGGTAGGCAATTCACCTGGGTTCATTGATGATTATGTATGGTTACCTGTGTATAGGCATTTAGCCCGGAGAAGCTAGCTAGCTTATATTACAGTAGGTGGTTTCCTAATTTAATATCTTGCAGATGATGTCTCATAATACGACGGTATCGAAGAGGGACCACATGATTTTGATTAACCTGTTAGTTAGGCAGAAAGACGGCCATGTATTTATTTTATGTTGTTATTGTGTCTATGTTGCGGGAAGTAAGGGTATATTTTGCAGCATTACTGTTTTCTTTTGAGGGTTTGTGATGTCACATGTGAGGTTGGTGAATAGGACTTAAAGTGAGTAGAAGGTGGTGGATTCTATTTCAGTGAACTGTGGCTTGAATTGGCTTGAGGAGCACATGAAAGACTTGTATATTGGCCTTTGAGGGCAAAGGACACAGAGAGTGTGGTGCGCGGAGCGTACTCTTGTTGTTGCTGGAGGATCGGAGAGGCTTGATGTGATTTTGAGAGAATTGTTTCAACATTTATGGCAATAGAGAAATGCATTGTGGCCCATACTGGAGCATGGAGTGGTTGCTGAAGGTACATGGAAAACATATATATATATATTTTTTTATTATTGTATTTATCCAGTTTTCTGGATTTTAACAAAGGCTCGGTTTTGTTTTGATCAGACGATTACTTGGGCTGACACCCCTTGTGAGCACTGCGCTAAGGCGTCCTGTAGAATTTTTGCTGCTGCAATGGACCAGTTTGTTTTCTGGCCGCTGATTAGACGGACCCACCATGTTTCCTCTTCACTCACGACATGAGTTTCCAGGAGTGGGTGTAGGTAAGTTTGTCGAGCCTGTTCGGTCCCAGGACACTGGAGTAGCAGATGTATATCTGTTTCTGTGTCAGCTTTGCAGAGACGGCAGATTTTGGAGGGCGACTGACCTCTCATGAACAGGATCTCGTTGGTATGTAGCAAGTTTAGACGTGCTCTTAGGAGGAATTGCCGCACTGGTTTGCTTGGGAATCTTCTGAGTAGTTGTGTTGTTTGGTTTAACTTCTTTGGGCTTTGGGGAAAAAGAGCCAGTGTTTTGTTTCCTTTGGCGCTCTCTTGGGTGTCAATCCAGTCCGCTTCTTCCAGTTTTTTTTAAATTTTGTTTGGATTCTTGATGAGATCCTCGTTGGAGCATCCAATTTCGGCCAACTTCGATTGTATTTGCTCAGCCCATTTAACAATCATCCTGCAAGTGCCTGCTTTGATCTCCAGGTCTATTAGGTTGTAGAGGCAGGGCGCATCGGGAAGAATTGTTTTCCTGTACAAGGATATGCTCGCTAGGTTCACTTTGGCGCTTAGTGAAGAGAGGCCCAGTTCTCGCCTGATTGCTTCGATCTGGGTAGAATTCGGCAGGTTCAGGACTGCTTTCCAGAAGAAGCCCTCGAGTTTTTTCCATATTGTAGTTGGAATAGCTGGCATCGCCTCTGCTCCATACGTCAAGGCAGGTATCACCTTGGCTTTGTAGAACCTTATCGTAGGTATCAGTGAGAAACGCCCAAATTTCTTATCCAGAAGTCGGCCTTGGGAGGTCAGTGATCTGGTTTTCCTCCAAAGATCGTTTTGCATGGCTGATTCTGTGGGAGTGCTGTCTATTATTGTTCCCAAGTATCTGAAGTTTTTCACTACTTCAACGTTAACTTTTTCCAGGCTCCAGTTGAAGCGGTTCGATCTTCTGTTTTTTTTTCCAGTATGAGGACTTTTGTTTTTGCTTTGCCTGCTTGATGTATACTGCCAGGTCGGTCATTTGTCTCTGGAGTCCGATTTCTGTTCTATCCAGTAAGGTGATGTTGTCGGCGTATAGCAGGCGTGCTGTTGGCACGTTGCCGATTTTGGGAGGGAATGATATGGAGCTCTTGTTTGCTTCTTTCAGGTCACCAATGAATGCTATGAAGAGTTCTGGTGCCAGCGGGCACCCCTGTTTCACTCCTCGGTTAGTCGAGATCTCTCCCGAGAGTAAGCCCTGCTGGTTTAACTTGACCCTCATGGTGGTGTCCTTGTGGAGGGCTTTTATTGGGGCGAGGATGTTCGGGGGGCAATCCCATGCTATTAACTTCTCCCATAGCTTTGTTCGATCCACCAGGTCAAATGCTTGCGATAGGTCTATAAACGAGAGAAAAACTCTCGATGTGGTTTGAAGGGTCTTGCTTTTGATAATGCTAAGTAGCATGATGTTTACCATGGCGGATGAGTTTGTCTTGAAACCTGCTTGAAATGGATCGGCACAAGGAGCAGCCTTCGCCCATTTTTGGAATCGTTTTAGCAGCAATGACCCGTATATCTTCCCGATTGTGTCCAGGAGTGCGATTGGTCGGTAATTCTGTGGATCTGACTTTGCTCCCTTTTTGTAGATGGGGACCACTGTGGCAGAAGTCCAGGACCTCGGGATGAATCTAGTGTTTGAGCAGTTGCTGAACACCTGGCTGATAAAGGGGACACAATTTTCGGCATGTAATTTCAGGTCGTGTTTGTGATCCCGTCTGGGCCGGGTGCTCGCGAGGCTTTGAGTTTTCTGAGTGCGTCTTGGATGTCTTCTTTGTCAGAAACGTTTATCCACTCTGTTTCAGCCTCAGCTTGAATTGAGGGTAGCGCTGTTGGTGGTTCCTGAAACAGATCGGTGAAGTAAGTTTTCCAGTTTTCTTCACTTACTGCTTTGCAGGGGATTATTTGGTTTGAAGGACCCGCTTGGTTTAGCAGTTTCCAGAATTCTCTGGCATCTTTTCCAGCCCCCTTTTTCAGCATGGCTTCTAACTCGTTTTGGTATAGGATTATACGATGGTTTTTTATCCAGGCTTTGTATTTTTTCGTTTCCACTGTCAGTTCTTCTTGCAGTGCTTCCGAGTAGTTAGTTTTGATCCGCCTTTTTAATCTTCTTCGTGCTGCCCTTCTTTCCACCACCTGTTTGTCGAAGTTGTGAGTTTTGGTCATGGCCGTGGATTTTTTCCCTTTCGAAGTGACTTTGAAGGGGCTTAAGAGCGGTTGGTAGTCTATTGATGAGCAACCTGCTCTGTATTTTGATGTTAATTGGTCGATGCGATCTTCCGTTAATCTGAGACGTGTCCCTTGATTGTTGCTTTCGACCGAGCAGCCCATCGAGGTGTTTTTTCCTCTGACTGAGTTCCAAGTGGCTTGGAGTAAGTTGTGATCGCTCGCTACTGTTTCGATCACTTCAAATGAGGACATCACCTTCTGTGTTTCTGAGGATGTGAAGATGTAATCTATTGTGACAGACTTTTTCATTCTTTCCCATGTCGGGAGTCTGTTTGGGTTGGGGAAGGACTGGGCCATATTGAAAAACCCTCTTGACGCCATCAAGTCGTTCCATTGAGCTCCTCTATCTTCAGTTTTGCTCTTTCTGTTCGCTGCTCTTGGCCATACCGTTCTGGTCTGACAGGTGGCGTTTAAATCTCCACATATAATTATGTGGGTAGTGTTTTCATCCACACGGAGGGTGTCGATTGCTGTTTCGATCAGTTTGAGGAACTTTGCGTCCGAGATTACTTGAGGGTTCCAGTACGCCACGATGATTCCTAGGTTGACCATCAAAACCGCTTCTTTTTCTGGTTTTTCCCTCGCTGGATTATTGTCCCACGACAGGGAGGCTACCAGATGATGTTTGGAGGTTTCTAGAACTTTTGATATACTGATTCCGCTGCCTGCACAGACCGCCAGAAGGATTCCTGATGATGGCCGGCCAAGGCGGCTTTTTACAGCCGGGGCGAGCACAATTTCAAAGCCATCAAGAGCCGGTACCTCCGTAAGCCATGTTTCTTGTAGGGCCAAAATGTCAAACTGCCCTAGATTGATTCCTCCTCTTTGCGTCAGGTGTTTAAACCCGCACGTGTTCCATGATCCTAGTTTTAAGATGGTAACTGCAGCCCCGGGAAATTCTTCTCTTTTCGCCCGGTCCGGCCCTGCTGCAGGGGCCTCGGGTTGCTATTTTTTTGAGGCTATTGAGAAAGCTTTCGGCAGCCTGGACCAGAACGAGTTCCTTTTGTTTTGACCCTCCTGTATCGCTGGGTGCTCTGTGGTTCTGTCGTTGCTTTGTTTTGGGGTCGATAACACGTCCGGGGATTTGGATTCACGAGTTCTAGCTTGGGTGTGGATCTGCCGCTTTTGCTCTATCGCCTTTGCTTTTGCCTCCCTTGCTTCTTTGGCCCTGACTTCCATGTTGAAATTGTGGTCTGAATCTCGTTCTCACATGTTGTTACGCTCGAGGGTGTTTTGGGATGAGTTTCTCCGGTAAGGTGCTGAGTTGGTGCTCTCTTGGTTAGTTGTGTGATATCGTCTTAACGGGGAGACTATTTTCTTTGCTCTCCAGCCTGGGGTGCGTGAGTAAGAGTCTGAGTGGAATCTCCTCAGTTTTGGAGTTAGTTGACGTCTTGGTTGCGGAGTTCTGGACTTTTCTCTCCACCGTGATGCAGCGCCTCTGGTCTCCGACCAATCAAGTATCCTGATTCCGTACTTATGTAGCTCTCTTTGGACCTCCTCGAAGTCTTTTATCTGGAAAGACGGTTTTAGATGCATGTATGCTTTTGCTATTGCCTTTTTGTGGTACGGTTCTACCAATGCCAGGTCTTCTGACCTCAATTTTTTTAGCGTGTTTGTTTTTCTGAAGATTCTGAGTAGAGTGTTTCTGTTCAAAGTTTGGGGATCTTTGTTCCAGGCTTTCTGTTCAAGTTTGTACGTCGTTGTTTGCAGCGCTGGTCTTTGTGTTGTCTGTTTGTTCGGAAGATGTGTTGTTATCTGTCTTCCTTGGTCTCTTAGTTTTTCACGGGACCTCGACCGGATTGTCTCCCCTCGGGTTTTTGATGTTTCCGCCGGGGGTGCAGCTGTTTTTTGTTTGGAGGGCTGTTTCCAGTGGCTCTTTTCGTTCGCTCCTTCCAGGGGGCTTTTGACAGTTGGCACTGGGTTTCTCTTCGACCTGGGTTGTGATGATCCAGAGCTCCCGTTTCTCCCCGTCTGTGGCGGGTTGGGTGAATAGACTTTATCAGATGTCAAGTCTATTTGGTCGAAATCGACCCTTGGATCCAAGTGCTGAGAGATGTTCATTGCATCCTTGTCCCTCAGAAAGTCCTCAACCGATTTCGGTGATGTTAGTATTGGCTGGTTTTCGGACGATTTTTCAATTGGAGCAGGGGCTGTAGGATTTCTGTTACCCGGTGGAGTTTTTTTCTTGGCAGTCGGCTCTTGGGAGATCGGTCCGATTTCCAAGGTTGGCCTAGGCGGGACTCCGAGAGTTAGTACAATTTGTGCAGGGTCAGGCCCAGGGGTTGTTGTCCTGTTCTTGGCGCCCTGGGTGAGTGCTGACTTTGCCGCCAGGACCGGCCTGGCTTCCCTTGTGGGGATTGAGCTTTCTGGTGTTGATGCCAGTGCTTTTATTGTCGTCGGCCGAAGCGGGATGGGCTTAGGGTTGGTTGAGGGCGCTCTAAAAAGCGCAAAGTTCCCTTCCCGCTTTCGTTTTAATGTTGTGGATAGGTTTTCTGCTGTGCCCCTCGGTGGGCAACGGGGTTCGGTTTGTGAGGCGGTATTTGTCCTTAGGTAGTTTTTTGCGGCATCGCTTTTTGGTAACTGCCTGTCCTGTCCCGTGTGGGCTAATGAGCACTCTGAAACAGATGTGATCTTTTCATTTGTGCGGATCTCCAGGGCTGTTATATATCCTTCAAGAAAAAGCAATTTGGTGTGAGTCATTGCTAGCAGGGTGGTCTGGTCTTTCAGCGAATCGCTCAATGCCTCGTAGAGCTTGCAGAAAGGGGCGAGAGCTATTGTTATTGCTGACATGAAAGCTAAGGTGTCATGTTTCCTACCAGGAGTCTCCTGTTTACTTTGTTGAGCTACCTCGCTGCTTCTTCTGGCTTTGTTTGGTGTTGCAAGGATCTCGTCCAGCGATAGTTGTTGTGACACTTGATGGGATGTGAGGGAGCAGAATTCGTTCAGTTTCTGGTTTGCTGCCTCCTGGTGTTTTTTGTCAAGAGGTGTCTGAGGATTTAAACTTGCCCCCTCTGTCTGGATTGGGATATCCTCTGAGGTTTGGCATGTTGCTGCACTCGGTGACTCTGCTCCGGACCTTCAGCATTTCCCTGGTTCTGGCAGGTTTGGCTTCCTTGTGAGTCCGGAGATGGGGCGCATGTGTCCAGGGGGCAACCGTTCCCGGGTGCCCGGGGACTGTGTTGTTTGGTGCTGGAAGGGGGGTCGATCGTTCTTAGCGCCCTGAGTGCTTGAGTCTGAGGGGAACACTGACGGGTCTGCCTTCTCTTTCTGAGTGCTTGAGGGCAGGGACTTCCTCAGTGTTCTCGGTGTTACAGCGTCGGGGATCTCAATCGCGGGTGCTGAGATGGTTTCGCTGAGTTGCTGATCCTGGCGGTCTAGGCCGCCCAGTTCACTGCAGCCCGTTGATGCCAACTCAACAGTGACGTCCTCTGTTGCACTGGGTGGAGGTGTAGCCTCGGTTGACCAGTTCTCACTGTTTGGGCAAAGAGGTAGGGTTTCTGCCCGTATGGGCTGCCTGAGGCCCATGCTTCCCTCTGTTTTCCTCATTTTAGAGGAAGGAGCTGGGTCAGTGATTGCTTTGAGAATGTCTGCATCCGAGATTTCTTCGTCGATGACAAGTTTTCTTTTGCCCAGACGGTTAAAGAAATCTTTCACCGTCATGCCCAGCTGATTTTTACCGTGTGCGGTCTTGACGGCTCCACTCTGCCTGGCTTTATTGTTAATTTTTTTTTTTTTTTGCGAGGAGTTCAGTGTGAACTTGTGGGTTAATGAGCTTATGGTGATTTCTTTGTTTTTTGGTGGTGTTTTTTTTTCTTATTTTTTTTTTTGTTAATGTTCGGGTAGGATTGGCTTTCTGCTTAGATGTCGAGTGGCCTTGCGTGGAGGGTGGCGTGGGAGAGGGAATGCTGTTCACCTCCTCAATCTCTGCCCAATCCCCCTCCATTATCAAGACTCTCTCGCCGTTTGTGCCCAGTGGGCAGATTGGGTTAGAGGATGAAGCCGCAGAGCTTGGACTTGCCATTGGGGGAGCTCTTTCAGATGAAACGTGGATCAGCGCCGTGATTACCAGAGGTGTTTCTTCCCTTGCTACGACCGGTCCATGAGCTGAGCCTTCCTCCTCTGCCACCACTGAGGCTCCGAACGCCACCGCCTCCGCGGACAAAGGCGGCGGCTTTGAGGCGCTCAAGGGACAGGTAGGAGTCTCTATGTCCGCCCCAGCGTATGCAGCGAGCGGAGCCCATGGGGCGCTTCCAACGTGGAGGACACTATGCCTCGCGCTCAGAGGGCCATGCTCCAGGTCTTCCGTTGTCGGCGTCCCCATCCGACCTTGTGCTGGCAGCGGGGCATGAGCGCCGTTCGTGCCTGGAGGTGCAGGTTCGTGCCGGTTGGACACGAGTTTCGTGGTTGCATCTCCGGGCCTGCTTGGCGTCTTCATGAGATGCATCTGTGAGAGCGGGTCTGCCGGGTTCCTCCCCGGCTCTGAACGGCGCTTCCTGCGAATCAGTGCTGCGATTGCTGATGTTGAGCTGCATTCCGATCCCGGGGAATCGGAAGTGGTTTGATGGCTTTGGTAGCTTTGATAGCTTGGCGGGGAGGAAGGCTCTGTTGGAGGTGGCTCTAGGAGAGATGAGACGATCCCCGGTTCTTGTCCCTGACCCGAGATTGGACTCGGATCCGAGGGGTTTGCCGCCTGCTGCTCGGGCGGTCCGGATAAGGAAAGGGGTGAGTGGGTCCTTGGCAGGTGTAGAGGAGGTTTGAGCGCCATTTTCAAAATGTTACTGGGTTTTGAGCTTCTTAGAAGTCTTTTCGCCCCTTCCCCCTCCACCGACCGGAGGTTCATCAGGTTCATCAATGGTGAAGCTTCCATCCTCCCTACCTTCCCTTCGCTGCTTGCTGGGACTTGCAGGGACTGCAAGGACTGCGACTCCCTCAGCGACTGGCTCCGCGGCCGCTCCGCGGCAGGAAGGGCTTTATGTAGGGCCTCCCTTTTCAGTGGAGACAGTGGAGAGACTGCAGGTTGAATCAGGACCAGGAGAAAGGGTTGACTGCAAGGACTGCGACTCCCTCAGCGACTGGCTCCGCGGCCGCTCCGCGGCAGGAAGGGCTTAGGAAGGGCTTTATGTAGGGCCTCCCTTTTCAGTGGAGACAGTAGAGAGACTGCAGGTTGAATCAGGACCAGGAGAAAGGGTTGACTGCAAGGACTGCGACTCCCTCAGCGACTGGCTCCGCGGCCGCTCCGCGGCAGGAAGGGCTTTATGTAGGGCCTCCCTTTTCAGTGGAGACAGTAGAGAGACTGCAGGTTGAATCACTACCAGGAGAAAGGGTTAACTGCAAGGACTGCGACTCCCTCAGCGACTGGCTCTGCGGCCGCTCCGCGGCAGGAAGGGCTTTATGTAGGGCCTCCCTTTTCAGTGGAGACAGTAGAGAGACTGCAGGTTGAATCAGGACCAGGAGAAAGGGTTGACTGCAAGGACTCAGCGACTGGATCCGAAAACATATTGAGTGCTTGAAGCTTTGCAAAATGAAGAGTGTGGCACAATTGGGGAGGGCTTGGGAAGCTTGTGGAAGAATGATGGACTTGCCTAGGGCAGAGGTCAAAGTGAAGGTGGCTCGTGGTAAGTGTGTCTGTTTTGAGTGCATTTGAACAGTGGTGTGTGTGTGTGTGTGTGTGTTTTGAGTGCATTTGAATATGCACTGTGTTGGGAAATATATAAATTGTGTGTGTGTGTGTCATGCATGTGTGCTGGGAGATATCTAAATTGTGTATGTCATGCAGTGTGTGCTGTGAAATACAGTAATCGTGTGTGGGTGTGTCCTTTTTTCCTATTCTCTCCCTCTCGTACTTGCCGTGGCTGTTTGTCTCATATCTGTGTTTTTTGTATGTGTCTCAAGTCTCAATGGACTGTGGTGCCTGGGAAAGGCAAAAACCTCCCACGTAGAACAAAGAGTTTTATAAAGGGCTTGAAGGTTGTCATATCTCTATCAGCAAACAATGTCAAGCCATGGGCAATAAGGGAGGGGGGAAGCTCAGGCAGACGAAGCTGACTATCTAGCCCAGAGAGCGACAATGCATGCAGTTGATCTTTCAGCCTATGTTTTGGGGTGACATGAGGTAAAATTAAGCAAGCAAAAGAAAAATGTATTGAGCATATTTGTTCTGTAACTGAAGTGTGCTATGTGGGGTTAATCTCCAAAGGAGCAACGTTTCTGGGTGACAGGGGTTATGAGAGAAGTAAACCTCATAGGCATTTGAGTATAGGAAGAGAAGAGATTTTTGTGATTGTCAACTTTGATTACATGACAAATGATGGCAATGCAAGTATTTTATGCAGGAGGGAAAAACGCATGGGACCCAGGGATTGTAAAGTGCAATGTAAAGGAGATGCGGTTTGCTGGCAGGGATTGGGAGGTAACTAGAGAAATGACAGAGGCGCAGAGAAGGGAAGCTTTAGAAAAGGTGGGGTTTTGGATGGCTGGGATAGAGTGTAGGTGGCTTATGAGATGTGATTTGAGGAGCAGAAGAGAAGTGGGCTATGGAGCGAGTTAAGAATGAATCCCTTTTAGTGGTGTGATGTTAGGCACTTAACACACAAGGTTGCATTTTTATATTGGGATAATGAATTACATATATTTCAACACCAGCATATGTTCCATGTTCTTGATTTTGTTTTGAACTATTCAGCAGGGCAACCACTTGTTAAAGAAGAAAATGGCATTTCAGGATTTTTCTATGTATAACAGTGCACTCCTCAGCCCCATATTTTGCAGGGTTAAACTCAGTTCTGTCTGCATCTAGGACTGCAGACCCTCCTGACGCCAATTAGTGATCTGGGTGGGGATTGAAAACTGCGTGTCTAAAACTATATCTAAAGATGGGAGCAGGCTATGACCATCAAATAATAAAGAACGCAGTCCTAGTAGAATCTGGTCATTATAAAAGGGCCTATACTAATAAACGTATAGCCAATCCTTACTTCTAAATAAAAATGGTGTGGGAAACAATGTTATACAAAAGAAAAGTGTTCAAGAAATGATATGTCAGGATAGTTGCGCCGTTAGCTTCCCTTACCCATGTTTTCAGCACGGTACAAGGTGGCACACTCAAGTTTAGCACATACTCTGACTTTTCTAGCACAAGGGTTCAGTTCAAAATCTCAGCATCAGGACCTTCTGTGCCAAAGTCTCTTTGCCATTCAAAGTCTCTTATTTCAGAGGGCCTGATGCGACAAATAAATATTCAAAGTTCCTTTCTCTTCAAGATTCTCCTATGCACAACTTCTCTGGTGATTCACTGTTCACCCGGGGTCCCCCCGCACCGGGCTCAGAACAACTTTAGCACAAAACCTTCAATTGGTCTCCATCCGCCTGGCTCGGACCAAATGTACCTAATTTTCCAAATTTTCTTTACTATATCAAAATCAAAGACTTTCGACTGTGCGTGGTATTTTACATGTCCCATTGCAGGACCACTTTGATTCACAATTCGTTGTTCTCTTCTCAATATAACCCTTGTAACTTTTGCTTCTGCTACTTCTCAGCTGGACACCTTACAGAGACCTTCAATTGGGCACCCACACTGTGCCGGACCACTCTGTCAAAGGTATCATATCAAAGTCTCTTGAAAGGTCAAGCACTCATCAGCAGTTCAACTTTACTTGCATCTTTTATCACACACGTTTTAACAATGTTCATTCCAGCGCTCTCCATACATGGTTGCTGGTTGCAACCTTGGCTCCAACACAGACCGGTCTTGTAACGGTCTCCCCAACTCACCGGCTGTGTTGATTTCACTGAATCTGATTTGTTCTTGGAGCCAAGGATGGTACCATGGCAGCTGCTGCTTCTCCCCACCCTGATTAGTGATGCGGGAGGGCCCCGGGTATCTTCGACACACAATACATGATTCTTCAGCCTTGTTTCCTGGTTTTATGCTTTCTAATCTAGAGGGCTCTTGAAAGTAATGGTTTCTTGTATGAAAGGTCAAGGGAACTTCCCTCCTTGCGAGCCACTCCTGTTTTGCCCTCTTCCTTCTCTTGTTCAGTTGCCGTCTCGTATCTGCTGTTTTCTTGTGTGCTTTGCCTTGCTCAAAGTGTGCTTTTGTGCTCTGCCTTTTATCTGTGTGGGGAAGCTTCATGGAAGTCAGGTGTGCGTGATGGTCAGTTATTGCCTGACCTCGTCTGACCATTGTATTGGTACACATTAGGTATACTGCTCAGGTGTTAGTCTGTTTTCTCCAAGAGGGGGCTGTCCATATGAAAGTGTTTGTACAGGAAAAGGGGCAAGGGGAAGAGTTCCTAGGTATTCTATCTGATAGGATGGGGTAAAGGTGTTACAGGAAAGAGAGGGATACAGTGTCTCACCATCGCTATCCCTCTTTTACTCTCCAGGGACCCCTCACCCAGGTGATCCTCCTGCACTGGTCCAACCCCAGAAACTGGATCCAAAAGCAATGGCCATGTCCTGGCCACCTGGATGACAGATCCACAGAGCATAGGTGATGTATATATATACATAGGTGTGCATATGACTAGTGTAGATTGGTGGACAAGGCAAAGCAAAGAATGTGTAACTCTTTCTATACCAGGATAAAACGAAACCTTGGCTATAGTGAGCAGAATGATTTTTGACTGATATTGTTAGGGGAGCAAAATATATTGTTTTAAATACTGACCCAGAGACATGATTCATTGGATTGGTTGTTCCTATTAAGGCTTTCATTAAATATATGATTAGTAATGTTTTTTTGACAGTGGAGGTAACTTGCCGGGAACAATCAGAGTGAACATTTTACTTGCAGGAATTTAAGGTTGAGGGTCTTTAATAAAGAGAGCGCAATGAAAAGAGAGTGTTTTATGGGGATATTGTAAGTGGGTATTGTGAGACAAACATGGCATCAGCATTTAGACACAGACACACGAGATCCAGTTGGAAAACCTTTATTTAAGCTACAGGGTGGCAGTAACGCCTAACTTGCCCTAACTCTAAGAGTGGACTTCCTCAACTGATGTAGCTAAGGCCTGTCTGTGTCTAAAAGTCCAAAGTAAAATGCCATCCGTGTCACAACCAATTCTTGCTCTTACTTCTAATACCAACAGTGTGCCGGAATGTCCAAACTAAATAAGTGCTCCAAAATCATATGACAGTGTCCTTCAGGAGCTTCTCACACAAGTCCCTTCCCCAGGTTTCAGACTCTCAGGGAGTAAAGTTTCACAAGGTTTCAGGATTCACTTCACGTAAATGTCACAGTACCTTAACAGCTCACAGTTCTTGTTATGCTCATCTTCACAATCTTCCCGTTTGGTTTCCGAAGATACACAAACAACAAATGTGCAGCTAGTTTCTTAGGCTTCTTTTGCTTGAACTCAGAAAGCAGCACTTTGTCTTTTATCTTAATGTTCACAGTACCTTTTAGTCTCAGGGTTCCCTTCCCCAAGTCTCAGCTCTTAGGTATTGCTATTGTAGTTTTTCACAAACACTTCTGGATTTCCGTTCCCCACCTATGTTTTCGAATTTCAGCATCCCCCTGGTCTGGGCGCAGTTGTTGGACTCCCCTGTCCACCTAATACAGGTCGAGCAACCCGAGGCATGGGGCTTCTAGCTCTGCCCCTTCCTTGTCAGTTCACTTGGTTTACTAGGTTTGGCTGGGCTTTACTTGCTCTGGCCCTTTAACAGTGTTCCTTTCTCATATACAGCCTTCTGTCTGCTCTCACTGTGTTTCTTGATTGCCAATGCCGCTTTGCTCGCACTCCGGGCTTCACACAGCTCCCCTCGGGATGTCGATTTCCTTCTTTCAGTCCACCAAGACTTTCGACAACGTAATCTTCCTTATGCGACCACTCAGTAACTTTGTATCACATATGATTCTATTTGTTTGTCTTGCTGCACATAGTACTTTCACTGTGAAGGCCTTGACAATGGGTTTTCCCCTCTCGTGCCTTCATTCAGATACTCTGTGTTCCTTCTTTCTCAGTCCACATTATCAGATTGTCTCACAATTGTGGACGATTGCAATAATGGATTTTCTTTCATTCCGCTCATATTTGCTACATGGTATTTAGCTGCGCATATCACATTGCAAGCCTCTCTGTGCTTCAGACTCACCGGCAGTGGTTTTGTTTGCACTTTCCAGCTATCTGCTTCCAGAGTACTGCAGCTGAGGTCAGGATCTCACCACCTGCCCCTCAGACACTCCTGGCCACAGCAGGTGAACAAGCACGCCCGGCTTAAATAAGGGGAGGTCGGCCCTGTCGACAGCCTTCCGCTTCGCACCACACTAGCTCCTTGGAGACACAGCTCCCTCGCCACTTCACCACAGAGACTCTTCTCTGCCACAGGTTAGCGGTCGGTCCATCAGTTACCTCCAGCTGGTTGTTTCTCTGTCTTCTTGGTGTTCGCCTCGAAAACACCAGTTCCTTGCAAGTCAGGGATCCCCTGCTGGACTGAGCCATGCAGCCTCCCTGTTGCTGTGTCTCCCACTGCTGCCACTCCCTGTACTGATGAATGTTCCATCCTTTATACACCTGCAGCAGATTAACAGGTTGCAGGTGTGTGGTCAGTGTAGAGCCTGCCTGACCTTCCATTACCCAATCATCTGGACATGCCTGTCCTTTAACGCTGAGTGAGTTGGATCTTAAAGGGGTTGTGTATCTTTTCGTATTCCCTTTAATGCCCTGCAGGGGAAGTGTAGGATCTTGTATGGGGCTAAGGTCACATTAGTCCACAAAGGCAGAGGGGTTTTAAGGGAGGTCAGGAAAAGGAGGATACCATGTCTCGCTGGTCGGCACTCCATCCTCAATCCCCAAAGACCCTCCACCCAGATTAACCTCCCTTGCTTGTCCACCCCCAGGGTTGGGATCCAAAAGTGATGGCCCTTCCCAGGCCTTCTGAGCAGAGGATCCCTGGGGAGTAGGCATGGGAGTACAGTCAGGTTTCTCACGGTATAGATGGATAATGGAAAATGGATTAGTGTTCTGAGGGCAAGGATCTCCTCTGGTTTAACAAACAATTTGTTCGGTCGAACTAGCAGCTTTTTAGTATTCAAGGCACAATAGAGCTGCTGTTCTGAAATTTGACAGCGCGCCAGGTGTTTTTCAAGCGTTGCATTTGAGCACTGTGTAGAGACACATTACAGAATATTTTGTTATATATTTCATTTCGCCCCTGCGAGTAATTTCATTTGCAATACGTGGGATACTTTGAAGGGAAAGAGACAGCCTCACAGAGGAGGTACACAAGCGCACCAGTAGAATGGGAAATAGTTCCACATGAAATACACGTGCAGTCAACATGAAAGGCACACACAGAAGAGGGAAAATGTAGGTACTTTTAGAAGTTGGGGTAGGTGAATAGGTTTAGAAGGTAAGTACTGGGGAAAGTGAAAGGAGTGTGTGAGGTCCTCTATTGATGTCTAGGGGAGGGGAAGGAGGTGCAGGTGAGTAACAGATAGGAGGTGAAAGAGAAGGGCACGGGGGATTTCCCTCAAGTCAACCTCTGGTTTTTAATTCAGTTTCAATGTGAAGGCTGTGTGCTCAATAATCTGGTTGGAAGGCAGAAAAGGCATAGTGAACGTCTGCACTTGACAATAAAAATGGTAGTATCTGCATGTGCTCTGTGTTCCAAGCCACAAAAGGAAAAAAGAGAGGAAACAGAAGGCAAATAGCGCATGTTTGCATCTGGCGAGAAAGGGACAGTGTACCCAGTGAATAAGAGGGCACGGTTGCACTCACTGGAAGGAAGCAGATAACAACAGTGCATGTCCGCCCACTGGGAAGGAAAGCATCTACACGGCTGGAAAACCCAGATACTCATCAGTCAGGAGTGCCTGGAATCACCTGGCAGGGTTGTGGCTCCCATATGGAGTGCTTGTGCGCCCTAAATCCTAGCAGTGTGTCATAGCTTGTAGGTGGACAGCACACAAGCACTCTCTAGTCTGCTCTCCATTCATTGAGCTCCATTGTTACATAAGTGGTGAGTGAGAGAGATGCCAAAGCACAGAAGACGGACTACCCCATCTACCCATCGCCATGGGAGACAACGGGGATGGAGCACAAGTGGCTGGCTGAGCACCCCAGGATAACTAGCACCGCTGAGTGAATTTGACATCGTGGATGCCCCATCCAGCCTTGGGCCTCACTCGACCTCATGGGTCGAAAGGCTTGAGCTATACTTCAAGGCTGTCTAGGTCAGTGATCGGCGAAACAGCCGATCCTGCTATACTCAGTGGGTCTGGCAGTCCAAAAACTGTTTAAGACAAGTAGGACTAGAGAACCCCTGTATGCAGCTGACATTGAGGTACTAAATGAGTACTTCATGCCTATGATTAACCTCAACTATGAATGGTTCAAGTTGCGGTCAGCTGAGGGTGAGAGCCTGAATGCTTTCCATAGAAGGCTGCGGCACCTCACACTATCATGTGCGTTACAAAACAACGAGGATGACGAGATCAGGCAGCAGGTCATCTTTGCCTGTAGCTCTGCCAAATTGAGTTGGCAAGTTCCCCAGAGCCTGGTATAAGACTAGTGAGGATCCAAGAGATGTGGAGATCTCATGAACATGCAGAAGTACGATCATCGGCTACGGATATGTGAATGCAGAGGGTGAAGGTGGAGGAAAGGTGAATGGCCTAGGAATGACGTCGGCGCAGGAGATGCCACATCCTGCCCGCAGTGCGGTTGGGACCTACCACACACACACACATGAGTGTCCGGTCAAAAGATACACATGTGGAAGGTGCGGAAAAGTTAACCATTTTGCAAAGGTCTGTCAAGCCCCATTACCAGCTTCTCCCTCAAGGGAATACATCAGGCGAATAGTGGGAGGACCACAGTCCAGACCATCAGTGGCTCAGGTGACACCGGCAGAAGAAAGAGGGCCCGTCTGGGATGAAGAAGAAGAGGAGGATACTTTCTTCCTATTCAGTGCCGGGAGGATGAGCAGGGGTTTGACCATCAATCCAAGGGGAAGCTCCATCAGGGGACTGGGGGAAGACTCCATGGCAGGAGCGGAGTGAGATGTTTGACCCAGTGATATAGAATCACTAGCCAATGAAAGGACTGTTTGTCCCAGATACCCGAAGGGGTGCACAGACTGTAATGCATCCATGGTTGTAATGTTAGTTCACATGTTTGAGGTATATGGTTACTGTGGTTTTATTTGTTGTGAAAAAGGAGGAATGTGGTGTTGTCCTCTTTAAGGCGAATAAAAGGAGCTCAAGCTGGCACGTGCAGCAGTACGGCGGCAGACTGTGTGACCGGCAACTCTGTCTCCTTCTCATTCTTTATGGTTTATTCTGTGTGATCATGGCCTGTATGTATGTTTGGCCTGTGTGCCCACGGACCCATCTGTTTTGCCTGGGTGACCACAGGCAACACCATAAGCCTATGTGACCACAGCCTGGCTGCCCTGGATCAGTGTGATCACAGTTCCTTGTGGTGGGGCGCGGGGGTGGGGGATATCCCTGCAGCTGTTTCAGCCGCGTGAATGTAGCAACCCTAAACCCTGCTGTGTGCCAGCAGCGACTGTCTGGTGGACCCAGGTGCCCCGAGGCGCACACAACAAGCAGTGGCTAGGCTAGGCTAGTCATATGTGGTGTTTCTCTTGCAAAGCTGTGCTGAAGGGACACAGGCAGCAGCAGAACTCCTCACTCACAACCCATGGCTGCACAGGCCTCTCGATGAGTAACAACAACACATAGGTTAGGCACAAGAGTGTCACTCTGGTTGCACTCTCCTCTTGTCTTGTTCTTCTCATCAGGGAATGGCAAGAGACACAAAAAGAGCCTGGGTGGGATGTGGTGCGCTGGGTATCTCACAGAAGAGAAAGGAGGCCTAGGTCAGACCATCTTCTGGGATGATAGCAACTGCTCAGGCATCAGTTCTATTTGCATCAAGGTCCCCTCCGATCCCTCCTTACAAAGCGCATGATTTCTCTCATCAACTCAACCAGTGGGCTCACCCAACAGCACTGTCCCCAGAGGAAAACTACTTTAAATGAGAAGAATTGGATCGTTAACGTTGGGCGACTGCAGTTCTGACTGGAGAAGTGGGGCAGAAGAAAAACAGTGGAGCATTTCGTCTCAAGTGTCGTAGTGAGTGACACCAAGTCATTTTAGTCTAGAATGGGCCGCTAGTAGCACCCTAAAGGGTTCCTTCTGGATGTTCTGGATAGAAGAGGAAAGACCTAGAGAAAATCTTCCAATCAGTGATTCAACAGGGCTTCAACCATACAATCTATTGGGTCTGGGTGAAGGGCACAGCAGCAAGGCAAAAGTGAGTTGGCCTCTTTTGCAAGAAAAAGCCTGCTATGGGGGCCACCATTACTGTACCAACATGTAAAATATCAGAGGATGGAGACAGAAGTCCACTGATGAGGAACAACATGGCTCAGCTATAATTTTCTCTCATCTGCGAGGTGCTGCCAGGGACTGAAGGGGTGTCTTTGCCCAGGCTCTCAAGGGTCTGCACAGGTCCTCTAGGCTAATAAATAAATTACCACGTTGTTAGTTCAGGTAGGCCCTGGTAATCAGGTAGTCTGTTCGTGTTAGCACTCTTCTGACCAAAGTCCATTTCTTAAAGGCATTCAATGTTTTTAGAACATCTTTGAGCCCCTCCAATTGTATGATTGTTTTTTCTCTGTAGTTGACCGTCTGCCCTGTATTTATGCTGGTGCATAGGGCCTCGCCTCAACCATAGAGGCTGGAATCAATCATGAGGAACACTGTTGTTGGTACTGCCGGGTACACTCCTTTCAGGGGTTTGTTTGTCCATTTAAAACTACCAGTTGAAGTCGGCTGTCATGGGAATCTTCTTTTCATAATCTGCTGCAGATGGAGAGTGATGCCCGATCATGTGATGAAGTGGAGGAGGCATGTGCCATCTGGCCCAATGCACCATCATTCAATAAGACTGCGATCTCCCCTTTTATTTGCAGCCATAATCTCTCTAATGCCATCTTCACTCCCATGACCTAATGTGGATGAATGAACCAGGCTCTTCTAAATGGCAGGAGAGCCTAGGGACGTCATTTCACAAAAATGCCACGGGTAGTGGAAGTGACATCCCACGACCCTTGACCTCTGATGAAGAAAGTGATGTCATTTGAGACCACCCCCAGTGACAACACGGGAAGTGATGACACACAAGCTTTCACACCTTGACAAAACAGGAAGTGGCATCACATAGCCTTGTTCCAGTACACTGAGAAAAATATGGTTATGATATCACTGTAGTATGATATACATTTCATACAAGAATGGATCACCATACGTAGCATTAATATCAGTGTGTGTAGTGCAAACAACCATAAGGCAATAAAGCACTGTCAACCGGCCGGTGACAAAGAGCTGCTGCTGGAACGGAAAACAGTGCATGAACAACCAATATAGTGAGAAACACTGAGATCACAATGTGTCCAGAACAAAAAAGTTTTTAAAAGCTTTTTACAGCCTGTAAACTCAGTTTCTACCCAAAGAGAATACAGAAGTTGATTCCAGATTAGGACGCCGGTGTCACCAGGCTTTACCACCTGTTGACAGCAGACCTGCCAACCAAGTCTCCCGCAACTCACGGGAGTCTCCAACAAAAAGAGGCTTTCTACTGCACTACTTTAAATTAACATAATTCTACAGCAAAAATAATCTGGAGGGAATATTCCTGTTTTCCCAGCAAATCTCAGTCTTTCCTAGGATAAATTAAAAGACTTCCCCAATTAAATACTTATATGTGCTAAAAAAAAGTTTCTTGATGATTTTGTCATACAAATTGGTGGAGGTGATTGCTACTTTAATCTCGGAAAGAAGCAAGGAGGAAATCTGACGCAGTCAGAAGGCATAGAATAGAGAAATTGTAAGGGGCATGTATCCCTGCTTGTCAACACTAAATGCCCACTGATTATCACCCGATTATCACCTCTTTGTCTTTTAACACCAGTTCCTCCACATCAGCCCCTTACTGTCAAAGAACAATGTAAAGCTTTTCACTGCGCATTAAGTGTTTCAGCATCTTGCTTGCTGCCCATCTCGTGACAATCGATGACTTTTAATGCCCGGGTGTATCCTTTTGCTTTAAATATGCGCTTTGCATATTTGCAGCACTTGCGCACAAACTGCAATTGCTGGAGCCCTTCAGGCGGAGTGCGCAGGAGTGTTGTCCAGGTTTGCTGCCCATCGACTTCATTGTTTGGAGGAAGTTTTTTTTCAAGACTCAAGCTTCAAGAACCCTGCCCCCGTCGCGGAGCCACGTGGAGCCACGCGGAGTGTGTAGGAGTATTGTCTGTGTTGCCTGGGGTGCGCAGTGTGCGCCTCTCGGCTTTAACCAAACAACATGGCAAGTTGTCCCAGGGGAAAAAAAGTGTGCGTGCCTAGTTGCACTACGAATTTACATGGACCTGTCAGTGGCTGCGCCATCGTGATGTCTCCCGGTGCTGACCTGGTTTGTGCCGACCCCGTTGGAGAGGGAGGAGGTGCCCACCCTCTCACTTGGCAGCAACAACGGGGTGCTGGAGGAACGTCAGGACTCTGCACGGCCCCATTGGTAAGTAGCTCTGAGTCCCGAAAAAGACCCGCGCCTCTGGCTCTTCTCTAACACTTGATATTTTCTTTGACTGCACTGCTAGCAGACCCGTATTCCCAGTAGTTGAGGAACAACGGGACTTGCTAGAGTGCTGTCTAATGCATGAAAATTGTACTTCTCCTTGCATGACTGCCAAACTAAGCATGCCACGATTATGTTGCTCAGCTGTTGGACTGCATGAGAACGTACTCACATCTGCCTTAGAAGAGACTCAAGATTTGCAAATCTTTTTTCCACTGCAGACGTTAGCGCTAACAGCCATACGACGCTCTAATGAGTTACGCAGAAGGAGTTTGTGTGTCACAGACTTTGTGGAGCGAACACAATATGATTATATATGTAATAGTTCAGTTCCAACACGAAGAAATATGCCCACTGAAGCGGGAAAAAAGGTTAGAGAAGATCGATCTCAAGATAAAGTGCTGTCTAATGCAGACGATCCTTTTAGCCCTGGCACAATCAAGCAACAAGCTGATACAGAACCAGTTGTGGGACTCAATGCTAAATGGCCCATCCCTAATGTGCCATTTGACGGTTCTACCTGTAGTCCTGCAAGTACAAATAGATGTAGCTCGATTGCAGCGGTAGACAAAGTGTTGAAAGATCTCATTGCAATAAATGCCACAATTGGAAGTCAGCAAAGTGTTGAGTCGGTTGGTGAAGCCGCAAAAGGTGAGAAACCTCAAGAAGCTGTATCCAGTGCTCATACCACTGGTGTAAAGTATGCTCTCCAATTGTTCTCTGAGGAGCGCGCCAGTGAAAGAAATCGGAAGTCGGAAGCTGGTATCTAAACCTCTGGCTAAAAGGAAAAGATTGGTGTCGACTACAGACGACTATGTAACTGACTCACAACAAAGACATGCGGACAAAACTCCAAGAGAGCCACAGAATGCTCATATAGAGGACTCTTACTCAGCTTCGTCTACTGAAAGCTCTATTATTGAAGAATCGTCCACTAAGTACAGAAATATTAGGAAGACAAATCTAGCCACTCCATTGCAACTGAAGCGCAAAACGCTCTAACCGAACTGAAAACCTGGCGCAAAATCTTTCTGACACACTTACCAAAGATCTCAATCCGCTGATAATGGCCTCTTTGACCATAACCATGTCTCCATTCAGTAAATTATAGGAACAACTGAATGAGAACATTAAAGATCAGACAACTTTAATAGCTTTGCTGAATACAAAAATGGTATTCGTGGAGCAGGAACTAGCTATGAGTAAACAAGCGTTGACAATTGAAAATTCGAGATCAGAAGCAAATGTCAGGGTCATGCTAGAACACACCAAAAATAGTGTGACTGACAAGCGTTTGTTTGCCGAAGTAGCCCGGGAAGCAATAGCCCTTTTGAAAATGCAAAAACAGGACCCTGCTATACCTGAGAAGTCGGACACTGTTCTTGCTGTTAACTACAATGCCTCTTGTGACCTAGCAGCTGACAAAAACAATACTGAGGAGAAAGCTCCCCTACGAAATAAAAACAGCATCATAGAGATCAGTAAAATCAATGAGCTGATTGACGTTGAATCAGCTACAGATGTAATAACTGAAGGCCAATCACGGAAACGAAGACAGAAAACAAAAAACACTTGTATAGACGAAACTATATCTGAAAAAGTTGATCATATGACTTGTGGAGAACGAAAAAATAAGTCAGCACAAATCGCCACCGTGGAAGATCAGGTGTTACCTGTGAGACACGATAAGCTGGACCATCAAACATCGGAACTTGCACCGACAAAAGATCAGCAGGACCCACATGCACAGGAAGATATAAGGGAAAGTATACCCTCTACCTCTGCAAATGCAGAAGGACTCGTGGGGAATCCAGAGGGCCGTGGCCCTCCCAAAATAAGTTCTGGAAATAATGATGAGACATCCCAGCAAAGCGGTTCATTTGAAGATGGTACTTCTACGGAAGCAGGTCTGTTTCCAATCTTCAATCCTAATAAAGCTGAGACCGACAAAAAATGTTCTGTCTAAATCAAGCACTGAGAAGAAACCAAAAAATGTGAAAAAGAGAAAAATGCCACAAAGATCAAATGTTCGTTCATTTCTGAGGAACATCAAAGCCTTTAGTATCACGACTACATCTAATCAAATCTGCGCAAAAAAGCCATCATCAGCCCAAACAGTAATGTGTTGCCAAAATCAGATGTGCCAATGGAAGCTAATCCTGTGAGAAAGAACAACATCCCGACGGACGACTGCATACCTCTGATCTTCTAGATTTGTCCACTTATGAAATGAGCGAAGGTGAACAAACTGAAGAGAGTGAGACACGTGACACTGAATCGAATGTGGAGCACGGGTCGTTAAATCTCCCAATCAACATAGACTCCAGCCCTCCCGCTATGGTTGAGCCAGAGACAAGAAGCCGAAAATGCGTTATTGTGGAATCTAAAAAGCGCAATGTCCCTCGAGTGAGCCTGCGGTCAAGTGCTCAACCAAGTTTCTCACCTTAGATGCTAGAAGAACTCTAATTGAAGTTGCAAATTCTGCAGAAGTGCATAGGATGAAGTATGAGAAACGAAGCACTGACTTAAATAAATATGAGCAAGATCACCAACAAACAACGAAACGTTCACCGTTATCTCGAAAGATAACCTTTGATCTATCTAAAGCTAAGCCATGGGTACCTCGGATACATCAAAATACCAGTGCATTAGCCAGTAAAAGCATTAGCCGGCAGGTCTTAAATGTAAAAACAGGCGGAAAATTTCTGTTACGGTTGGAGCGAATTGAAAAAGAAAAAGATGTCTTGATTCTAAACAAGAAAAATGCTCTCATGCTCTTCCATCATATACCACAATTGAGGACGGTTGCCTCTGAAGATATTCAAACAGTCGAATTTGAGGACGAAAAGACAAACGACTGTGTCATACTTCACATAGCATCAAAAATTATCCGAGACTCACTAATGAATACCTGTACGATCCTAAATACATTAGGATTTGAAATTTCTGAAATTAGCGAAAGAAAGTGGCAGGAGCTAACCAAGCGAAGTGATAGTTCACCTGCCGATAGACCAGTCCAAAGAAAAGATGCTGCTAACTTAGTAAAAAAAAATATGTCAACAATGAAATTAGAAACATTAAATGGCAGTCATAATTTCAGAAGATGGGACTCTGAAAAGGATCTGATTAGAATTACGGTTGCCAAGTCAGATCTGCAGAACCGGAACATCAATTACGACTCCAATGATGAGCAAAACTGGACCTGGGTGGCCAAGACCATCAATGATGTGAATGAAAGCTAACGGTCAGAGACCAGTCCATTGGAAAAACTTTGCATTGTCTCATTGAACACGAGAGGACACATGCACCTTTTTGGTGATAAACCCACAGAACTAGGAGGCATAGATATTCTATGCCTCCAAGAGACGTGGCTCCTGAAGAACTCAATCGCTGATGGATTTGAAACATCTTTTAACCCAGCAATAAAGGGGGTGAAAGGCAGGCCCATGATTGGTCTTTTAACTCTGGTCCAAGTCAAAAGTGGTGCACGTATTCTCTGTGACAAAAATGTATCGCCTTATATACAAGTAGTCAAGATCCGACTACCAATGCAATTGAGAAACACAGGAAAAATGTTGGTGCTGATGAATATATATTGGCAACATCAGGCCACGCGACAAGACAATTTTATTGACCAAATCTCCGAAATAATAAGTGACATCTATGATAATGAGAAAGAAGTGAACATACTGATTTGTGGAGATCTCAATATAAATTGTTTACAGAAAGATACCACAAATGCCCAAGAAAATCAGATGGGAAATGGAACTTCCGCAGCTGATGCCTTGCTCCTTGAAATGAAAGCATGGAACATAAAGGTGCTGAACGGACATACCCCCGGAGACATTCCTGCACATCATAATTGGCAGCATAAACAACAAAGGTCAATCATTGACTACATGTTCGCAACTGAAAAAGTGAGATGCGAGGTTGAATCGCTACAAGTTATTGAAATGGAGCAAAGTGATCACTGTATGTTAAAAATCCAGCTGAGGTTACAGATGCCAAAAAAGAAGACTGATCAATAATTACGAGCATCTGGCTGTTGCACCAGGCCGCAATCGCTTACGGCTCGACTCCTCCAATATAAGATTGCTTCTAAATTCGCTTAAGAACAAGCCAGCTGATGAGAGAACTGAATATACAGTGCTTTTAGAAGCTTATTGTGAGACATACCTGATGAAGTCTAAGTCCGACTTTAAAAAAACACATGCGTGGGATAATGCAATAGCAAGTAAGAAGAAAGAACTAAACAAAGCGATAAGGACATGTAAAAAAGTCGCGCAAGAGGACCAAGTTAAAATGATAAAACAAGTAAAACAAACTTAAAAAAATTGGTTGATTAGTTACAGATCAGTAATGATGCAACGTGATGCTGAATTGATGATGGAAACTCTAGCTAATAGAAACACAAGTGCCTTTTGGAATTACCTAAATGACGTATCTGTGCCCCAAGGTGCGCTCATAAACAATATGGTGTCTGAGAAAGCGTGGATTGACTACTATACCGAAACATTTTTCATCAAAGATAGAAACGTCACTCAGCAATCGAACATAGAAACCGAGTGGTCAATAACAACTGACAAGGAGGACATTCTAAGAAACATCTAGAGACTCAGTACGTCAAGAGCCCAGGGCCAGACGGCCTGATGAACCATCTGTTAAAACAACAACCAGAACTTTGGGCTGACTTTTGCTATGTTCTGTTCGCAGCCATCCTGCGAAAGAGAAGAATTCCAACTTCCTGGCGGAGTGCAATCGTTGTCCCAATTTTCAAAAAAGGCAATCGAACTGAGCCAAAGAACTATTGACCAATTGCACTCCTCGACGTGGTGGGTAAAATCTTTGCAACCCAGCTTCAATGCCAATTATTGAAGTGGATCCAAGAAGCTGTGAGATTTGACCCACGTCAGGCTGGATTCGTCAAAGGAGTTGGATGTGGTCTAAACTTGACCATTATAAACTTTCTAAAGATGGAAGCGATTCGACAGAATGATAAAATTTACATAGCTTTTGTCGATTTGTCCAACGCTTTCGACACCATTGATTGAGATTTGCTATGGGAAAAAATGAGGAAATCGAAATGCCCTGAAAATTTACTACAACCGATTTAAGAACTTCATACGAGTACAGAAATTAAGATCAGACTGGATAATGTCGGAACTCTAAGCAAGCCAATATGGACTAATCAGGGTGTAAAACAGGGCTGCCCATTTGCAGCTACCCTGTTCTGCTTATTTCTATCAGACCTCGGAGAGACACTTGGAGTGATCAATTCACATCCGCCAAAAATCAATGGTGAAGCGGTTAATTGGCTATTGTACGCCAATGATATTGCCTTACTGGACCTTACGCCGATTGGCTTGACAAGGAAGTTAGCAGCCCTTGAGAGCTACGTCACAAAAAACAAACTAAGAATGAATCCCGCAAAGTCGGAAGTGCTAATCCTTCAAGATCTCACTTGAGCCAAAAAACGAACTAAAAATTGTGAACCGAAATGGAGACTGAATAATGCAGGCTTGAACTGTGTAAAAAAGGCCGAGTACCCAGGGATGTGGATCAACAGCAATATAAATGATGCACCCTGGGTTGAAAATGCAAAACAAAAATGTAAACAACTAGCATGCTAGGCTGCTATCATAAACAAAAAATATGGAAAATTCTCTTTGCAACCGGTCCTTGCCCACTACAATCAGAAGGCTGTGCCAACTTTAATCTATGGTGCAGAAAGTGCCTTAGGAGCACCTGCAAACCTGTGGTCACAACTAGAAAACCAGTATTGGAGGCACGTTCTACAGCTACAAAAGGGAATACCATCTGCCTGTTTGCGGTACGAACTAAATCTGATATCTATGAACGCGAGAGTTTTCTGGAACATGCTGTTTGTGTACAGAAAGACCATCATTGAGCAAGGTCCACCTCAGTTTGAAATATTAGAGGATCTAAATCAAAACCCAGAGTCATTACTGGTTAAGTGGGTGACCTCTTGTGAAATTCATCTTAAAGAGTTATGCATAGACTGTGTGACACTGAAGAGCAACCTGAATCATGTGAAAAAAAAGCTATGGGAACGAGACTGGTGACTTAAAAAAAAGCTATGGGAACGAGACTGCCTGGTTGCTGATAGAAACCGTTATAATTTATTGGGAGATGCAGCAAAAGAGGGAAAAAAATGGAAAATCCTCCCTCAATATCTGGTGAAAGCTCCAAATGCTAACACCCGAAAGACTTTTATGAAATTTAGACTTAATCTATTTGATACAAGAGTAAGTCAAACATTAAGGTTCAGAAAAACGCCAGTGATGCTGACCTGCCGGTTTTGTGAAACCACCCAGAGACTTTAAAGCATCTCACGTTACAATGTGCTGGCTTGAAATCCCTGAGAACTTTATATTTAGACCAAGTGGTCAAGCTATACTCTACCTTATGTGGAGAAGAGTTGTGGCTGAAATTTGCTAACCCGAGAGAAAAAGACGCCTATGGTCTGACAAAACTTCTTGCAAAAACTAGAAGTAATGTTATCAGCATGAAATCAGTTAAACGATGCCGAAGATGTGAAACAGGATGCATCTTGGTAACAGAAAAAAAAACAAATAAACCCCAGGGAAGGTTAATTATGCTGAGAGAGGCAATAGAACTGAAATAAAATCAGAGATAATTGAGGCTCGGGTTACCTCAAGGGAAGATGATTTTCAGACTGTCTGTGGATCTGATTTTCTGCTTCTCGTGTTGTGTGGTTTTTTAGTTTTTTTGTTTTCTGTGGTTCTGTTTTCCTTGATGCATCCTTCTTGATTGGTTTTCACTCCATTTTTCAATAAGTTTGTATAAACTAAATGAAAAAAAAAAGAAGAAGCTTGTGACATGAGCGCTGCAAAGCACACATTTAAAGCCCCAGAATGAAAATAATATGGAAAGGATCTATTGCTGATCTGAAGATTGCTAACTGGCAACATGGGAGCAGTTGCTGCTTGAGGCCCCTTTTCATTTGAAAAAGCTGAAAGGCCTCAACGCCGTCCCTGTGCGTAGTAATGCAACATGCATGTATTCTGCTTCGGATACCACCGCAGTGGTCTCCTGACAAGGAGGCTTCTCCAGAGCATGCGTATTTTGCAGATGCAATACGCATGTGTAGGTAGATCCTATTGTATGAAATGTCCCCTTGTTAAGTGGCGTTATACTCCCAACAGAAACATGCACTAGCTATTCTGTTACAAAACATAGACCTCTGAAGATCCTGTGAGATGAAACATTGTTTATCCATGTTATTTCTAATGCATTGTAAGCCGTCGCAATGGAAGGACCGAGAGCCTTGGAAATATGTTTTGGAGAAAGCATTGTCTTTTGTAAAGGCCTGACGGCACCTAAAATTAGAGGTTTCTCCTTTCCGCAAAGAAGCGTCAAGACAAGAAACAAGCATTGGCAATGCCAACAGTTTGGGCTTTTGTGTAGGCATGGAAAAACGCTTGCCAGGCACTGCCATAGTGGCATTAACTGGCTATTGATGGTCACAGGTGCAACATGGTGCGCGCATCAAGTCTCGTGCCAAGTCAAGTGCTGTTTGCTGGCAGAAGACTCTACTTGGAAGGACCTTTCTACAATTTGGACTACTTTTCCCAGGATCCTATTGGACTTGGCCCCGTCCACTTAACCACACTCCCATATAACTGGGGGCAAAGGATCCTCTTGGTATATACTAGAGTGGACTCTTACTATTACTTCCCTTTGCTAGGATATATATATATATATATATATATATAGTCACTATAATATTATCTACAGTGCCTAAAACAGTATTTCTTTTGCCTTTTAGGACTTGGCCCCACCCACTTACCCACAATCCCATATAACTGGGGGCCCGCGCGCATCTGCGTGCGCGCATCAAGTCTCGTGCCAAGTCAAATGCTGTTTGCTGGCAGAAGACTCTACTTGGAAGGATCTTTCTACAATTTGGACTACTTTACCAAGGATCCTATTGGTATATACTAGAGTGGACTCTTACTATTACTGCCCTTTGCTAGGATATACATATATATAGTCACTATAATATTATCTACAGTGCCTAAAACAGTATTTCTTTTGCCTTTTAGGAATTGGCCCCGCCCACTTACGCACAATCCCATATAACTGGGCGCCCAAGTGCATCTGCGCACGCGCATCAACTCTCGTGCCAAGTCAAGTGCTGTTTGCTGTTCGATTTTCCCCCTTGATATAGTTTTGGACCCGGATTTATCAGTTCAACATAGCTTCCTTAGTGTCCGGGATCCCCCAGTCAGCCGTTCACTCCAAAAAGGAATCCATCTTAACAATCCTCCCCTTGATACTTCAATGATGGCCCCGGTTGTGACGGCCAAATTAGATAAGCGTATTCATCTCTCCTTGGGTCCCTCCACCCCAATCCAGCCAAGGGGAGGGGGCATAGATAATGTGCATTTTCATAAACTGGAATACGAAAGTTCTCAGATCCCCAGAACTGACTCATTCCATCCTGTCCGTCCTGGCCACTTCCAGGACAAGCTTCTGGGTAGGGGGGAGGAAGAAAAAGAAGGAAAAAAAACGAATAACCTCTCCTCCTTTTCAGATCCCAAAGGACCAGAGTTTAGGAATACAGTGCAATCCTGTTCTAGCCCTAGACCAAACCCTTCCCCCCTTTTCCAACTTCTCTTCCAAGGGTGGCTCATACTATAGACTCTTCCCTTCTTCAAGAGCAGCAGGAAGCTGAAATTACTTTCCCAGCGCTGACCAGGATTTTAAGCCTTTTGGATAAAGGGAATGAGCGTACCCATTATGAAATCAGAGACTTGAACATCAAACTAGCAGAAATCCATGGTGTATTGAGCAAATTAGAGGGCCTTAACTTCTCTCAGGAAATCATAAAGAAGTTGAAAGAAATCCCTCCCTCTCTTCCTCCCCTAGTAAGATGTTCAAAAGCCACGCAGGTAAATGAGATTATTACTGAAGAGATTTCTTCACAAACAGCGTCTCTTTTGGATCCCAAGGACCAAAATCTGATGAATGCCGTTCAACCATCTTTGCTCAATCAATCACCTGGCAAATAGGTTGAACTAGATCTTATGACAAAACTGGTAACCCAGAACGTTGACCAGGCTCAAAAATTAAACTCTATACAGAAACAGTTGGATTATATAATGGCTCAAAGCCACCTATGGGAGCTCCCTTCATCGGCTGTGTTGGTGGGCAGGGAAAAACTGGATAGTCCGACAATGCTTACTGACATTCGCGAGGAGGAAGCAAGAGATGCGGCGATAGAGAAACAAGCGCAGACAGACAGCCAAGGGTCAGGAGAAGAAAGTCATTTTAGATACTTCATCTCTCGTAAAGAGAAAAAACACTATATGAAAGACTCTCTGCCAGAGAAAGATGGTTCTACCTTGGTCAAAGGCATGAAAACAGGCAAATAAAGGGCTTCAGCGCTAAGTAGCTCACAGTTGACGGTATCTTGTGAGGAAGGCACGCTTGATTTGAGTCCATTAAATGAGGCCAGTCGGTTACCTCCCAAAATAACTTGCTTAACTTTCTTTTTTTTTAAACGAAAGCTCCCCTAATGGGATGGCACAGCGCATCGAATCCTTGCCAATAAAAGATTAAACAGGCCTCGTTAGAGAGGAGGAAGTGCCACCAAGGGACGGCTCAACGCAATTCCTTATACCAGCTAAGAGGGTTTCCCTCTCTTTGCCTGGGCAGACGTTAGATCCTATAATCTCTAAAACCGAAATTGTGATCGCGGCTAAGGCAGTTAATAAGAACTTAGGTAACCCGTTCCGCCAGGTAGGGGGAAGTCTCTTTGGTTGGACTCCATCCTGAAGCTCAGGAGAGGGACGGGTTGTTCTCTATTTTGAAGGAGGATGTAAGGGCTACCAAGACTTCCTCTCCCATAAGTGAAGCGGTTGGAATAGCCGTTGAAGAATTGGTAGTAATGGTCTCTGTACCCTCGACTAGAATGAGAAGGCAATCAGTCCTTCGGGATCGGTCACCAATAACAAAAGTGAATGAGGGGGACGTGCTCGATGTGAATGTATTAATACAAGGAATATTGGACCAGGCAAGACAGAAAGACTTACTCCCCCCTCAAAAAGATTCTCTCCAAAGCTTAGGAGGCAATGAGCTTCTAACAAATAAATTATGTATAGATGGAAGGAAAGAATTGGGTATGAATGGAACTCGAGTGTAAAGGGCTTTGATAGACTCAGCAGACTCAGGTACCAAAGCCACGTTGAGATTGCTAATAAAATCATTTCTACAAGATCACGTGAATGCAGTGAAATCTAAGGAAGAGTCTCCCCGAGAGGTTGCGGTGGCGAGTTAGGGCTTTTCTGGCCTTGTGAGTGAGAAGGACCTTTATCCCGGGCAAAAAATCTATGTACCTACTTTAGGGGCAAACTGGTCAGGGGTCTCTAAAGGCAGGGACACCATATATACTAATAAGCCGGAGGAAAGTCAGCGTTGCGAGGAAGAGAATAATGCCATCCCAAGCAACTACTCTAACACTTTATCTAAGTGTAACCTGGATCAGACTCGCTGGAGAAAGTCAGCTTTTCCAGATTATCCGAGTGTAATTTTGTATGACCTATTTGAACAAGACTAGGGGCAGAATCTTAGCAATGTGCAATGTAATTGAAGCACTAAGGACTGTCTCCTCGGCGGGCATCAAACTGGTAGATTTCATTCATCCGGATCGTTATGATTGTGTCCGCTTGGTGTTCTATACAAGAGCAATGTTTGATGTTTTCCTGGATGCTACCGAGGAATTGAATAGGATGGGCTGGGCTATGATATCCCGCCCCCCCCCCCAGGGACTCTAGGTGCTCGAGTGGAACCAAACCAGAACAATTAAAAAGTGGCAGAGTAGGCCAGAACATAGAGCAAACCAAGCCTGGGGATACGCCAGAAGAGGAAACTAGTTGGAGATGGCTCGCCTTGACGCTGAGAGACTCGATCGCCCAGCTAAAGGATATGAAGGCCTCTCTTTAATGTGAATGGCTTATCAGCTTTGTCATGGAACTCAAAGGGTTACTCTCATCTCTTGAGTTCCCCGGAAGTATGTGGAAAACTAATTCAATACTCGGTTGTGTGTTTGCAGGAAACATGGATGACCGAGACTTTTGTGACGGATGGATACTCATGTTTTCAGGAAATGGCCACGCGGGGCACATTGGGTCGCCCCTCGGGGGGGTTTCTTAATGGCTGTACAGATTAAGGGACCCTTGAAAGTTTTCAATTATAAACAGATTGCAACTGGAATTTTATCGGTTCTCTTTGAGATGACACGGCAGATAGGGAAAACTCTAATGTTAATCATTAATATCTATTGGTCTGCAAAATGCAACTTGGAAGAAGAGCTTGTAACATTGAATACTTATGTTTCTGCAGAAATGTCGACACATCTGGGTCTTCAAATCATGGTTATGGGTGACCTAATTGCGGATCTGTCTTTTTATTCATACTCTGGATTGGAACTAGATTCTTTCAAGTATATTGAGATGAATGTCCTAGGTAATATTAACCGACAACTAAGGCAGGGGAAAATGTGGCTTACATTCTTCCTGGACTGGGGATTGTCCTCGGCCTGTGACAACCGAGAAAAGGAAAGAATGATTCCTACATGGTCGAAGGATATACAATCGTCGACTGTTGACTATATATATGTGTGTCACAATATTTACTTGAGGCGGTGGTGAAGTTTGAGATTAACAAGCCCCTATATAGTGATCATAGCATACTTACGGTCTCTTTCACCCTGGAGGGGCAGAAAACCTGCGTGTCAAGTTATCTGACTAACGTACATATAAATCCCTCTAAAAATAGATTGATATGGCATGAGGGTAATGTTATGAAGGCTAATATACTTTTTCTGAAAATCCTGGGGGAATCAAAGATTGAAGGAAAGAATTTTCTTTTCTCCCATAGTAATTTTGGTATACTGGAAAGATCTACACTAGATCTAATCTCCAACAAGAAGCGGGCCCCTAAGTGTATGGTACGGTATGGGTGCTTATAAAGCGGCGGCAGCCCGCAGGCATCAGGGCACTGATAACAAACAATATGTAACGGTGACATTTGGAATTAACGTCTGTCTCACCGGGTTCTTATTTTGCTAAGCATTAAAGTTTACTTGAAGAGGCAAGTCTTCAAGCTCTTCCTAAACGTTTGATAGTTCTTTTCTAACCGTAATTTAGGAGGTAGTTTGTTCCACTGTTGCACCGCGCAAACAGTGAAGGATCTGCCCATGCCTGCTTTGAGCTTGTATCTTGGCACGTTTAGCAGTCCTTTATCCGCTGAGCATAGTTGTCTCGAGGGGCCATATATTGTAAATTGTTTCTTGAAGTATAGCGGGGCCTCACCAAAGATACACCTGTGAATGATTGTGATTGACTTGAAGTTTACTCTCTCTTCAACTCTAAGCCAATACAATGATTTCCTTGCCTCTGTTGTGTGCTCCCTAGTTTTTAGTTTCTTCACTAGGCGAACCGCTTCATTTTCCATGACTTGACATCTGGCAATGTCTTTTTTCTGTTGCTCCCAACAACAATGTATTTCCATAGTCTAGTCTGGATAGTACTATTGCTCTAGCTATAGTTGCAGAATTTTCTTCGCTCAGATAGGGTCTAATGGCTTTAATGAGGCGTATATAGTATGAATTGTGTTACTCACCGCTCCCTAAACAGGTAACGAAGATAGATAAATGACCTTGGAAACGATATGTACACAGGAATCAATATTGAGCCTCCAATTCCAGCTCCCCTGAGTACAAGACTCAGGCTTCCTCAAAGAGGGGCTCTTCTTTACAACGTACCTCTCTGCTGTTTCTAATGGAACAGGCAGAGGTGTCAGTTGAATAAAAGAGCGGGGAGAACACACACCGCCAATATCAATGCTGCAAAGGAATACACAGATATTAGACAGTGCTGAGAAAACAAGTAAGCAATCAAGCACAGTATTGGACAGGAAATACCTAGGCAGGGATTGCAGTGGAATTTTCCCCGGGATGGACCTACAAGTAAAGGAATTAAACCCAAATGAGTGAATAAATCGAATGGATTCTTCCTATAGACAGTTTTTAACCAAAACTACAGACCTGAATTGTGGGACTCTCAAGGGTTAACGATTTCCAGGATTGGAGAAAACGACAGGAAAAAATAATAAACAGGTAAGTTAGTACAGGGAAGTAAACCCGGACGGCACGAGGGTCGGACTAGAGCCGGGTTGGTGCAGGATCAGGAAAGCGTCAATATGCACTTTGAAAATAAGTTTGTTGAGTGTTGTAGTTCAATGAATGTCCCAAAATCCAGTAGAGAGGAATACCAACAGAGCAGTAGGTAAATGAGGTACAATAGTCAAAGATGGCGCTGGCAGAAATAGCAGAAAACAAACACAGTTGGTTACCTGAAACACACGCTTTCCAGACGAGGGTTGGAGCAACTGAGGTGTTCCGAGTAACCGCTGACGAATGGGTTGCAAAGACAGCAGGAGCAGGGAAGGAAAATCCAAATAACGTTCCGCGTCAAATACCAGGAGATCACGACAATGATAAGGATGGAGAGAAGGCAGTCCAGGGGCAGTCCGGGTCGATACCGTAGCGGTCTATAAGAAGTGCCAATGGAATAGAAGACGTAACAATCCAAATTTCGATCGTGGGTCGGAACCAGGAGATCAAGTCGGGATTTCGTGACAAGATTTCACGAAGGAAAACGGACGTAACCGCAAATAGTAAGAAACACTAATTAGCAGCAACACGCCCTCTGGAGGACGGCAGTTTTAAACCCGTAAGGGGGCGTGCCTTGTTGTACGTCCTTCACTACGAGACATGTCAGCTGACACGGGTTCCGCCGTAACTTGTACAGGCGCCATGGCAACCTGTATCTGCTCCACAAAGGAGCAGATACTGTGAATGGGACGTACTCCGCAGGGAAGTTTTTCTCTGCCGAAGTGTAACAATTGTTTTTGTGTAAATAGTTGACCTGAGCCTCTGAGCTCACCTGGGCATCTACCATAATCCCCAGGGTCTTAACCTTGCCCGAGACTTGGATTCTGGCCTCTTTGATAGAGAAGAAATTATACTCCTCTCCCAGTTTGGCTCTGCCTGCGCTAGTTCCAAAGACCAAGAGCTCTGTCTTTGTGTTATTTAGGCACATCCAGTTTTGCTGCATCCACTGGTCTATTATGTGGTAGATTTCCGCTATTTTCACACTATCTCTTGTGTGATCGCCCTCTAGTTCTAATACCAGTTGCGTATCATCGGTGTAATTTGTGAAAAAGACACCGATGTCCTCCAACGGATCACAGAGACTTCTCATATATATGTTGAACAACAACGGAGATAGGCTAGCTCCCTGCGGTACACCGAAAATAATTGAGATAGCCTCGGAAAACATTTCCCCCCCTTGACGCTCCGAAAGAAAGGATATGAGCCAGTCCAAGGCGGGTTTAAACAATGTGGGGTTAAACATACCCACATCTATGATGGGATGGTAAAAGCGAAGAAAGCGGCCCTTCATAAAGAAATCAGGCAACTCAAGAGATCCTCTCCAGATCTCGAAAGCCTGAATCTCAATATTAGAAAGCTCAAACAAACTTATAAAAACTGGCTAATTGGTCATAAGCACTCCCTCATCCAGGCAGATAACTAACAGATCCTGCCCTTAGGGATGGTTCTTCCAGACAATTATGGCTATTGTTAAACAGTCTGGAATCCCTTCAAGTAATCTCTCAAACTAATCCTATTTTGGAGCAGTTATGGATGGGGCATTTTTACCAACTATACAGACAACAAGCCTCAGGTAAAAACTGGATTACGACCTTATCATCTCCCTGGTCTTTAAATTTTAGTGTCTCGAATATAGAAATTGCAAATAAAATCATCTAGTTCCTCGAGAGCGGGAGGCCCCAATGGCCTGTCGAATCCTACATTCAAAGGTAACTCGGGTGGATGGGCAAAGATTCTCTATTTCTTGTTCAAAGACATTACTAGAACTAAAACCATACCGATATCTTTATTTATTTATTTAAATTTATATAGCGCGCAAGCAGCCCAGGGGCATTGAGGCGCTGTTACTTGCAATAACTTAGTTACATGGTACATATGATAGCGATTGTTGACACATTATGAGTAGTACAGGAAATCATACTGTTGTTACAAATATAGCATTTGGGCGTAAATTACAAACCTAAATGATAAGTATTTGTGCTGATGTGTCGGTCCTTATGTGAAGAGGGTAGTTTTCAGTGTTTTGCGGAAGGTGGTGAGGGAGTCCTCGCCTTGCCACCTCTCCTACATTGTCCCAATTTTTAAAAAGGGGGACAGGAGTTCCCCCAATAGTTATCGTCCAATCACTATTCTTGATGCGGACTCTAAGATCTTTGCGGTGCTTGTACTAAAGGAAATAAACAGGTGGATGAAGCAAAAATTAATCCTTTCCCCTCAGCAATACAGGTTTAGAAAAGATACTGCGACAGAAGTGGGTGGCCTTCTTCTGACTACAGTACAATCTAGGGCTTGGGAAAACGGATGCAACTCCTATCTACCTGGTGGCCATAGACTTAAGTATGGCCTTTGATAGTATGGACAGAGATATACTCTGGGGGAAACTAAAAAGTCTGGGGATGCCCGAAAATTTGTTGTCCATTCTCATTCACCTACATCTTTACTCCCGTGTACAGATTAGGTTGAATATGGACGGCCTTCTCTCCGGCCCTCTGGAAATTAGGAAAGGTTTAAGACAGGGATGACTCTTTGACCCGACACTTTTTAATCTCTATGTTTCTGAAGTGGGTAATTGCCTGGAGAAAAGTTCCTTTACCCCCCCAAAAATCGGTGTTACCTCTATTGCCTGGATAGCTTATGCTAATGATTTCCTTCTAATGGACCAGTCCCCAAAAGGTCTGCAACGTATGATTACGGCTTTTTATGAATACACCATTGCTAACCACCTTAAAATGAACCGTAGAAAAATGGTCATAGTTACTCTCTCAAATAAAAAAATAAAGGAATGTGGGAAGTCTATCATGGTTTCTGAATAATGAAAAATTGCAGGTTCAGTCAGCAATGATATATCTGGGTTTCCCAATCTTTAACAAAAATAACCTAGGGTTGTATTGAGAGCACCTCCGAATGAAAGGAACACCTTTGAAAGCACAATTAAAAAAAATAGATAACAAATTTGGGAAATTTTCATTCACGCCAGTGCTTCGATATTTCAGGCTAAAAGTGACTCTGAAAATGGTCTATGGTGTAGAAAGTTTTTCGGATGTTGCAATGATAGAAATTTCTAAAATATAATCTAAAGTATTAAAAGGTATTATGTATTGTCTTCAGAAATATATCCCTGTTGAAGCCTTGCATTATAAATTGGGACTACTAACATGGAATTACTGGATCCGGTGGCGCAGGTTGTCCCTCTACAGAAGGCTTGTTCATGATTCGGGAGACAACCTATATAGAATCTTGGGACAAGGTCTTAAAAGTGGCATGTCTGGACTTGACCAACTGGTAAAATTAAAAATCTCGAGTAAAGAAACCAGTGTCCAGTCATTTTTTTGAAAACTTCGTTTCTACATACAAAAGTTCTGAATAGAAAGTTTTGAATGAAAAAGTTTCGAATGCATTTTTTCATGTTTTATTTTAGTTTCGTATGAAAAAAAAAAGTTTGGTTTAAAAAAAAAAAATGCATTTGAAACTTTTTTTTCCCGGTGCTTTTGTGTCAGAAATTTTGTATGTAGGAACACTGACTGTCGAAACCGACACTTAGATTAATAATCCTTGGTATGTGAAAAAACTACTTCAATGTGTAGATTGGTCTAATACCATTTCTAAGGTGGTTAATTCCAAATTATATTCTCATCTAGTCACCCACTAGAAGGCGGTGGGTGTTGTGGAACCCTACCTGCAAAAATACCCTAGTAGAGTTCTCGGCAACAAGATCATGCGATTTTGCTTTTATGTATGTAACACAAGCGAAATCATGGCGATTCGCGCAGGAAATAAACAGAGAAAAGTAACTGACATTGAGTTTCTCTGTAGGTTTTGTCATCAGCTTGAAGAGAAAGAAACATTATATCATCTCCTGCTAGAATGTAAGCCACTAATGGCAGCACAAATTAAATACTTTGCTAAATTTGTAAACTCCACTGACCGGGTACTAACTGAAATGCTATGGTGGGAAATGATGCATGGTTCTGGAATATCATTAAAGATAGCGGTTGTCCGATTTCTAAAAGATGTCTGCAACATTGTGTGAGTAAGCAGTTGTTGCAGTGGTTTTAGCAATAACAATTTAATGATGGCCTTTGTACTGTGATATTTATGTTTTCTGTTTTAATTGATTTTATGTTGGACTTTTACACTGCTTTAAATTTTGTAAAGGTTTATTCAAACCAAATACACATTTTAAAAAAAAATGGTGTGAATACCTGGGCATCTAATAGCAGTTCCTGGCAAATGCCTAATATGTATACACCAGCCCAAACTGTTGGCTTTGCCAATACTTGTATTTAACAGGACTTCATTGAAGGACACACATAGTGCTTATCGAGAGCCAAAGCCGGTGATGCAGAGTGGGGACAGAAGAGAAAATAGCATGCTCTACAGTATCCAGGGAGGTAGATGGGTCAAGCAAGATAAGATGGGTAAAGGTTTTTCCGTGACACGCTCCAAGTAATAAAGTTATTAACAGGGGAGCCACTCACAGTGCATAGAGCAGAAGCCAAACTGAAGGGGAAAGCTATTTGTGACAAAAATGCCTTTGCCAAACCCTCAGGTGTAGGTAATGGTGAAGGGCGGAAATAAGAAAGAGTAGAATTATATGGGGAAAATTCAAGTTGAAAACAGACTAGAAGAGGGAGAGCATGCTGGAGTGAGAACTTAGTGCGGCCGGCATGGGAAGCTCAAAAAGCGAAATTGACTGCTAATTTGAGAAGTAGGGCAATTCCACGGCCTATACCGGGCCGGGTCCAGATAGTCACTACCAGTATGGCTCTTTGTGAATGCACCCTGGGGAAATGGTAGAGGGCGTGCAGAAAAAAATTACACCCATAGGACACATGCAGATCAATGGGGACGATAGCGAGTGCCAAAGAGCTCTACTGGTAATCCAATTGCATTGACAAGGCTCCATGGCACAGATGGCATCCAGGCTCATTTATTGGTGGTATGAAGCAGGTATGCCCTGGGCAAGGGATTCCTGTAGCACACATGCACAGATGGCCTGGAAGGGGACCCACAGGTAGGCCAACTTTGCTGGACCAGGATCACATTCACCACCTGTGTCCGAGCCGCTGTGTAAACACAGACCATGTTTGTTTCACATTGGATGGAGGTGGTGCAAGAGAGGCCAGACTCGAAAGCAGCAAGGTTTACATTTTCTGTGAGGCACAGAGCGCATTTGAAGGACAGCGTTCCAACCAAAATCCAGGATAGCAGGAGGAGAACAAAGCGGCAGCGTCCAGTTACAATGCTTCTGGTGACACTACAACAGTTAAGAGGCGATGACTAGTTTAAAAAGTATCCAATCCCTTTAAAGTTTGGAAATGGAGAGGCACTATCTAAAGGAGGGAGATGGCACCAGGGAGGTCAGCCCTATACAAGGCCATCAGCTCATGTAAGAGGAAGTGCAGTGGCGGCTGGAACATGAGATGTGCAGAGGAGAGCATGTGAACCCAAAAAGCACATGACCCCCAAGGGGTGGATAGGGGGAAAAACCTATGTTTTATTTTTGGCCAGAGGTAGCACGGGATACAGCAGGGGTAGCAGCTGTGAACGCTAGCGACCCCCAACTGACGTCCCTGGGAGAGACTTCCCTAGAACAGTACAGATGATTTTTGCAGTGAACTTGGATAAATGAGTTTTTCAGAAATGTTTCTTGTACTCATGCACCTGGAGGAATCAATATACCTGATCAAATATGTTATATCATCTGACCACAACCTTTGTGACTCTCTCTCCCTCTCTATTCTTCTATCTTGCCCGACACACTCAGCCGGACACACTCCGCCTGGAATACCGCTCTGCCTGATCATGACCCTGCGAAGTTATTGCCAGACAGAAAAGGTACTGGTGTTAATACAGCTGGATTTATTACAGCTGGCGCAATTACAGCCAGTGGTAATACTGCCGTCAACACAGAGCGCTATAACAGCGCTCTGTGTTGACTCTGCCCATGCTCGTAATCTAGGCATTTACTTTGATTCCTCCCTCTCCTTCACCCACCATATTTCTCTCACTTCCCACGCATGTCGCTACCACCTTTTCAATATTTGCAAAGTACGCTCCTCTCTCACCTTCCACGCACTAAACTTTTAATCTCCTCCCTTTTCTTCTCTCATCTTTTCTACTGTTCTTCTCTCCTCTCCGGACTCCTTGCTTCTCATCTTGCCCCCCTCAAATCCCTCTATCACTCTGCCATTTGTACCCTCTGTCTTCTCTCTCCTCACGACTCCATCTCCACCTCGCTCTCAGATCTTGGCTGGCTTTCCTTTCATTCCCAACTCAAATTCCACTTCCTTTGTCTTGTCTTTAAATCTCTTATAATCTTGCTCCCCCATATCTCTCCTCTCTCATCTCATTCTACACTCCCTCCCGTTCCCTCCGATCTGCAGATCTCTTCCTTCACTTTGTTCCCCCGTCCCCATGTGCCTCCTCATTTTCGCTCCTTTCAGCTCCTTGCCGCCCACCACTGGAACTCCCTTCCTCTCTCTATCTGTTCCATCTCCACCTATTCCTCCTTTCGTGTCTCCTTAAAATCTCTTCTTCTCCACTCCCATCCCTGATACTCTGATCCTCCTCCACCGCCCCCCCCTTTTTTATCCTCCTCATCTTACCTCTCTCCCCCTGCCTCGTTTCTTCTTAAGTCCCCTCTCCTCAGCTTATCTCACTTCCTGTTCCCCACCCACTTCCCCTTTCCCCCCCTTCTTCCCTCATTTATCTTCACTGGCAAATTGTTCTAGTTGCTGTATTACTGGTTTGACTCATATTTGTAATTGCTTCTACTGTTATTGTATTCTTGTTGTTATAATGTAAAGCGCTTTGGCGTAAGCGCTATATAAACACAATAAACATAAACATAAACATTACAGACCTATCACAACTCCATGTCCAGCGGTATTACCACCCGAAAACCGGCACTAATACAGCTGGAATTACCCCCAGCCTCCAACTGGAGGTAAATGAACCTAGGTGTCGGGAATCAAGCCACAGGTGCAAATAATGCACACCAGAGGGCTACACAAGCTCCACCCAGGCCCCAAATGCACTTTCCAACACCATGCTGCCATTCTCTGCTGGAAGCTGTGACATGCAGTTGTTCATGCTGTGCCTGGAGCTACAGATGCTGGACAACCAAGCCAGGGCACATGGAGCACGGGCAGAGGGGGATGAGGAGGAGGAAGAGCAGGATGAGAACAGCCCCAGCAAGGCGTGCACCCATCCGTAGGGTCAGGCTATCACCCTGGGCCCTCAGTGACATCCAGTTGGTAACTGTGTACCGCCTGGACAGGGCGACCATCACTGAGCTTCTGGCCACAATACAAGATGAAACTGGGAGCAGGATTAACATACGCACAGCCATGCCCCCACTGGCCAAGCTGGTGGCAGTCCTGCAGTTCCAGGGGACGGGCACATTCCAGAATTCCGTGGCCATGATGCATGGCAAGGCCCAATCAACATTCTGCACAGTTTGTGCCAGTTGCTGGAGGCCCTGCTGCTCCATGTCAACCAGCACATTGCACTGCCCACCACCCAGGTCCAGGTGAATGACATGAAGGGACGCTTTTATGCTACCACACAAGTGCCCAACTTGATAGTAGCCATTGACTTTATCCATGTTGCATTGGTGGCGGCCCGGGCCAATGAGGCAGTCTACAGGAACCGCAAACACTGTCACTCTATCACTGTGTAGATGACCTGTGCCCCTGACCTTCTCCTCAGCTACTGCTGTGCCCGCTACTCAGGATCTACCCACGAATCCATGGTCCTACGCAAAAGCACACCGCTGGGATACATGGAGAGGCACAGAGGACAACAGAACTGGATAGTGGGTGAGTACAAACCCTGCCACAAATGCATGTGGAAGCACAAGTAAAAAAAGGGGGGATAGCCACAAGAAGCCTTGCATGTCAAGAGGAGGCACTAGCATCACCCGTGCAGCACCTGCACTATTGACGGTGGACATCCAAGGGCGCATGCACACATCTCCACACCTCGACCCACACATGGTGATGGCTACACACTGCTGCAAACACAATAACACATAAAACCACATTAAACACAGTGCACCTTGAATGTGCTGCTCCGCAGACCCACACTGCATCACCCAACAGCATATCCACCCAGGGCTCAAGATAGGAATTGGAAGTGAGAGTATTCTACACCCTATTCCTTAATGTTGTGAGTCAAATGATTTTTAGGGAGTACAAATATTATTCAAATTCCCAGTGAGAGTAATCCGTAAGTGCATAAAATTATGGTACAACTGGAAAATGAAATGTTGACGTAATAAATATTTCTTTCCGTCTAGTTATTCATTCACATTAAAAGATAAATACCTACTTCTCCTGATCAGGCAGTTATAATAGTAGCTCCTACTTGTGGTACTACATGCACTTCCGGTCTGAACATATGCATGAAGCGGTGTGGGTGCAAGCTGGGGCAAAAGGTTCTGAGTGTAGGTTTCCCAATTAATGTTCAGAGTATTCTTACTCCCTATTCCAATTTAATGGGAGCATTTGCCTGTTCAGAATGAGTAAAAGTGACCGATGCACCGCTTATCTGTAGAGCCCTGTCCACCCGTGCCACAGCTGTCTTCCCATGTGCAGTCAACCGTCAGCTGAACAACAACACAGGGTGCATGTACAGGACAAGTAATGCATGGCATGTTATACAAAGGATGCACACCCATCACACATACACATTGTATGGCCATGATGCACACAAGAATGCCCACGGCTCATAATGGCCAAATGTATAGAGTCTGCAGACCCATGCATGATACAAATAACTGATTTTGTTATAACACCCCATCAGGTGACTCAGGATACCTGCAGCTGACGTGGCTGATGAACCCTGGGCTTGACCCACGAACACCACATGGCCACGCCTACAACCATGCCCACAGCGGACACGCATCTGCATAGAACACACCTTTGGACTCTTAAATGCATGATTCCCGTGCCTAGATCGCACTGAGGGGCCCTGATATATACCCCAGACAAAATTAGAAAAATTGTATTGACATGTGCAATGATAGACAATTACTTTAGGCATGGTGACCTGACCCAGTACATAACCTGAACATTTTGAATAAAGAGCACAAATACATAATCTTGAATGTCCTTGCACTTGTCTGAGTTCAACGGGATTTAATGTGAATTATCCTAACTGCATCCCACCTACACCCACCCACCACCAACACCCCAGCACAATCCCTCCTCCCCCCACCCACCACCAACAGCCCAGCACACAATCCACCCTCTGCCCACCCACCTCCAACACCCTAGCACACAATCCCGCCTCCCTCACCCATCACCAACACCCCAGCACACAATCTCTCCTCCCCCCACCCACCACCAACACACCAGCACACAATGCCCCCTCCCCACCCAGCACCAACACCCCAGCAAACAATCCACAGAAACCCTCCCACCACCAACACCCCAGCACACAATCCCCCTCCCCCACCCACCACAAACACCCCAACACACAATGCCCCCTCTCTCTACCAACAATGTGTCCATGTGATGGGCACTCAGGCCAACAGTGCACAATCCATTCAATACGTCCATGCCCGCTTCCCATGAGCCCTGACATCTGTGGAGCGCTGGTGCAAATGGCGCTGGGACCTGCGCCTAGGAGTTCCCTGTTGGGATTCCTCTGTGTGGGTTGTCAAAGTCGATGGAATGGAGGCAGCCATTTGTATATGTTGGTGGTGGAGAGCATTCGTCTCCCTCATATGCTCCGCAAAGGCAGAGAGACAGACCCTTGGAGAGCTCCCGCACCCTCTGGCCAAACCCAGTAAGGGATGCAGTACAGGCTTTGACCACTTTCCTTGTATGGGCATTATCTCGCGCCATTGTGTTGGTGGCCCCTCTAATAGCCAAACTGATGGCTCTCACATGCTGGTTGTGGGCAGATGCAAGGCCCTCAATCCTGTGCTGTCATGCCTCTATGACAGCCAGGCTCGCCATCACAGCGCCAAGGTGGCAGTCAGGGGTGATGGCGTGTGGGCACGTTGCCTGGTGGGGCTTCTGTCTGGGCTCCCATATGAGCTAGTGTCCACATCAGGCTGTGGGGTGTGGCAGCGTCAGCGCTGTTCCTTGTCCTGTGGCCTTGGGCTGTGCTCATCAGCACAGACTTGCCTCTCAGGTGGGTTGTCAGATGCCAGTGGCTGACTGTTGTCTTGTGACAGGGCCACAGGCGCATGTTGGTCATCACTCCTGGGGATGCTTGCCCCTCTCTCCTCCACTAGCACAATTTACGCTGGGTTTTTGGTCGGTAGTCCAAATCACAGCACTGTTGACGATGGATGCTAGTAGCGTTAACGCCGGGCCCATATGCGCATTCTCGCATACTTGTGATACGGCATAAACTGTGCCATGGGTCCTGGCGTTAACGCTAATCCCGCTCAATGCTATTACCGCCCGCTTACCGCCCAACTTGTGATCAGGCCCTCTGTCTTCTCCAAAAAGAGGGTCCACATCCAAGCCCGTGTCTCTGCGGCCTCTAGCAGCACAGGCAAAAATTTAAAAATCGGCAAGGAGATGGTCAATCCGGCTGAAGTCTCTACCTCTCCTGTTCCTTCCCAGGCACACTGTATGGCCCCAGCTTCTCATTTCACCACTAAAACTCAGGACATCCTGTCCACGCTATCCTCTTCTCCTCATCTCTCTCTCCCTCCTCCTCTCTCAGGCCCCACCAGGCCGCCCCTCCCTCTCCTCTTCTTCTCACCTCTCCCTCTCCTGTAACACCTGATGATGTCTCCAGAGAAGTCTGGTCTATGAAAGTTTCATCCAAACAGGTGCTCCACTGCTCCTCCAGAACCATTAAGGACGACATTGTTTCCCTTGCTCCAGCCTTGGACGATTTCTGCAATCATTCCTATCATTTTTATCATTCCTTTCCTGGGCAAACTCCTTGAGAAACTGGCCATCTCTCAGCTAGACCTCCACATTGAATCTGCTGGTTATCTCCATGACCATCAGTCTGGCTACAGATCGGCAGAGGCACAAAAACTGCTCTCCTGAACTCTTGTGAAGATCTGCTGTCCAACCATGACTCCAGCTCTCACTTTGTCCTCATCCTACTTGACCTCTCCTCTGCCTTTGACATGGTCAATCACGCCACCTTGATCGACTGTCTCACTGTGAACCTTGACATCACTGGCCAGGCTCTGGCGTGGCTGACCTCCTTCCTCTTGGACTGACCCTCTCAGGTCCAACTTGGGTCCTTTCCCTCCACCATCTCTCTTTCCACATGGGCTCTATCCTATCACCCACTTTCTTTAATGTCTATCTGGCCCCTGTGGCCCACCTGATCTCTACTGTCTCCTCTAACTTTCAGTGTAATGTGGATGACACTCTGCTCTCGTTCAGGCTACCCTCAGCCTCCTCTCCCTCCTCACTCATTCCTGACTGTCTATCCGCTATTCAGGGATAGTGCACCTCTAATGACCTCTGCCTTAATGCCATTAAGAGAGAGATTCTTCTCATTGGGACCCCTGCTCCCGCTTTTCCTCTCTCCCTCTGACCGCTCTACTTGCCCCCCCCCCCATTACCCTTCTGTGAGGCAGAAAACATTGGCATCATCTTGGACTCCACTCTCTCCTTCTCTCCATCCATCACAGACCTTGCCAAGAAGGTCCACTTCCAGCTGCACCTCCTCAGAGGTATCTAACCTTTTCTCACCTTCTCCCAGAAGCTCACTGTCTCCAGAGCTCTGGTTCTCTCCAGGCTGGACTACTGCAACAGCCTCTTTCTCAATCTTCCTAATTCTTCCTAATTCTAGTCATTGCCCTATTCAACTAACCCAGAACAGGGTTGCAAGACTTATCCTTGGTCTCAATCACAGGGACTGTATCTTTCCAGCCCTGAAATCTCTCCACTGGCTCCCTCGGGCCACAAAGATCAAGTTCAAGACCCTCTACATTGTTCGCAAGGCTTTCTGGGGCTCTGATCCTCCCTCTATATCCAACACTCTCTTCCTAAATACCTAAATACCTCCCTTCTAGAGCCCTCTGCTCATCTACCTCAAACTCTATGAGGGTCAGACGCTTCTCCAAATAGAGAGTGAGGTGTATATCCAGTGGTCGAAGTGAGTGGGAGCGGTTGGGAGCAGTGCTCCTCTTCTTTTTTAAATTAACTTTTACTGTTCCCATGCTTTTATTTTTAAAAGTAACCGTTTCAAAATGCTTTCATTTTAAAATAAAAGTGTAGGAAGAAGTTGAAACTTGCACTTTCAGTGCACTGAACTAAACATTCCCTTAAACAGAAGGAGAATGTGTTTGGGGGTTTATATTGTGTGTGGGAGGGGGGGTGGCGATGGGGTCTGTGGGGGCGTGAGCAGGCCAGTAGGGAACAAAGCTCGACTACTTCTTTTCAAACACTTCTACCACTGTGTATATCTCTCTCCTCTGCAGGTGCCTCTCTCTGGAATGGCCTCCCTGCCCCTCTCAGACTTGAGCCGGATCATATGACATTCCAGAAGCTGCTCAAGATCTTCCTCTTCTCTCTCCCTCTCCACGGCTAATCTGCCACCTGTTTGTCCTGACTGGTGGTGTGGTGGCTCTCAGATTCACACAGGGTACCACCCCCTACCGCTTCATCAGTCACCCTGCACTGCCTTCTGGCCTACCCTGCACTCAGTTCTGGAACAGCACCCTTGTAGTCCTCTGCTGTCCTGAAACTTACTCAGAGGCCTGCTGTCCTGACTGCACTTCCCCCATGCCCCTTCCCTGCACTTCTCCCCTCACCCCCATCCCCTGTACTTCTCGTTGTACTTGCACAATCTGAATGTCACAAGGCCTAGTAAGACTGTCTTGTCTTCCCTCTGTCTCCCCTCTTTGTCTTGTGGCACCTTGAAACACATGTGTATAGGCACGTTGTAAATACCAAATCATATCATATATCATATCATATCATATCATATCATGTGATAGACTCTTCTAGGTTTGAAAGATGCACCAACCACTTCTCTATGTAGAGGTGTACTTAAAAACCCTCCTTGTTAGAAGGAGCAAGATGTGTTAAAGACTCTGGGAGCAGAAGGTAGACTATGGGCCAAATTACACATGGTCTGAAAGAACTGCCAGTAATACTGGCATCAGCATTTTATCCGGACCGGGGGAACACAAGTTTGCCGGTAGGGGCAGTGAACAACCGACAGGCTTGACCTGTCAGGAATTCAGACCCCTAACAGATAATAACTGCCGGAGTCACTGGCATTGGTGCTACCAGTGCAGGTAATCCCGACAATCTCATCCCATGGCATCCTATGGGACTAAAGGGAATAGAAATTTACCGGCGTCTCCTCTGCCTATAATATCCTGGTAATACCGGCGGGATACTAGCAAAACTGTAATGAGGGCCTCTATCTTTCCCCTCTCTGCTCTTGTCTTCTCTACCCCTTCCTGCAGAGGACATTGCCCTTAGTAATAGGATTTAAATAGCATGCACCCCTTTACCCCTTTACCTGATCACAGAAGCTATGACAGAACATTGCACGTTCAAAGGTTGTACTCAAGTGATATTAGTGGGCATGACACAACATTGCTTATTTCTACAATCTACAAGGCTTCTTTTTTTTTTTAAGTGAACCTGGCTTATACTGACCTGAAGCGCAACAATTCCACTTTAAAGTGCCCTACGGCTGAGGGTATCGCTGTATGTACTGTGTGGATGACCTGCTTGCTACACTATGCATACACAGCCATTAGTTTGCCGCTATGTTAACCTGTCTTTCTATCTTTCTCTCAGTGCTTTTGATTAACTGTTCACTCCCTGCTCTCCAGAGAGATGTCTGCTGGTATATCTCTCTCTTTCACTCCCCAACCCTCTCAACCTCTGTGGTTCTGCATTCTCAGTCTGTCCCATAGGTTTCAACAATGGTTCAGCCCTTCACTTTCCATCTCGTGGGTTGATGTAGACTGGATGCCCACTATCCGTCAGCCTCCCATATAACCTCCCAGTTCAACTCTAGCAAAGAATCTTCCGAACAGACCTTTCTTAACACCTAAACTCCCAACCCTCGGTTTTCCATCTAGGAAATCATGGGCTCTTGGAGGAATATTGGGAGGGGCTGCCCAGCCCTTACAAACATCCCTTAAACATCTCATTGCACCACAGCGACTTGTTTGATGAGAAGTTTGGACTTGAATTGGAGGGCTTGGGAGAGTCCCATCACAACCTTTCAAATATCGGGAAGGAACTGGAAGCAGACAGGTCTCCTGTACAGGGGGGCTGCAAGGGGCATGCTTGCCACCTCTGGCTCCTGCCTGGTGCACCCCCCCCCCCCTGGGGTCCTGCTGTGCTGGCGGCGCTAGGAGCATCCGCCATTAAATTCAATCATGCAGAAGAAACCTATGCACAAGTATGCTACTGTCTGTGCACTGTGCCGTGGCAAGCCCGTGCGACCTTGCTGCAGGCGGCTGCCCGTGCTTCGGCCCCTTCCAATCCACCCACTTGCCTTCCTTGCCTGCCATGGGATGATGATGATCCCGTCCGTTTGACAAAACAGCAGGGCAGGCAGGCAGGCTCAGGCACCACCAGGCAGGGCCAGGGCACATTTGCTATAATGTAACAAATTATTTATTATCCCCTGGGCCAGCTCAGTCAGCCCAGAAATTCCTGGGACCACCAGTGTTACAGTGCGTGCGATGCCACGCACTAATTTCAGAGTCAAGAAAAGACAAGTCACTCAACGCTCACTGTCTCAGAGAGCCTTAGAGGCACCACAGCAGGGCCCGGCCTACAGGCAGCAGCAACGCACCGCCTTTCCACACATCACGGACTGACTGGCTGCCCTCCTGAGAGTCTGCAGTCACTCTGGCCACTGCCGCGGAATAGGGCACCAATGGAGCTGACAGGCACGGGGGAATAATCCGGGGGCTTGGGGCAACGTAGCCAACTCACCCAAGGAACTATGGCTGCAGTAGTCAGCCAAGCAGCAATAGGAGGGAGGAAGCGTTGCGGCTTTCCTCCTGCCGAACAACAGACCTAACACTTGGGTCACAACATGGTGCCAACAAAGGCAGGGAGATGCCCAAGGACAGGAAGCAGCAGGGAACAAAAGCAGAGAAAAGCGGGCCGCAAGCCCGCGGAAGCAGGTATAGCATTCAGGCTGTGGAAGGAGAATAAAAGGAGAGAACTGGGAGTTGGAATTCAGTTCTCCTTGGTACACCAAATGGAGCACCACCAGTCATCCCGTGAAAGCAGGGCACTTCTTTCTTTTCCCAATCCCACCCAGAAAGAAGAAAAGGGGAGAAGAAAGGGAATAACAGGGCAACGAACGGGGCTCACGAGGTTGTGGGAAGAAGTTGGCAGCACGAGCCAGGCAGGCACCCACTGGTCCCAGTGCCCAAAAGATAACAGTGTTTATCATTGTGTGTTTTAGGATAAATAAATTTACCAATATGTTTTATGATTATACTTTGTGCACTAAAAACCATGACCTTTTATTGTCAACCACAAGACAATGTCTCAAGTCGTCATTGTACAAACAAACAGCCAGGGTAGTAGGTCAGCCGGCTCTGGGCTCCACAGATTATGTGACTGACAGCCAGACCCTGAGTGACCTACTGGCTAGTGTGCACATTCCTTGCCCGGCCTGGCCTCAGCCTGCCCAGTGACACTCCATCGCATTCAGACTGGAGTCGAGTGGGAGTCAATTGGCTGAAGTCAACTCGTCGTAAGACGAATTGAGCACAGAATAGGTAAGCAGTGAGACAGTGACTGTGTGACCGTGTTGCAGATCTTAACACTTTAAAACACATTTAAAAAAAAAAAAGCGAATTAACTGCTGCTTCCGCATTGTAAGAGTGGGATGTTATAAATGACATTATTTTGAAAATAGTGGTTCCAGCTTGGTTTTGGGAAAGGCTGCACCTACGCTAGCAAATTGAGCTTTATGTTGTGTCCCTCTTATACATTTGCAGCAGACTCGCCTGCCAAAGAGATGCAGGCCATAAAGAGCATTTTTTTTTTTACTGAATATTTTTTTTTTAACCTGGCGAAAGAGATCCATCCTACACAGGCATCCTTGAAAAGCACAACACTTTACAGCGACTTTAGAGCAACGAGTCTGTCGTTTCACATGCGTCAGCCTCTCTTCTGTTTCTACATCCAGTCTCCAGCGTTGTCCAGTGCTGCTTTGTGTTGTCTTGTCCCTCGAACTGAGTCCCCTAGCGTATGCAGGAGAGGGTCTACACACTACACAGTGGTGTTCCGTTAACCTGCAGTGTGAGAGCGGCTCGAAGATGGGCATGCTATAAAGTGGAAAGTAGAATGTTGAACAGGTTAATGAGGGGCAGCAACCATCAAGAAGTTCACCCATGTGAACATTGGTATTTAAAAGTAAGCATGCCGTTAGCAGTTTCTCGTTTTAGAAGCTATCATTCGCTGCCCATTAATATGGTGCAGAGCCGTGGTAGACTGGCCTACAGGGAACTCTGGAGATTTCCCAGTGGGCCTCTTATGAGTGGGATGAAGTAAAGACGGGGTTACAAAGCTTCCAGTATAGGTTAATTTGGAGCCACATTAAACATTATTTCCAGTGCCACTTTTGGTTCCCAGTCCAGCCGTGGGCGCAGGCTTGAGATTTCACCCAAGATTGTTAAAAACATATATCACGGGGGCGCTGTTGCGCTCGAAGCAAGATGGCCGCCTGATTCATCGCTCCGTCCCGTGCGGCAACCTCACGCTGAAAATCTCCTGATTGCCCCGGCACAACGCGAAGCTGGTCCCCGGCGCGGGTCATTAACCGGACGGGGAATCTACTGTGCGAGTTTCGATCTCCGGACCTTCTCCATTGCGGAGTTTTGGACCTCTGCGTGCTGGGCGGGGCCGCCGGCCTGCTGATCCCCATAACCGGCTCCAGGGCCCTTCACTCGAGCCCCGCGGCGTGCGGCCTACTGTGTGGGGGAGGGGCGCCCCGCGCTCGGCGTGCGGCTCCCTCTCCGGACTCCTGAGCGTGCCGCTCCGCTGCCCCATCCAGGGCGGTGTGCTGTCTGCTATCCGACCTTCAGCGCCTTATACTGAGTCCCATCGACTACGCATAGGGCGGCCCCCCTTCAACCGTAACGCGGTTTTTCAGCCGAATCCTTCCCGCCGGCCACCTTGATCTCGCACGGGCCGATACACCCGTTGCTCGGCGCGACCTGGGCCTACCCCTGCATCGGCGACATGTCGACACGGACCGGCAAGAAGCAATCCTCCATCAACATGTTCGCTAAACCCCCGACCCCCCTTGCAGGGGAGACATCTACACAAGACGCCTCACTCACCCCGGTACCACCCGATTCCCAGAAAATGTTGGAGTTTATCCGCGAAGGGTTTACCACTATACACAGTAAGCTCGACGATATGAATGGCACGATATCCTCCATCAAGGCGCACATGGAGAGAACCGATGGTCGAGTGACCGAGATTGAGGAGCGGGTGAGCACTGCCGAGGACGGCCTGGGTTCTCTCCGCGCAGAGGTGTCTACGCTATCCACCCGAGTTGCCGAAGTGGAGAAGAAAAATGAAGACTTGGAGTCTCGCTCGAGACGCAACAACCTCCGCATTGTCGGGGTTCCGGAGGATGGTCTGCAAGGACCTATGGAGGACTATGTGGAGAGTATGCTGCTTCAACTCCTCGACTCCCCGAAACTCTCCCCGCAGTTTGCGATCGAGAGGGCCCATCGCTCTCTCGCGGCGAAACCAAAACCTGGAGCGCCTCCACGCCCGATAATTGCTAGGCTTTTAAACTTTCGAGATCGGGACACTCTCCTCAGGGCGGCGAGGGCCAAGGGAGATCTCCTCCTGGGTGGTGCCAGGATCCATCTTTATCCGGACTTTTCGATAGCAGTACAACGGGAGCGCAGGACTTTCCTTGCAGTGAAGAAGAGATTACGCGACCTCCAGGTGAAATACTCTATGCTGTATCCCGCTAAGTTACGTGTTGAACACGCCAGTCGTGTTTATTTTTTTACGTTGCCTGAGGAAGCCTCTAGGTTCATAGACGAACGCTTTCCTGGTTGAAACAATCTGCTAGCGAACACTATCACTGGCACACTATTGTTTTAGAACATTCGATCAGCGGATACCTCTCTATCCTACTTCGGCACTGCTTTGGCCCATCAGCACTTTGTCATTGTCCTATGGTATCCCGACGAGAACACTTGACTGCACCTAATTAAGCCAGTTGCTTTCTTGTTGTGTTTCTTTTGCCTATGTTGTCTGCTGCACATTGTTTTATGCTACGTAGTCGGCTTTCCCCGATAGATTGATTTACATTGTGTTTGCCATAACTGCCCCCGCCCTCACGGGACCTCCTTTAGAGGGATATGGACACTAAGAACGGGCATATACAGCTATCCGTTCACTGCCTCACGGTTCGGAGCATCACCGCCAGGCCACCTCACAGGCCCCCCAGGCGTTGATGCCGCTGTTTTTGTTTTTCCTGTTGGGGTATAGGGCGGTCATCCCTCCGTTTGGGGGAGGAATGTGGGAGGGGGAGGGGGGAATGGGGTTTTATGTTAAAAAAAGCTTGGTGTTCACAGGGAAGGTTGAGTACGAACTACTATGCCCCCAGTGGCAATACAGATTTGCGCGCACTGGGAGACGTCCATGGGGTGCATACTTTCATACACCCGTGTTTTTCGATGGCTACTGATGGAGGGATTGGTGAGGATCCTTTGACGTTCATGAGTTGGAATGTAAGGGGGTTGGGAAACCACAAAAAGATGAGGTTGTTACAACTTCAGGCCGAACGACACCGGGCTAAAGTTCTGTTCCTTCAGGAAACGCATGCACGCACAGAGTTTTGTGATAAGTTCGCAAGATCATGGGGCCCACAGAGGTACTTCACTACATACTCCACCCAGAGCCGCGGGGTCATGACCCTCATTCATAGGAGCCTTAGATTTATCCCCACTACTACCCTAATCGACCCCCAGGGCAGGTACGTTCTTCTCCATGGTGTTCTACAAAACAGAGAGATTGTATTGCTCAATATATATGGCCCTAACATTGATGATCCCGACTTTTATACTGATCTCATAAATCTCCTAGCAGGTTTCCCCCTGATCCCGATACTCTGGGGAGGTGACTTCAATACGATATTTGATGTCGATCTTGATAGATCCGGTTCCAGACCTCGTCAACTCTCTAGAGCAGCATACACCGCACTCTCCTCACTTCCTCGTCTATCCTTGTTTGATGCCTGGAGGTTCCCATACCCAGACTCCCGCTCCTATTCTTTTTACTCCTCGGTTCACGATTCCTTCTCCCGGATTGATAGATGGTTGTTATCTGGCGACCTACTTAAGACCGTGACTAATATGGCGATTCTTCCTAGGACCCTATCGGACCACTCCCCGGTGACTGTCACCCTGTGCTGGGGCCTCGATCGGGATCGGGCCAGGTACTGGAGGATGAAACCCCTCTCTCTCCTCGACCCGGTCTTTTGCTCGGAGATGGAGTCGGCAATTGAGGAGTTCTTCAGGATCAACACTGATTCAGTTTCCTCGCAAGCCATACTATGGGAGGCCTTCAAGGTCTATATCAGAGGCATCGCCCTCTCCAAGGAGAACGGTATCCTTAAGACTATCCGGAGGGAAATCGCTGGGAGTGAGGCCACACTATCTAGGTTGGAAACCCAGTACACCTCGGACCCGAATCCGGAAATCCTTGCGTTAATTGGCACGGAGCTGGACACCTTTCGCTCGCTCGCTGACCGCGAGCTGAAGTTCCTGGACAGCCCCGGTCAGGCAAGAAGATACGGAGAGGGTGAGCGCCCCAGCCGGCTCTTGGCTAGACTGCTTCGCCGAGAATTCGGCCCCACATCCATTCCCGGGATTGAGAGACCGGATGGGTCGCTGGCCACTTCCTCTGGAGAGGTCAATGCTGAATTCCTCTCCTTTTATCAATCCCTGTACGCTCACTCCGACGTTGCCACTACGGCCGAAATTGATGCTTACCTTGACAAACTTCCCCTCTCGGCCCTCTCTCCCGCCACTATTGGAGCCCTCGAGAGCTCGCTCACCCCTCAGGAGTTCTCGGAGGCCATGGACTCCCTGGCTTCAGGCAAATCCCCAGGCTCGGATGGTATACCCATCGAGTTCTATAAACGCTTTAAATCGCTCCTGCTCCCCCATCTGACGGCACTCTGGGAGGAGTCTGTGGAAATGGGTCGGTTTCCCCCCTCACTCCGTGAAGCTACTATCACAGTTCTGCTCAAACCTAACAAACCCTCTACCCAATGCGGCTCTTACCGCCCGCTTTCATTGATTAACTGTGATGTCAAGATATATGCTAAGGCACTCGCTCTGCGGCTTATCTCCCTTATGCCACACATCATCCACCCAGACCAGTCGGGTTTTATCCCGAACCGTTCCACCTCCTTGAACTTGAGACGTCTATTTAGCATTATAAGTAGAGTAAGCCCTGATGTACATGCGGTGACCGCGGCCCTAGATATGCAAAAGGCCTTTGACTCGGTCTCATGGAACTACTTGTGGCGGGTACTTGACAGGTGCAAATTCGGCCCCACATTTGTGTCTTGGATAAAACTACTCTACTCCGATCCAGTGGCCAGAGTCCGCACCGAGGGCCGCTGTTCCCCTCTTTTCCACGTTGCCAGGGGCACTAGACAGGGTTGTCCCCTTTCGCCCTTAATCTTTGCTTTAGCGATGGAGCCGTTCGCCGACATGCTGCGCCAGAACCATTCCCACAGGGGCCTGCGCACAGCCGGCTCCTCGGATATAGTCTCTCTGTATGCTGATGACGCCCTCCTTTATATCCGTTCCCCTGAGATTAACCTGGCCCCTATACTGGAGGATGTTGCCCTATTCGGTCGTATCTCTGGTCTCACGGTAAACTGCTCCAAATCAACCCTTTTCCCGCTCACTCCTAGCACTCTTCCGCCTCCTGATACCATGGGATTCGCATGGGCCCAATCTAAGTTCACTTACTTGGGCGTGGTGGTGTCCAGGCATGCCGAACGGGTCCTACAGGAAAACTACCAGTCATACCTAGTGAACCTTGCAGTTAAAATACAGGGCTGGGATAAACTTCCGATCTCATTGGCGGGTAGGATAGGAGTTCTGAAGATGGTGGTACTTCCACAGCTACTGTATAAGTTTGCCAACATCCCCCAGTGGCCGGGAACAGATTACTTCCAGATGTTGTCTCGCACCCTGAACTCATTCCTTTGGCATTCTGGTGCAGTCCGCCTAAAACTTGAGACGCTTTCTGCTCCGATGGAAACTGGTGGATTTGGTGCACCGGACTTCTTTAGGTATTGGTTGGCTGCACAACTCCAACACACTGCGCATTGGTTCGCTATCCCAGACTCCCCTCCTCATGTTAGGCTGGAGAGACTGTCAGTCAGCGACCGCGACATTCGATCTCTTGTGATCTCACCCATCCCAATGGTACCGGGCTCCATGGACCCTGCGACGTGCACATCGCTGGCCTTGTCCAAACTATGGCGGATACTAGGTGTTACTCACCCCTTTCATGGCAATCTCCCGATCTGGAACTTTTACCCTGAGGTCCCACGGGTTCCTCCTTCCGTGGTTCGTTGCTGGGCCGACGCCGGGTATGAACTACTCCGTGACCTCTTTGATCAAGGCATTTTTATTGAGTGGCCTGACCTCCCGGCTTCTCTCAGACAGAGACCTTCTATTTGGCTTCAATATTCTTCACTCCGTAGGGTACTCAAACACAAGTACACATGCTTCCCGGCGTTACCTCCTGACGAACCTGCAGTTGCTGAATTAACCTCTCCCGTCCCCCTGAGGGGCAAAATCTCGAGATTATACTCTCTCCTCCAAACTAGGTCGCCCCCCACATTCTCTAAACTCCGGCACTATTGGGAGATCGACCTTGGACTCGAGATGACTGACGAACGCTGGGCCCACATGTGCTCACGCACCCGGGATGTCTCTTTCAACTCCCGGTTTAAATTAATCCAATTCAAGGTACTTCATAGATACCACTACACTCCGGCCAGACTGCATCGCATTTCAAACGACTCCCCCCCTGGGTGCCCCAGATGCGCATGCGAGAATGCAGACTATCTTCACATGCTGTGGTCTTGCCCCCGGCTTGCCCAATTCTGGACCTCGGTGTGCTCTACCATGTCCTCTATCCTTGATTCCCACATCCCCTTGTCCCCAATGACATGTTTGTTCCATGACTTCCCCGACCTCCACCGTGACTCCAGAAAACTTGCTGGACTGTGCATGCTACTTGCTGTGCGCACAATTCTGCTTTGTTGGCTTCGGCCTTACACCCCCACCCACGCACAATGGCTTAGGGCAGTGACATGGGCCTCTGATACGGAGGAGGTCTGGGCGGCACAGCAGCCCACTCATTCCAGGCCTAGGGATATATGGCTGCAGTTTCGTTTATTTATGTCCTCCATTGAATCTGACTCGGATCCGGGGTCTTCTCCTACCTCTGCTTGACCCACCCCCCATACTGTTTTCAAGATTCCCCGTTGAATTATCTCCCTCATGTATGGGTGGTCCGACCTCCCATGGGCCCTCACGTGCGTATGCACCCAACTCCTTTCTTTTTGGCCGTTTTTTTTTTTTTTTTTTTTTTTCTTCTGATGCTTTGCTTGTATAAATTATGCGTATTCATATTGTTTGATTACTGTTTACCCTGTATGGTTTATGTTGACTCACCTGTACTTGTGTCACCGAGCTGAATAAATAAAAGTTAAAAAAAAAAAAAAAAAAAACATATATCACCATTATACTATTAAAGGCGTCAAAGGCTACATGATGTTTTCTTTTGCAACGGCAACAGAGCAGACACATCTTGTAATGTCACTTCCTGCAACTCTATGAATTTGGTGAAATGACGCCTCTCGTTGCTGCTAGCAGCTCCGATGGCTATAACCACTCGCACTAAACGTGTGATCATGGCAGCGAAGACTCAGTCTTTCATCCTTCTAAGGTGGAAAAATTGAGGAGCATTGATCTTGCCAATGGTAACGACTGTGAATAAGACTGCTAAAAAACGGTAATAGAAAGTGGAGTGCCATGCTGCCATTGGTAGATTTGATAAAACAGAAAAGGGCTAGTCGTCCTTAAAAATTGATGGTTGCAGTTTTTATTCTCTAAACAGAGCTAAGCCCTAGAGGATGAGATCCCTGCCTCTCTCGCCCAGGTAAGTGAAGGCCTCAGGCCTACACCCGTTCCCCAGCTCCCTCCCCACCCCTAACCTCCTTCCTTTCCCTCAACTTAAAAAGAATAAAAAAATCCAAAACCCCCTCCCCCGACCCGGCCCCCATCCCACCCTACCTATGCCCTGATTGGTGCTGCTGTGGGGGCCACGTGACACAGAACAGCAGCACCAAGCAAAACAGGGAAGTGAAGCAGGGGAAGCTCACTTGCTTCCCTACCACATAGAAGACAAGACACCTGCTACTCACCACCAGGTAAGTAAAGGCCTAAGGCCTACACTCATTCCCTAGCTCCCTCCTCATTCCTACCCCCTTCCTTTCCCTTAACTTAAAAAAATAACAAAAAATAAACCCCTTCCCCCAAACCTCACTTAGCAGCCCTCCGTAGGTCCTAATTGGTGCTGCTGGGGGTCACATGACACGGAACATCAGCACTAAGTAAAACAGAGTAGCAAAGAGGGGGAAGCCCACTTGCTTCCCGCCACCTCGAGAATGAGACCCCCGCTGCCCACCCCCAGGTAAGTAAGGGAAGCAGATGAATACATCATCCATAGCTTCCACCCCTCCCCCGGGCGAATACCACACAGGTGAGAAACATTACTCACTAAGACAACCCTACTGCCCTTATCCCAGGCAGGTACAGTAGGATATGGAAACAACCTAAGCTGAAGATGGCAAAAGTTGTCAAACTAACGTTGTAAGAATACATGTGCATGCATTAGACACAAAGCAAATGTGCACTCAACATGAAGAACACATACAAAAGGTAATATATGCATGTATACATGAAGAATACTAACATAGCATCCACTAGACATGAAGAACACTAACATAACCGATGGATGGGCTGAATGCAACATGAAAGACACGTGAATACTGCTCATTTACATGAAAGCCTCAGCACAATTTTAAATAAACGAAGGCCCCAAGACTTGTAGAGAGCTCAAAATGCTAAATTCACAGAAATACAGATCCGTGCAGAGCTCGGACAGTAGCTAACAACCCGAGCCAAGGTTACAGTGAAATCAAGGAGGATGGGAACGGCTGAGAGAAGGTACAAGATAGCACTTCCCAGGATGCAAGCAGTATACTCCTGTGTACTCCCGGATCAATTAAGGGCACAACCAGTCTTTGTTAGCCAGGTGCAGTCAAACTATAAGCCAAAAGACTTCATGAAGACATGAAGAATAACTCAAGAGTGTCTCGAGTTTCAACTTGAAAACACGACACTTAAATTCATATTAGCTAAATTCTAAATAAACACAGCGTAAATCTATCCCAAACACGGTCCCATCACACGTGACTCAAAACTGGAAAACATTGGGCCTCATTAGGAGTGTGCAGGTCCGGTAACAACGGTGCCGGTAAGCCTACTGGCATCGTTGTTACCGGACTGGCACACTTCAAGTCTGCGGGCGGGTGCCGTCCCACCCGCCAGGGTCATACCTGGCGGGCGGGACGGCACCCGCCCGCAGACATTCACGTGATCCCCATTCCCATTGAGTCATATTGGACTCAAATGGGAATAAGGATTAACAATTTACCGGCGCCTTACTTCCCGGAACACCGGGGGCGTAATCCCCTAGTTATTCCGGCAAGCCAGGTGCCAATAAATTTTGAAAGTCCGGCAGAAACCCACCGGCAGCACCAGCAGGGTTAACGCCGGACTTGTAATGAGGGCCATTGTCTATTCATTAGAAGCAAACACAGATAGGACACCTACCATACACTCTACATGTACACACAGACACGAGACGCCGTGCAAGGCCAATCACACTGGCCCATGGCCAACAAATATTAGATGGTAACCTTTTTAATTGGAAGAAAAGCAGTCCTTAGGCCCCCCTCCCCATACTCCCTGCTTGGTTCATTTCTTGGGGGTTATAACCAAAAGGCTAGCTAGCCCTGAGTCCCGACATTAGTGTAGCCCCAGATCTTTTCGAGACCTAGCAACACCTGTGTGCCAACCATCCCCTTGTTGTAGAAATGACATAGTTTAACCTGTCTAGGGTGGTCTCGGGAGGAGCCATCAGACAAGTTTAACCCAATTAGATGTTTGAACCCTATAAAGTATATATGTAGCCACCACCATTAACCAATACCCAATCCCCGCAGGTTTTTTAAACATTTGATGATGTCACTTATGACAAAGTTGTACTGCTTAAATCATTGTTTGTAATGGATGCACCGATAGCGGCGTGGTTTAAATGCTGTCCCTGCTTAATTTGACCGATAATAAAGCTGGATTTTGCCTTGCACTTTGATTACTTCGTCTTTCAGCTCAGTTTGGATTGACTCCAGGTCCACTGGGTTCTTAGGTATTTTTATGGACTGTCTTAACAATGTGACCCAGGAAAAGCAGCACCAAGCAAACAGGAAAGCAAAGAGGGGGAAGCCCACTTGCTTCCAGCTGCCTCGGAAATGAGACCCCTATCATCCACCCCCAGATAAGTGAAGGCCTTAGGCCTACACTCATTCCCAAGTTCCCTCCCCACCCAACCCCATTCCTATCCCTTAATTTAAAAATAAAAAAACTCCCAAACCCCTTCACCCAACCCTGCATCAGCTCTCCCTCCCTAGGCCCTGATTCGTGCTGCTGGGGGTCATGTGACAATCAAGGAAGCAAAAACTATGTGTATTCCCCAGTTCTCTCCCCACCCCTATCCCTCTTCCTTTCCCTTAACTTACAAAGAAAATAAATTCCTAAACTACCCTCAGACCTTACCCCAGCCCACCCTCCCTAGGCCTTGATTGGTCCTACTGGAGGTCATGTGATCTAGAACAGCAGGACCAAGTAAAACGGGGAAGCGAAGCGGGGTAATGTCACTTGCTCCGCACCACCTCGCGGATGAGACCTCAGTGGTCGACCTCGAGGTGAGTGAAAACCTACACTCTTCCCCCCTCTCTCCCCGCCCCTACCCTGTTCTTTCTGTAAACTTAAATAGAAAAAAGACACCCTAAACCCCATCCCCCACTCCTCACCCATCTGCCCTCCCTAGGCACTGATTGGTGCTGCTGGGGGTCACATGACCTGGAACAGAAGCACTAAGCAAAACAGGAGAGTGAAGTGGGGGAAGCCCACTTGCTTCCCATTGCCTCAAGGACGAGACCTCTGCCGCCTGCCCCCAGGTAAGTGAAGGCCTAAGGCCTACACTCGTTTCCCAGCTCCCGCCCCCACCACTTCCTTTACATAAACTTAAAACGAAAAAGACCTCCTAAACCCCTTCCCCTGATACTCCCTCATCTGCCCTCCATAAATCCTGATTGGTTCTCATGGTGCTCATGTGACCTGGAACAGCAGCACCAAGCAAAACAGGGAAGCGAAGTGGGGGAAGCCCACCTGCTTCCCGTCTCCTCGAGAATGAGACCCCCGCTGCCTACCCCAAGTACGTGAAGGCCTTACTCCTACATGCATTCTCCATGGTCCATCCCCATCCCCACCAACCTTCTTTTCCCTTAATTAAAAAAAAAACAACTACTTAACCCCTCCCCTGATCCTCCTCCAGCCCGCCCTCCCAAGACCCTCACTGGTGGTGCTGGGGGGCCACGTGACCCAGAACAGTAGCACCAAGCAGAACAGGGAAGCAATGTGGGGGAAGCCCACTTGTTTCCTGCCACCTCGAGGATGAGAGGCCTGCCACCCAACCCCAGGTAAGTGAAGGCCTTAGGCCTACACTTGTTCCCCAGTTTCCTTCCCACCACTAGCCCTTCCTTTTCCTTAAATTAAGCAAATAAAACCCTCCTAAACCCCATTCCCTCAGCTGCTCTCGCTAGGCAATGATTGGTGCTGCTGGCGGTCACGAGACCCAGAACAGCGCTCAGGTCTGGTCATCCCAGGGCAGCCTTGCCCAGGCAGCCGGCATAGGGCACAGGCTAAAGGGGCCTTCTCCCCCTGTTTGCCTGTTCACCTGGTGCCCAAGCCCTGTCAGAGAAGATGCTCCAACCAACAGCTACATCCAGGTATGTGACGCTGTACTTTGAATATCACCATTGCTGTATTTTGCCACACTTGAATTTCACCTCCTGGAGTGTGCCCAATTTGGGCCTGTTGCTTTGAATCTTGTCACTGTTCTATCCTGCCACACTTGCATTTCACTTCCCAGAGTGTTCCGAATTTGGGTTGATTACTTTGAATCTCACCACTGCTGTATTGTGCCACACTTGCATTTCACTTTACAGAGTGTTCACAATTTGGGCTTGTTACGCTGAATCTCACCACTGCTGTATTTTGTCACACTTGCATTTCACTTCCCAGAGTGTGCCCAATTTGGGCTTGTTACTTTGAATCTTCCCACTGTTGTATCCTGCCACACTTGCATTTCACTACCCAGAGTTTTCCGAATTTGGATTGTTTACTTTGAATTTCACCACTGCTGTATTTTTCCACACTTGTTTTTCACTTCCCAGAGTATTCCAAATTTGGGCTTATTACTTTGAACCTTGCCACTACTGTATTTTGCCACACTTGCATTTTGCTTCCCAGATGTTCTAATTGTAGGTTTCCCACTGTGAATCACACCACGGTTTCATTTTGCCACTCTGGAATTTTGCCTCCTGAGTGTTCCCAAGCTAATTTCGCTACTTTGAATCTGAATGCTGCCACACTTCCATCGCCTTCAACCCCAAGCGCTGTCACCCATTGAATACAGCTGAGTCCCATGCAAAATTCGGTCCAGTTGTTCACATAGATTGACCTTTTTCAACTTGACACAGTATCCGTCCTCACCTCTTTGCAATATAGGCTGCTGTTACAGACCTATCCATTCTCTATCTAACTTCCACCTGGCTATAATTGCACACACACATTTCACCACTTCTTTCATTACATTCAACACAGACTATGGTCTTCTGAATGGCGTTCACCCTCACAGCGCTTTGAGACCATACCAATGGCAGCAGGTGCTATACAAATACTACCTAACATAACATAACATTTGAAGGGTTGTAAACCAAGTACTTAATATGAATACAAGTTGACACATGTTTCTTCCCTCTTGAGCTTCGTCAGGGCTCTCCCACAAAGACATCCATGTTCATATTTCTGGCACATTCAATATTCTGCCTTGGGTTGTTGATGAATAAAATGACATTGTATTTTGTGTTGTAATTTTTAAATCTGATAGAATGCAGTGTATTTGTTTGATGGCAAATACTTTGTCTTGTGCCAATCCTTAGTGGATTAGTTTAGGAACTCTGTGATGCACCATTCCCTATGGTCCAGAACTGCGTGCAGATTCACCAGTTAAAGTCATGTGTATCTGTGGGTTACATGTTGCTGGGACCCAAGAAGCATGTTTTCAGTAACCTCAATGTGCTATGCAGAAGCACAAAGGGACATTTGGAGTTAAGGTGTCGGGACTCCCTCTCTCCTGCGCACCTGCTTTTTGCTTGTTGCTAGATCTACCTGCAGCCTTTATCCTGGTTTGTCTAGGGACCAACTCCAAGGTTCCTGTTTGGTTAAAAGCTTTGTGGGGATGACAAATCCGTGGATTGGTTTGGCGCTGGTTGGATATCAATGATCACGTCTATTGTTTTGTCATTACAAACGTTATTTATTTCTTCTCAGAAGCTCCGGCCGAACTCGGCACCGTCTGGCTACTGAGCCCCCCTGACGCCCTTACCTGGGAGGATCAGCCCACAACTTTCCGGAATTCACCTTTCAAACTTAATTGGCCTTGAAAAAGACTAAGGTTGAAATGTGCGTCGGCTGTGTTGTTCTTCACCATGTCAAAAAATGGTCATTCATTAATACATTGGTGCCAACCAACCAAGAAAGAAATAAATAACGTTTGTAATGACAAAACAATATACGTGATCATTGATTTAACCAACTCGCACAAACTGTGACACTATGGACTAACATATCCAACCAGCGCCAAACCAATCCACGGATTTGTCATCCCCACAAAGCATTAATATTACTGTACTGCTAGGAAAGGTATGGCTCTGAAATTTGTCATACGGGACACAGTCTGCAGAAGAACCCATTTGAATGAAGATGAATCTTTGGAAATGCTGACAAGGAGCCCAGCTGTTTGCCCTACCATTAGGTCACCCATGCACCGGCTCCAGCCTGCTGGGTGTCTCTTTTGCATCTGGCCAGTCGTTCCATTCCAGCCCTACTAAAAAGACCCATAACTACACTTGGATTTTTCCATGAATACTTTCTGAACATTTTATACTTTTCTTTTAAATTCACTACAGTAAACATCTGTGTTATAGCCCTAACCTTAATTGCGATTGCATAGTTAAGCTTATGCTTTTCCAGATACTCCACTTTCCATCCATTGAGATTTTAGCAACCCCATGATCTTCGCACTTTTACCCCTACCCAAAACCTCTTCCATGGATGCAACTCGAACTTAACCCGGCCAATGATTTCCTCGCAATGTTGCCTCCAGATACTCCTCCCCTGTTAGTACTTTATTGATGCATGAACTCAAGTGCGCTATATTGGCGCTACTAAAAGTGCAGCACTCTGAAATGTGTATTGACTACCCCTCCAGCTGGACTTAGATTGAATGTTGCAGAATGGTGGTCAATAGTTTCCAATTGTGATGCCAGCGTGACAAGCAACATGTTGCAAACACTTAAAAATGATGGATGGGGTTAAGTAAGTCTTCTTCCAGAACACCTGACACACCTCCAGTCAGGACAAAACTCCTCACAACTGCCCCAACTGGCCAGAAACCTAATCATACATCCTCGTCTACAGCAATGCTAATATTCCCACACACTGTAACCCTTCCCACACACTTACATGCTAACATGACTGAGAATCAGATCTCACATAGACCTCTCTTGGGTGCTTTCTGTTGCCATTGGCTGAAGAGAGCGGAATCTAGGGATTCTGTTATATATCTCTCACTGCAGCTGTAGTTGCCACTGGGGATGCTGTAAATGCCACTATCAACCTACCACTGCTTGGTTTATTCCTCCATGGGGGATAGGTCGAGAGGATGTTGTTATGGTTTGCTTGTTTGGAACTTGGAAGTGGAACTTGAAATGCTTAAGTGTGTTGTTGTAGAAACACTTGTTGGCGCTTAGAAACACGTGTTTAAAGGAGCGTTATGAATACCAGATCCTATCATATCATATGACACTTGCCGTAGGAACTTGAAAAGGCAACATCAGAGTCCAGCCGCAAATGTCACCATCAGGTTTATAAGCTATCCATCAGTCCAGTGGCCAACCAGGATACTAGTGCATATACTCAAGTCACTTATTTCAATTGAGGAAAGAGGAGAAGAGGTCATGTCCCCATGATCTTGCAATATGCATGACGGTGAAAGTTCTTTCTTTTGGCAAATGTCTTTCTCCTGTTTCCACTTCGCTTTGCACGGGCGAGGGGTCTCTTTAATGAGTTATAAAGCACAGTGGGGAAAGCGAGGATGGATGGCTGCAAACAATCTTATCTTTTATTGTTGTTTTGATGTGTTTGTTTAAAGGAAAATGTGTTTTTTTAATTCATTTATTTTATTGTGCATTTGTAAGGCAAGAAATTGTTTCAAAGCGCCCACAGGGCAAAGGGGAGGGAACATGGGATCGAAGTTACATAGAATAAACTGATGATCAGCAAAGGTGCGGTCCTACTGGGCCTTGTGAACATTCAGAACGTGCAAGTGCAGAGAGAGAGTGAGGGACAAGGAAGGCGGGTAAGTGCTAGGAGTTCCACAGAGGGAAGTGCCAAGGAGTCAGTTGTGTGCAACAGTAAGTGCCTGATGGAGATCGGTTGGTACATAGGATCACCTACCAATAATAAGTGCAGGCTTATGAGAACACAAGCCAGTGGGTGCCCGAAGACAAGTGCTGGGATGGGGTGGAAGGCTCAGGGCGATTCAGCAGGAAGGCCGGGACCCAGAAAAACAAATAAGGTCCCAGGCCAGCAATCTCAGTGACTGTGGGGTATTAGCACGGGAGTGAAAGGGGGAAGAAGAGGGTGAAGAGGAAAGTCTTGAGGAGCTTCCGGAATTTGAGAAGATCCGGCTGAATACGGAAAGGGGGGAGACTGTTCCAGAGGAGGGAGCCAGCTGAGGAGAGGGATCTGCCACCAGCTTGTGCTTAGAAAAGCGCATAGAGTTGGAGCTGGAGAAGCGTAAAGATCTGGAAGGAAAATATTTGGTGAGAGCAAGTTGTAGATAGATTGGTCCTCAACCCCAGACAGACTTATGGATGATGCAGAGGGATTTGAATTTGATCCTTGCAGCAACCAGGAGCAAGCGGAGGGATTTTAGGGCTGGGGAGATACAGCCACTTGGCTTGAGGCAAAGGATAAGTCTTGCAGCCCTATTCTGGACTAGTTGGAGGGGGTGCAGAGAGGAAGAGGAGAGATTAAGGAAGAGGCTGTTGTGCTTGCTTGTGTTCTACATGTCCAGGTGATGCTTCATTTGAGGCTTGAAGCCAGGCTTAGGAGATGTGTGCTCTACCGATGCTGCTCTTAAATAAGACTTAACTTCTTCTTCATTATTGTTGTTGTTTCCATAGCAATGGATGTGCTCTATCCAGAAGTCTTACTCTGCAGCCAAATCTATACCTATAGGTTGGACCTGGAATATTGAAAGCCAGGTGAAGGTAAGGTGGCATCTTAATACTTACGAGAGACTGTCCCTTACTGGAGACCAATGTTTCCTCTAAGCTGTGCACATGTGCGCTTGCCCAGCTTCCTTCTGGGTGCCGCTCAGAAGATTTTTAGCAGCACACACAGGCAATTTTCACCTATGTTAATGTTAAAGGATATTTGTACCGCACACTATCACCACCGGAGTGGTCCCCTGGCGCTCTGGCGGCTCTGGAAAGGGAAGGAGGGGGGCGAGTTGGCGGGAATAAGCTGGAAAAGTGCAAGAGAGCAGTGATGTGCTGTTGGAAGCCTCAGCCCGGTGGGTCCGTTGGCTGGGCTTGGGGTGCTTTCCGTTCGGTAGCCGTTGTGTACTGTTATGCAAGTCTATGTGTGTTGTGTTTTGTTTTGTTGTTGCAGTGTAGTGAAGTTTGTGCAGTTTGTTGTGCGATAGGGTTGTGGTTGTGTTTGTTTAGAATTTGAGAGGTGTATGCAGAGGGGTGAGATTGTTAGTGAGTTGGTTATTGATTCATGATTGTACGCTTGGTCCAGGCTCAGTGAATCGCATATCAATCATTGAATGACATTTATATCTAGATGTAGCGCAGACTAAACTTAAGAATTCCATCTGAGTGTGGTGTATGAAAGAAAAACCCATTTCTATCTGGATGCGATGCATAAAGATGCAAAAAGATTTGCAAAAAGATTTAATAAAGCACAAGCCACAGCAATTACCTGACATTGGCCTTCTCTTAAAATAATGGACTAGTCATGATATTCTGGTGTAGCTTATTTACATTACCCTACTATGCAACGTGATCTTAAAAACCTAAAAACAATGCAGCCACAGCAGAAAAAACTATTATGAAAAAGTGGCTCCATGAAGTGAAAAACCTAACTGAGATATGCGTGCACACATTAACCAACTACTGTTCCCTCCCCCCCTATGAAGCCTATGCTTTTGTCTACGACGCGCTTACTCTAACCTCTACCCCAAATCTTATTTAGATATTACCAGACAACCTTGACTCTTCCTCTCTTGGCTCTGCAAAAGGTTACCAGACATGTACCTGCATCCACTTATTTTATGTTTGTTGTAATTTGAATACTGTTCAAGTACCAGACATTCTATTATTCATCGTGCCTTATAAAAAGGTCCTTTTTGGAAGGCCTTGCAGCGACTACTTTGCATCCCTGAGATGTGTCATGCATGCTGCAACATGACACATGAAAGGACACTGGAAATTCAACCTTGACCCTCCTCTAACTGCACTGGCTCTCGCTGCAAGACTGTATTATCTTCAAATCCTGTTGCATCATCTACAAGGCTGTCACCCTGAAGTCCCCAAGCTACCTCACTGAGAAACTCAGCATCTCCAGAGATCTGCAATCCACCAGAGGTAACGAAACGTGAAGGCTTGAACTCTGACAGTGCAGGAAGGAAAAAACGAGAAGAACAGCCTTCTCTGACTATGCTCCAAGACTCTGGAACCTCCTACCATCAACATCATACTTACCCCATTGCTGCTACAGTTCAGGAAAGAGCTCAAGACCTTCCTCTTCAAGGAATGGCTCCTCTGTAACACAAGTCCACACACTCTCCACTTCCGATCATACAAGAGACTCTGATCTGCCCCCCACTGTCCCCTCCCCTGGTTGCTTGTAGATCTCTTGCTGCAAACTGGCCGCTGTTGCCCTCCCCGGTTAGCTCACACTCCCTTGTCTCTGTTTTCCTCACAGTGTTCTTCCCCCTCCGGTTGTAAGGCACTCTTTGATTCCTGAAGCCAGGTCTGCGCTCAATAAATACACTAATACCATTAATAATAAAAACATCACCCACACTATGTAACCTAATTATTGTCTCAAATATTGCATACTGACTGTAGGTAAACAGGCCACTTCGATGCGTAACCTCAGACCATGCTTCTTATTCTGAGTACATATGTCACGCAAGCGCTTTGAAGTGGTCCCTTGCATGCTAACGCATAATAAAACTCAAGTATTCATTTGCTCTCTAAGAACTTTGAGTAGACCAATGTCATGCTCAGAGTCTTCTACTTTAGCATTGCTAACATTACCGTATAAGTGGAGAGCAACATTGCAATATCACTTACTTAGCCTTCAAGGGATAATGGGTATGCGCTATGCCAGTTATTACTTTTTAGGGCAACGGATATTCAGACAGTAGAATGATTTTCACACAATCTGCATCCTTTCTAAGTGTTCAGAGTTGCATTGGGCATAGACCTTAACAAATTATATTGTAATTCAATGTTATACAATAACGATTTCACTTATCAGTTGTGCAATCCTACCTAACAATATGAGGGTGGAATAAGTTGCAAACGATTTTGTATGCTCTGCAAAATAATTGTGAGCCTGCAGATTCATGACATTTTCTTAAAATGCATATAATATCACGGTTTCCCTGCTACAATCCCTCACGTTTTACATTGCCCTGTCAACTAGTGTTGGAGGCGAGCACAGGAGCTGGGCAAGGGTACTGGTGAAAGGTTACAGGAGAAAACTCCTTGATATTGATATGTTATTTGTATCTTGCGGGTGATGAACAATTCAGTAAGTTTCAAAAACCAAATCAGTTGTTTTGGCAGTACAATACAGTGTAGAAAATGTGTTTGTTTGCTGAAGGAAAGGAAACTAGTAACAGTCTAGAGAACTGCACTTTTGGTTTCTTTCTATGCTCAGCTGCTGAGGGCATTTCAATTTAAACACGTGTTCTGTGTTTACTGACTGTAGCATCCCCCTGCATCGTGTTTAACTGATAACAATGTATTACAGAGGGATCCCAAGTTACAGAAGAAGGCTCTCAAGCTGTTGTACCTCTGAGCATATGTGATTTACTTCAACAGGGCTCTATAAGAAGCCTCAGTAAGCCTCTTGTTGTATTCTGTCTAGGCTGTGTTGAGGAAGGGCGGGTAAAACTATAGGCTGCATAATGTGCCCTGTCATTTTACTTCCTATCTCAGGGTTACAAGCACAGGTCTGATAAGAATTTGCTTCCTACTTTGAGTGAAATGATTTTTCAGGGAGTGCAAAAAGTAATTAGCTTTGCCAACAGGAATACTTTATGCTTATTAAAAGATGTTCTTTGCCCTTAAAATTCATCTTGCGATTGGTCAGAAATATTATTAGAGTTCCTTCCTATGCCACTGCTCTGCTGATCACTGTTTCGAAAAAATATCAGTGGAGTTTTGCGGGCAGAAGCCAGGTGTTGCTTCCTATGTGTTCATTGTTTCTCATTTTTATTGGGCACATATTTTGGTTTTTAGAGATTAAAAATGGACGGTGTATGTGCCTCTAAGCTTTAAGGCTGGTTTTGAGTAACTCACAGGACAACATAATGTGGATATAACGTAGAAGCTAGGGGATTTTGATCAACATATTCTGTGGTGTGGTTATTCTGACACAATTATCTCCACACAAAGTATGATAGGCATGATCACATGGTCCTTGAATTACTTCATTAAAGTGGCAGATGACCTCCTGTTGGCATGTTTTCTGACACATTCCTTTTAGTTGCCTTAATTCCATCTGCAAATATTGTATCCCGTCTGATTTTTGATAGCCACATCAGTTATGAAAAGCAATATTTGTTTTTTTGTAATACACCTGAGTGTTCTTCCAGTGACATAAAGCATACATTGTTCTCTGCACTGAAGTACTTTTGCTAGGTACTGTGGCATATCTTGAGGCCTTGAACTGGTTGATGAGTTCTCTTTATGATAACATATAAAATATGTTTTTTTATTAACCTATGTGTTTGGAAAAAGTATTGTAAGATGCACCCTTCATGTAGATTAGTGAAGAATTGCAGTGATTTGGAAGGGCCAATTCCTTTCCAAAATCTCTTTGGAGATGGTAGCTCAGTAACTGCGCATGCTCACAAAGTGGCTTACCTTGTGAGTCAATTTTGCACATGGAAAATAAAGGGCGCATGAAAGGCAACCAGTTCCGCACGCAGAGAAAAATAATTAGAGGGAACATTGCTGGAGACTGTCAGAATCTATCTATGACACATGTCTATCTCCCTTGACAGGCCTGCAATGGGGTGCTGTGCATGTTGGAGAGGTTAAAGGAGAACCAGAAAATGTAGTAGAGGTTATGATTGATAACCTAACACCTCGGGTTAGTGATCTTACTGAGTATTGCGTGAATCACGGCCAGAAATTAAAAACAACTAAATATCAACACTTGTTTGACTGAAGTACTTTATAATATACTGAGAAAAACCATAAAGACAGTAATCACCCATGCATGGTAGACTGAAGACCTGAGGAAAAACATAACCTCCGACAGCTAACACAAAAATTGAGAAAACAGGGAAATGATGAGTGCAAGTTGTTATGGCAGTACGGAATTACAAAAAGAAAATCATACTAAAAAAAGGTGTTGTTAAACAACAGAATTCTGTCTTCGGAGAAATATTGCTCAAGAATATCCTTGATCATGTGATTATTCTACCACAGCCTCTACAATGAAGTAGCACTTATTTTTTTCTCGCAAAGTGGATGACATCAGGTCAACTCCTAGTACAAATTCAGATGCCCTGTCACCAGTCTGGGACTCAGAACACTCCCAGTACAGTTTGCTTTATGCAATAGGATATTAAAGCAAGAGGTGCTCTTAGGAAGGAGAAGCGTCCCGGTTCACCAAAAGGCTTCTGTCAAAGACCCAGATCGGAAGTACAACTCTCAGGAACCATGAATGTAGTACAACTCTGACAAGGAGGAAGAGGAATGCCCCTGTTGTAACCTTCACAGGGGCCTTCTGTTTCCTGCCCAGCTAAGGTATGAATCTCCGCACTGTATCCTCACCCAGGCAAGGTGAGGCATTAGAATAGGACAGAAGTCTACTGGTCCAGAAGGTAACTTTAATTGGAAATAGAAGGTATACGCATTTTAGTACATGGTCTATAGAAAGATTTTGCCACATTTTCGCCCTCCTGGTATCCCCAGAGTAATTACCTGAAACAATATATATTAGTCCTTTAAGTTGAACGATTTATAGTAGTAGTATCTGTTAATTCACAGAATCCTAGTACTGCGGCTAGAGGTTTTTAATATTGTTGCTTTATAAACATTCTTTAAATTGCACAATTTGCATTACATTTTATCAAAAAACGATCCCTTGGGTACTATTCAAACAGTGTGTTACAAAAGGAATGAATTGCTATTTGCAATTGTGGGCCACTTTTTCATTGGTGCCAGAGACAATGTTATACCCCAGTCTGACCCTGTCTGTGGGCTTTTCCACAACAATCTAGGGAGAGAGAGGCACAAAGGGCAGTCACGCCCTGGACCGCTAGCCAAAATAAAAGCAAAACATATAACACAGAAAATCACCAGCCGCAGCTCCCGGTCATTGGAATTCATTGTTTATAAGACGCGCTATCTATCTTGTGGCTTTGTTATAGCCACGTTGCCACATGACACATGCGTGATGACGTCTGGCCATGGCTACATGGTTTTGCGTCTGCCTTCTTGGATGGAGACACTGTATGCCTGTGGCTACATGCTACCACCCTATTAGGTTGGGACAGGGAATTCTGGTCTGTGCGGCTTCATAACTCCACGTCCAGGACGACTGCCCAGAGGCACCCCGGCAGCAGGCGACAGAGAGTTCTGATGTACGGTAGGAATTTCCTGAAAGCTTCTAACCTGCCAAAGTGATAATGTCTATCTGTCCTAGCATTATGAACTCGATTAGACATTTAATAAAACAATTGTTTCTCACAGGCTTGACGCACTATGGCATAGATGGGATGTATTGCAACACAAGAAGACATGAACTATAATGACTGGGTTGAAGAAACTATTAATGGATATCCTGTGGAAAACGGTCAAATCCCTTTAAATCATGACATCCAAGATACTGTGATGAGCATGTAAAAAGGCTTACTTCCAGAGAATGAGAGGGGAACAGCAGCAGAAGAGAGTTATGTAGACATAAGCTGAGTAAAAAAGCTGGGGGAGGCACTCAGCTATGTGACGACTGATGAGGTTGAGAACCCTGAAGCCTGTGAGTTTCAAACTCGCTTGCATTGGCAATACGGGATGCCAGATTTGCATCGGCCCCAAACCAGAAGAAAGCGGCAGGGCAGGAGCCCAACAAAAGGTGGTGGCAAGACCACAGGAACAAATCTCTGGTGGACAGTCGGTCCGAGGAATGTCTCCTATACCACCGGCAACGGAAGGTTTTACAGCCTCCAGAAATGAAGATGAATACTGGGATCATCCGAGACCGGGAGAGAGAACGAAGAGCTGAACGCCAGAGTGAAGACAGCATCAGTGGCACATGAAGAGAGAGTGAGTCCCAGAGAGAAAAACGTCCCGAAAACACCCTCTTTCAGGAACAAAGGTAACCTGGAGAAAGGGAGGTAGGGGAAGATTGAAAGCAATCATTATCCCCCACAGTTAGCTCGTCACAGTAAAGAATGTGAAGTAGAGTCAACTTTGAAGCCACATACATATGAAGGGTGTGAATCAAGAGACAATCATTATTTCGCACAGTTAACTCGTCTAAGTAAAAGTCATAAAGCAGAGTTAATATTGAAACCAGATAGAGCCGAAGCTTATGAATCACAAGAAAATCTGGATAAGAATCTGGGCAAAGAGAAAGAGAACCAGTGTAAGAAAATACCCTGGTAAAGGGGAAGAAAAACTTGGTATCCTGTAAAAGAACAATTGAATAATACACAGAGAGAATCTAATAACATAAGGCAGTTGTAAAGTCAAGCACAAGAGGAGTGCAACTCTTATAACCTAAATGTGAAAGACTCACATCAAAAACACATTATCTCAAAAGGGATACAAAGAGAAGACAGAACGTTCAACAACCCCTTGGGGAAATAAAGAAATACTACTTTTTCCCCACTTAGCAAGCCCCGCCCACCTGGTGCCTTCCTGGTTGCTGCTCTTTTTCCCTACTTAAGGAGCCCTCCAGCCTCTTTTCCTTTGCAGATGGGGAGCAGGTGTGAGTGGATCTAGGTCACCTGGCCTAAGCCCTGCCCACCTGGTGCCTTCCTGGTTCTGCTCTTATTAACCACTTAGCAAGCCCCGCCCAACTGGAGGCTTCCTGCTTGCCACTCTTTTTCACCACTTACCAAGCCCCGCCCACCTCGTGCCTTCCTGCTGCCACTCTTTTCCCTACTTAAGGAGCCCTCCAGCCTCTTTTCCTTTGCAGCTGGGGAGCAGGTGCAAGTGGATCTAGGTCACCAGGCCTAAGCCCTGCCCACCTGGTGCCTTCCTGGTTGCTGCTCTTTTTCCCCACTTAGCAAGCCCGCACACCTGGTGCTTTCCTGGTTGCCGCTCTTTTTCCCTATTTTATGAGCCCTCCAGCCTCTTTTCCTTTGCAGATGGGGCGCAGGTGCATGTGGATCTAGGTCACCTGGCCTAAGCACTGCCCACCTTCTTAGCCCTGCCTCTTCCTTCCTGCTCTTAACTCTTAGGTCAAGGGTGTCTCTCGCCAGGTCGTCCGAAGCAATGGGCAGTCGAAGAAAAGGGCAATTTCTGTTTGGACCTGTTCGGACCATGAGGGTCCAGGGCCCGAACCCCTGCTCAGACAGCAGGTAAGCATGCACCAACATGTGTTTACTCCCTCTGTCCCCACAGGCCATCCCCACCCCCCTGATCCCTGTGATGTTCCCCTGTGCCCCCCCTTCTCGCACACAGGTGTTGCCTTTTGTGCTGGATTCTTCTACCCTGCTCCCCCTTCCCCCTCCAGCCTACTTCTGCAGGAGTCTGTCCTGATACGTTCTGGTTTCACCATCACCGTCTTGTGGCCAATGCTAGATTTGACTTTTATGGACTTCATTGATTCACGGCCCTGAATCATGCTGTTCCCATCTTCATCTTGTATCGAGACTTGCAACATTATGTTTTACTACCGACTTCTGCAATTGTTTCTGCTCTCCCCTCTTGCTTTCCACTCTTTTTGACTGCTTACTCTCTGTTCTCTCCTCCTCTCCCTTTTCCTATCTCCTCCACTCCTCCTGTTACTTTCTTCTATGCACTATCAGAATTGTCTCCCTGGACCTAGTATGATAGCAACCTCGTCTGTCTTCTCTCCCCGCCTCTTACTTGTCCCCCCCCAGCACTATCTGAAATGTTGTCATGCCTAGTACAATAGTCTCTTGTTTTGTTCCTCGCCTCCTTTTCTGCACCCCTCTCCCTCACCTTTTGTTTTCTCCGGCTCACCAGAAATGCTGTCAGGCCTAGTACGGTAGTCGCCTGTCTGTTTCCATTTCCTTCCCACTCCCCCCTCCCTTTATTATGTATGTCTTAGCTCTTGCACTATCTAAAATGTCGTCAGGCCGAGTACGATAGTTAATTTCACATCCTTACTGTATAGGCGCTATATAAATAAACTATCATACATCATATCATATCATGAGAGATTATTAATATTGTTTTTAAACTTTATTTTAGTAACAGGCATTCATGTTGTAGACGACAGTACATGGCCCGCTGGTCGGGTAAAACAGCTCAATACATTAACTCTCAATAAGGTGAACCTGGGTAGCTTCCCAACACAAACATATTAGTCCATCACAAATTATAAGGCCGTTCGTCATCCCATTGCATACGGGTAAGATAGTCTCGAAATGACCCCCATACATCTTCCGGCCTGCATGTTGCTGTGACCGTTGCCATCTATCCCTCCTCCCTCTCATTTACAAATATCAATACCCTGAGCCACTCCAGACATGATGGAGCTGTTTTAGATTTCCACCGCTTCAAGAGACATTTAGCAACTATGCAACCCATGTTGAACAATCTACGAGCGCTGTATAGGTACCTAGCTAATGTCGCCTTACAGATATTTGGGGGCATACAGGGGAGTTATCAACCAAGACAGACATTACATTCGCTATCTCCTGCCAATACCGCATAATCATCGGGCAGTCCAAAAACATGTGCAGTGAGTCGGCCTCTGCTCTGTCACATTTCACACATTCACCACCCACATCTGGGAAAAACCTCGAGAGTCGCGCAGGCGTATAATATAACTGTTTCAATATCTTAAAATGTATGAGCCGAAAGTCTCGCAGTGAGCGAGACCTCGCTTGTAAGGAGACAGTATCTATGCCACTTTGTGTCCTCAATTTCCCGTTCCCATTTTGCTTTCGCTGTGTTCCAGACTGGTTGGTTAGCCTGCACCAATTTTTGTAGTCTGGAGACCAGTCTCCTGGTATCTCTGCTTGACACTATCACTGAGGGTGTGAACAGAGGATAGCACAGGGGCAACGTGCTGGTCTTGCAAGCAAGACCACGCAGAGCAACAGAGGTTTGAATCCCGGATCTGCACTTAGAAACCAAACTCAGGTACGGTATTAGGCGTGTTATAAAAATAAATAAATAAATCACATCAATGCCTGGGATTACTGCTCAGGGGGAACGAGAGCCATTTGTGGCATGCGGCCACCCTCATCCGGTAGTTCTGCAAAATTTGAATGGGACGATTACCCAGCTTCATCAAATGTTCGTCCAGTGTTACAAACCTCCCTCCCAGATACAAATCGGCCAGGAGCATTCCCCTATCCGCATCCCAGGATCCCTGCACGTCCAGGTCATAGATGGGGGGGGGAGGGGAGTCCAGGGCAGTTCCATAGAGGGACCACACTACAATATGGGGTTGTTATCCCTAACCCTTTAATCAGCAAAGATCACGCATTCACAGTCGTGTGGACCGGGTCAAAAGTGCATGAGTCAACATATCGATCCTCAAAGATAACGGCTTTAAGATCTGTTTGCCACGCCATATCACTCCAGTGCTCGATGCACCGTACCCGGGTCTGGAGAATACCAATGTCCAGCATATTGCACCTATACAACAATATAGTATAAGCCCCCCACATTCATAAGGTTCTGACAGGCCCTCTCAGCACATCCGAGATACCCCTCTTCCCTATGCAAATTCACCTGCGAGAGACCAAAGCTTAGTGAAGAACAATCGCCCTGGCCATATTGGGATAGTGCTAAAATCCCAATATGGCTCAAGTCTCTTGAGGACTACGACCATTTTCAACAGGGATAACCTCCCATATAGGGACATGGGGAACCTGGCCCATAGCTTTAGCTTGACAGCGCGGGAGTTAAGATACGCCTCGTGATTATCTGCGTATAACAGATTATACATCAGGGACACCAAAACACCCAGGTATTTGAAACTAGTTGGAACCCATCTAAACCCCATAAGGTTATCCGGTTTCAGTGTGTCGTCCGTGAGTGGGAACAGCTCCAACTTTACAATATTGATTTTATAGCCCGAATAATGTGTGAATTTAGTGACCGCCTCCATTAATGGCCCCATGTTCCGTTCCGGGTCCCGCATGTATAGTAGGGTGTCATCCGCATATTGCGAGATGATCTTGGGAGGTCCCGCAATTTGGATTCCCCTATGTCCATGCCGTTCCCTCATCAGTCGCGTGAGTGCAAACAACAGGGGAGAAAGGGAGCAACCCTGTCGTGTGCCGCGACCCAATGTGAAGGCCTGCAACATCATCCAATTTGTGCATGCCCTGGAAACTAGATTGGCATACACCAACTGCACACAGCTGACGAAATATGCCCCAAACCGAAAATGTTTAAGTACCCCGAATATAAACCTCCACAAAACGGAGTTGAAGGCTTTTTCCGCATCCAGGGAGGCTGCTGCTGCCGTGGCCTGTGGATTCATCTGCAATATGATGCAAAAGAGATGCCATAGATTCAAAGCAGTGGATCGAGTGGGGTTAAAGCCCGATTCACCCAGGTGTACCAATTGTGACATATATGGGAGCAGTTGATTGGCCAGTACTTGCACAAGATATCTCCTTGTTTTAATAACATATGTAAATCGTATATATTTTCTGTTGTAACTAAGCCTTGCATATACTTGTAGCTGCTGCGCACTGCTACCTCCCTCCCCCCCCCGGGTATGATGCGCATTATAAATAATAAAACAAGCAAACAAACAAACAAACACCTTAGCACCAGCATTAATCATTTACAGCTCTTGGTAAGAAGCCATCTCATATGAGGGCCTGCCCGCCTTCTGCAGTACCGAAATAATGGCTCCTGAAAGCAAACAGCGGCAGTAGCCCCACTTCCAACAATTCCTCCCAAACTCTGAGCAATGGTGGGGCTAGGGTCTGTCGGAACTCTTTTAAGCGATCTATCCCCAGTCCGCCGGATTCTGGGGCCTTTCCAGACGCCAGCGTGGTAATCGATTGGGCTACCTCCTCTATTGTCACAGGCCGCTCAAGCACCTCGTGAGCCTCCAAAAGCAGACACGGTAGGGCAATATCTCCCACGTATCGGTTATCTCTTCATCCGTGCATATATCTGCATTGGCATACAATGCTGTATAGTAATGCAGGAATTCCTCATTAATCGCCTCAGCCGTTGTTAGGAGCCCCCCGCTCTTCCATCAATCCCAGTAATAGGCTGCATCCCCCTCTCACCTCTCACCACCCCGGCCAGTAAGCGCCCAGTTCTATTTGCCTCTCCGTATCTGCACGCTTGGGTGGGTTTAACCATATACCGTACCTCTTTGTCCGCTTGTTCCCGAAACATATAGTCCCCTTAATGTCCCCCACCAGTGCCCTATCATTGAATGTTCCATATTCCTTCTCAAGCCGGCCCAGCCATACCTCCACCTCCAGCAACTTGCGCTGAATCTCTTTATATACCCCAGTGGTCACTGACATCAACTCCCCCCGCAACTATACTTTAAACATTTCCCATACTGTAGCACTTTGATGCAGTGTGCCCTCATTGATTTAAAAAATCCTGTCTATTTTCTCCTGTAGGGATGACATTAGGGCAGCGTCTAGCAGCATCGTGTGGGCCATTCTCCACAGGGCCAAGGGCCCTCGTGGGGGTTGACCCAACTTCAAGGACATTACCACAGGTAAGTGGTCCGACAGGGTGCGTGGGTGGATCGCACAGCCCCACAGCCGTGGCGCCCAGTTCTCAGAAAGCAGCCATATAACTATTCGGGACATTGTGTAATGGACCGATGAGTAATAGGTGTACTCAGCAACCTCCAGGTGTTCATCTCTCCACACGTCCATCAGTCCCAACTGGGCCATAATCTGACTAATCATTTGCGCTGCAGCGAATAAGCCGCATTGCGAAGCTTTTGAATGATCCAATCTCACATCAAGGATAGTGATAAAATCATCCCCCATATAATAGGGTTGTCGGCTCCTCTCAAGAGAATCTCATATATGTGACCATAAAAATCTGGGTCGTCCACATCCAGACCGTAAGTTTGTTTGTTTGTTTGTTTGTTTGTTTTATTACTTGTATTGCGCACCAGACCCAAGGGTAACCAGGCGCATTGTATATGACAAATTAAAGCTTAGTTACAGAAACACAAGGGCAAATATGGAGACAAGAAATATACACAAAATATACACAAAAGGTAAAAATTAAACAGCAATACGTCCGTCCCAGAGATCTTCGCCCTGACTATTACCTATCTCCCATCAGGATCTACATAACTCTCATCGGCTTGAAAGCACAGTCACTGGTGCACTAGGATGAGCACTCCTCTCACCTGTGACAAGTAGATTTGAACCTTTGCCGATCCCATTTCGGGGCAAACCTATCGTGCAGCGGCCCAAGTGCATCTGTCTCATGCAGCATAACAATTTTTGGGCAATGTCGGTTGAGATATGCCAGGATCTTCCTAGCCTTAATGGGATTATTAAGGCCACGTACATTCCATGACAGGAAAGCCACAGACTCACCCATTCACCATCATCAACAAATAAATTGTGTGGCATGTGCTTCAAAACGTGCTTGACCATGATATGCTGCCACACTCATCAAACAACCCATCTGCCAGTTTTCACACCTGAACTTCCCCCAGCCCCTCCCTACCCCAATCTGCCAACCCCCCCCGGCTCGCCCAGCATAGGCTGGCCAGCCTGATCCCCAAGTTGAACATTGACTGACCCCACTCCATCTGAACCCCAAACTCCCCCCTGCCCTCACCATCTCCCCCAACCTGATGATGTAACACCATAACATCTTTGGAAACCTCTTGGGGGGCGATGCGAACAGCCACAGCATTCATGAGACAGCCATGTGGTCATGTGCCGCGGCCTTGTCCATTTAACATGTCTGTGTACCGCTGTACTGATGCACTGCAATAAAAAACTCAATTGTCAGGATTTCCTGTTCACTCCCCTCGTCGTTCGGCTGCCCTCAGCCACTGGATTGGGACTTCGATTGCTCCTGCGCTCCTGTGGTGGGAGTGGAATTGATGCCTCCACATAAGTAATGTCGTCAGCCGGGTTATCGAAGAAGTGTGCCCGACCCCTTTGTTGTATCCGTATTTTAGGGGGGAACATAAGGGCCTATGGGACATGTCGGGCTTGCAACAGCCTCTTTACCGGGTCATATGATCTCCTCAGAACCTGGACTCTGGCAGCGAAGTCAGGGTAGATATAAACACTGTTCACTTCATAATGAAGTCTACCCTACTCTCTGGACAATTGCAGTATGAAGTCTCTGTCTATGTAATTAAGCAGTTTTGCAATGATAGTGCGCAGAGGGGGCCCTGGCCTGGCCTGGGCACCAGAGCAAGAGCACGGTGGGTGCGCTCGATCAGAAAGTGCATGGAAAACGTTGCTGCCCCAAAAGGTTTCTGAGCAAGTCCTCCACAAATGGTTCCGTAGGCCCCTTGAAAGCTGCATTAGGTACTCCGACTATGTGCACACTATTATGTTGTGAGCGAGACTCAAGATCATCACGCTTGACCCGGATCATGGTCAATTCCGACTTCAAGTCTGCTATAGCACGATCATGTTGAACCCCCTTATCTTCTATTTCCCAAATCCTAGTTTCAGCTTCGGTGATGCATCCACTTTCTTTTTCCAATTTGGATTTCAGTGAACTAATATTCGCCACAATGTCGTCCAGCTTGACGTTGACAGACATAAAGCCACTCTGCATAGCTGCCATCAGCTGGTCATTGCCGATTTCACTTGCCATCTCGCTTGGACCATCATCCCGCTCCGGGTCCTTTGACCTAAGGGTCCTCGCAGGAGTGTTAGTGAAAGAATCCATAGGACCTCGCTTCTTCCGTGCACCTTTTGTCACATTCCCCATCTGGCGTTGGCTATCGTACACTTCTCTTGCGCTGCTCCCGGACTTCGGGCCACAAACCTTCCCCACGCCCCAGTAGACACTCCCAACAAGCCCAGTCCAGCTCTAGGCCAACTACCCAGTTGGGAATGCTTCAAAGGGTTTCCAGGGCCACCCGTCCACTTCCTGATGAATTTAGCAATCAGCAAAGAGTCAGCACTCCAGGCCCTGCACTTAATGAATCACACTGGGATTCCAGCCTCAAAGCGTTGCCTCGTGGGGCAAAGTCCATTGGTGGCTCTACACCATCGTGCCTGCTACCACCAACAACCACCAGATTCAGCGCAGGGGCCCAGAAGCTGACTCCCAGGCTGCATCAAGGATAGAGGCCTCAAAACATCAAGCATTGCGCAGTACGCAGGATCAATCAGAACAGGGCAGTCTCTGCAGGATGAGGCCAGAGGGAGACAAATATCCCCCACTACCCACACTGTAATCAGCCAGTCCAGGGGCAGCCGGTCTCCTCACCAATTTTGGTCTCCTTCAGACTCCGCTCCACTCCATCTATGTTGATCGTTAAGGGCTGCCAGGAGGGGCACCACTGGCTCAGCTCACCAATGCATGTCTGCAGCAGCTATCTGTGTGGCTTTCCTGTGAATGGATGTCGGGGTGACCTACCCGGGGGCTGTGCCACCCTCGTTGGCCCCCCCACCCGGGTCTGACCTGCTGCTGCAGACCGTTTCTGCCGCTATGTCACCAGTGGGGAGGGGGTTGCCCTGGTAGTCCAGGCGCTCTGCCTGCAAGTAGGCCACCAGCGCAGTATCCTCGCCACTCCTGCCCCCCAGAGCTGTGGTCTAAGGGCAGGCTCTGGCAAGCGATCGCCGCACCCAGCACTGCAAGGAAGCCAAAGGATGTAGGGGACAGTGCAGCGACGGAGGAAGCCGCCGCTCTGCACACCAGCAAGCCACGTGCTGCAGCGCTCTGTAGTTAGGCTCACGTCATGTTCGCCGCCTCCCTCTCTCTTGTATATGAAGACAGTGTTGATACAGTAAAACTTCATCTGAGGTCACACATTATTAAGGACATCAGTATGGCAGAAAAAGAGCGTTTTCTGGTATTCGGCTTTGAACTCACTGACATGGGCCGGTCAATAATTTCAAGTGTGGCTCCAATATATCCAGACAGGACCCTGAGGGTGCAACCCTCGGCTAATACTCAGTATTCAGACATTTATACTTCGAGAGGCTATAAACAGGACCCCGCCCATAATTGGGTGGGGGCTCCATGGCTGAATGGTAGTAATCAGAATTTGGTCTATGCCCACAGGGACACACACTATGCATGATGGGCCAATTGGACAGTGGCTTCTTGGAACTCTAGAGGTTTTAGGAATATCATAAATAAGCCTTGTTTGCCTCATTTGACATAGTGTGTTTGCAGGAAACACTCTTGCAGGAGCCCCCAATTATAGACCTCTATGAAGTTATACATATTAAAGCTAGGCGAGGAGAAAAGGGAAGGCCATATGGTGGCCTAATTACTGCCATAAAATGTTCTTCAGGGGTCAACACTAAGAAAATAGAACTGGATAGATTCGACATGCTGATAGCACTTCTGGTTTGGCAGGAGTCTGAGTGTGGGCTGTGCAATAAATGTCTCTTGGTTAACGTTTACTTTAGCCCTTTGAAGGATAATTTAGAGGAGACTTTGACAGCCCTTTCTTTTACCCTGTTGGGAGAGTTTCCGGAGGAGGGGTCGTCTGTTATAGTACTGGGTAATTTTAATGCAGAATGTCTGGATGACAAATGGTATATGGCTCCAAACAGAATAGCTGCTGCTAAAGAGGCCCATGCTAGGGGCAAGAGAATTATCCAAGAATTGGAAGTATGGGATTTGACTGTTCTAAATGGAAATGCACAAGGGAACAACCCCCCTAATTTTATATGGCAGAACGGGCCTTGGAAAACGACTTTAGATTATATTTTTGTTTCCCAGGACCTGGCATTAAGGGGGGGGTCTCTGGTAATTAACCCTTTGTCTTTGAGCGATCACTCGCTTTTATTGTATACCATTGATTTGCCTGTGAAAATGAGGGGCGAGATGTGTTTGGAACTGGAAATAAACCCGAGAAATTCAGTGGTAAAATGGGCTCCGAGACTGGCCAAAGCTTTTCTGGGCGAGATTGTTAATCTGCCCATCGAAAGGATGGCTTTTTTATGTTCTGCAGTAGGCTTCCCGGAAGTAGTACAAGAAATTCTGGATAGGCTGACTACGGATAGAACATTGAAAAAAGGGGTGCACAAGCATCGATACACCCATGCTTTTGACCTGGAGATTTAGGTTAGGAAGAAGCAACTACACAAGGATGTAAGGAGGCTGAAGAAGGCCTCAGTAGTAGACTACAAACTAAATGTGTGTAGATTGAGACAGGCCCATGTGAATTGGGTGAAGGGTAGGACATTTCTGTTGTATATTAAGGATGCTGAAAGAATGCTGGAATGTATATCAGGAAACAACGTAGGAAGATTTTGGCAGTTAATTAAGCCTGGCGGTAGGTAGGGGTATTTGCAATCCCATTCAATTCCTGAGGCCACTTGGGTGAAACATTTCTCGCAAATGTATATGAACATGGGGGCTAGTACATGTTCAGTGTGGACGCAGGCTCGGTTGAAGGGGGCTCTTGAGTGGGACCTAGAGGATATCATTTACTTGATAAAAAGGAGTTAGAGGTCTAACGCTCCGGGCCCATACACATTTAACTTTTAAAGATAACTTGGAGATCTGGTCCAAGGTGCTATCTGACTTATTTTATAGTATTCTTGCCAAAAAAGTGCTCCCGGAAACTTGGTCTGTGGCCACCATACTCTTGATTTTTAAAGGTGGGGATAGGAAGTCACCCTTGTTCTATAGGCCTATATCCCTTTTGGATGCCTCAAATGAAATCCTTGCCAAAATAATTCTTAAAGACCTCCAAAATTGTGTTAGAGAATCCAATTCTGTGGACATTTATCAGGCTGGGTTCCATCAGGGCATGGGCACAGCTTTAAACAGTTTTGTGCTGGACCTATTGGCTCAGCAAGCGAAAGCCCAAGCCAGACCTGTATTTGTGGCCTTTTTGGATATCAGCAAGGCCTTTGACCATGTAAACAGGGCACTGTTGTGGAAGAAAAAGCACGAAAGGGGTTGCCCGCCGTCGTTGGTGGGTATACTCGAGGCGCTGCACATGGAAACAAGAATTAGATTGAGGTTGGACGCACATGGAGGATACTCATCATGGAATCTGACAAATAGGGGCTTACGCCAGGGATGTGTATTGGCTCCTTTTCTTTTTTGCTTTTACTTGTTGGGTATCGCAGGCCACCTTGGTAAAGCCAACACAAATCCTCCTAGGCTGGGATCTCTGATTATACAATATTTATTATATGCAGATGACATTATCTTATGTGACCTAACAGCCATAGGCCTGCAAAGAGCATTGACGGCAGTTGAAGAATTTCTGGAAACTCTGGATTTGTGGTTAAATACAGAAAAGTCTAAAGTTTTGGTATTAAAATGTGGGAGAAAAAAATACAAAACATTTCCCTGGAATTTCAAATCTGGTAAACTTGAAGTGGTTTCTAAATTTGTGTATTTAGGCTTGCCCGTATATGATAATCTCGACGGGCCCGGAGTTGGTGGTAGATCTTAAGGCTAGCTTTTTAGGTGCGCTGATAAAGCTGCATATTTTTGATACTAAGTACGGGAGATACTCGATTCTCCCGGCTTTAAAATTGTACAAGATAGCAATTGGTACCACAATTGACTTACGGAGCTCAAATCAGGGGTAGACAAATAGATTGGTCTAAATTAGAAGGTATGGTCTGGTGTGAGCTTCTTCGGCTACCGCAATCAGTTCCTCTGCTGGGGGGTACTTTTTGAATTGGGCCAACTCCCCATCCAAACTGTTATTAATTGGGGGAAGCTTCAGCTGTTCGCTAGCATTCTAAATCCACCTGTTGCATCAATTTATGAGGCCGTAAATAACGTTTGGAGTACAGGTGAATGTAAAGTCCTGACAGACTGGGTTGCCGGTTGTGAAAAAATATTGGGGCAAACAGGGATATCAACAGAGGCATTGGTAATTGCTCCAACAGTGGCTAAGCTAAAATTGGCTAAACCTGTGTGGGCTTGTGTTAGAGAATCCCTACTTCAACACAAATGTTTTGGTGATCATTTTCTCTGGACATGTAAAACTTTTAATTCGCCTGAAGCGTACCTGAAAAAGCACGCTTCGAGGGATTTCAGGTGCCAAATGCTACGAATAAGGCTAAACTTGGTGCAAACACAAGAAATACTAAGGCAGCAATTGAAGATCCGTCGGGAGGAGAGACTGCGCCGCCACAGTCACATACACATTGAGACTGTGAAGCATTTGTGTGTCCAGTGGCCGACTTTGTGCTCCCTGCGCAACAGAATTTTAACTTTGAAGTACGCTATTACAGAGGAAGAATTATGGCGAAGGATTTTAAATTGTAATGAACTGAGTTTGTCCATACATATTTTAGAGTTTTTATAGGAATGTGCAGTGGTGTTTTAGAAGGTAGGGGCATAGAAAAAGAAGACCTTATTCCTGTATATTTCTGTGCATGTTGGTTTTGACATGAGCCCAGTTTATGGTGTGGCCCACCTGAGGTACAGAGTTTTGCAGCTAAGTATGCAGATGTGTGAGAAATGGTTGTCTTATAGGTGAAGCAGGCAGTCTCAAAGAGTATACTGGCTAAGATGGGAAGCCAGTGCTGCTCCCTTTGGATGTAAAACATGTGGTCACATTTCTTGGTTCCTGTTATGTTTCCAGCCTCGGGGTGCTGGGCGGCTGTAAGTGGGGCCAAGTGCATCCCCGGAACACTAGTGAGGAGGGAGTTTACCCCCTCAATGTGGGATATTACCAGGGACTGGACTGTGGTACTGCAGTCCTCCCAAGGAAGGCAGGGATTTAGCTTCCTCAGGTGGCTTACTGGTATCAGATTGGTGTTACATGGGTCACGTCGGGCCATATTTGTATATCCCACTCTCGATAGAGATGGTGAGAATGTATTACGGGTTCAATGCTTGCATCTGGCTATCACTGGAAAGGTCTGCATGAATCAAGCTGGTCAGGACATGGTTAACCTCATGATTTGCCTGCATTTTAACATGCGCAAAGTATGAGAGCGCTGAAGTCATGCCAGGATGGTCAACTGGGTCCCGTTACATGTATTCTAGAGGTGGTCAAAGAGGTGGTGGAAACTATTTTGCTAGCGGATTTGGAACTCCTTCGTGGACGGCCGCAGAAAGCATTCTGCTTTCTTGCTAATGCGAATTCGGCATTACTCTCTGAGAATAGGAGGACAATTCTGTCAAATATCTGTCTCTACCTAGTTATCGTTGTGCATGAGGCAGATTCTGATCCTAAAGGCCTCCTCTATAGTGACTAATATTGGCTGTCCTTTATGATATGATATGATGTATCACGCCTATACACAAGTGTTTCAAGGCGCAACGAGGTGAGGGAGGGGAACAAGAGGGAACAAGACAACGATTTTACTAGGCCCAGTGACATTGAGAACGCGCAAGTGCAGGGGAGAGGGAAGGGGAGAAGTGCCAGGCGAGGGGGAGGAGTAGAAAGTGCAAGACATAGGATCAAACATTGAAAACAGGAAGTGCAGCTAGCAGGCGGCAGTGCAGGGGTTAAGTGTAGAACAAATAGGAGATAGATAAGTGCAAGTATGGGGGGTGGTACGGTTGCAGATACAGCCCCAAGTGCAGGGTTGCCATGGGGGAAGTGCAGGTGTGCAACTGGGAGAGTAGGAACCTGGGCCCGTGGTACATAGGGCAGCCAGGTAACCAGTGCAGTATCAGACAGGATATCAGCAAGGGTTTATAGTCATAATGTAGAAAGTCAAAATGTAGAAAGTCAAAATGTCGAAAAATAAATGTAGAAAAAAAAAATGTCAAATTTTATTTTATGACGTTTTTTATTCGAAGTGGGGGTTCCCCCCAAACCCCCTTTTTATTTCTTTTTTTTTTTGTTTTACCCATTTTTTTTTTATTCTCGGACCCCAAAATAAATATATAATTAAAAAAGAGGGAATTCGACATTTTTTTTTTCTATATTTATTTTTTCGACATTATTGTCATTCGACATTTTGACTGACCACCATCAGCAAGGTAGCGGAAGAGAGAAGGCAAAAGCAAAGAGGAAAGTCTTGAGCTGCTTCCGGAACCAGAGATGGTTCTGCTCAAGTTTCAGAGAGGCAGGGAGGCTGTACCAGAGGGAGGCACCAGGCGAAGAGGGAGATCTGCCCACAACTCGTTGCTTGGAAAAGCGTCTGACCCTCAAGGAGCTGGAGGTGGAGGAGCGAAGTGCTTGAGTAGGAAGATACTTCAGAAGAGAAAGCTGGAGATATTTTGGTCACAAGCCCCAGTAGGCCTTGTGGACGATGCAAAGGGTCTTGAACTTGATCTTTGCAGCAACTGGGAGCCAATGGAGAGATTTCAGTGCTGGAGGAATATGATTTCTGGGCTTGAGGCCAAGGACAAGTCTCGCAGTCCTGTTCTGGATGAGTTGGAGAGGACGGAGAGTAGAGGCAGGCAGATTTAAGAGGAGGCTATTACAGTCGTCAAGCCTAGAGAGAACCAGAGCTCTAGATACAGTGAGCTTCTGGGGGAAGGAGAGGAAAGGAAGAATACCTCTGAGGAGGTGCAGTTGGTAGTTTGACTTCTTAGAGAAGTCGTAAAAATGAGGAGAGAGAGGAGTCAAAGATAACCCAGAGGTTCTTAGCCTCAGAGGTGGGAGCAGGAGGAGGGCCAAGGGAGGCCGGCCAGAGAGTGGCGGGAAAGAGGGGTGCAAGTGTGCTGATGAGGAGGATCTCCATCTTGCTTGCATTCAGGCAGAGATCATTGGCGGAGCACCACTCCTGGATTGCTGTCAGGTAATCTGGGATGAGAGAGAGAGAAGAGGCGGCAGAGGGGAGCCTGAAGGCGAGCTGGATGTCATCTGCATAGCACTGGAAATTGGGGCAGAGAGCGGCAACGCGGTGGGCAAGAGGTGCCAGGTATTGGTTGAAAAGCCAGGGAGAAAGGCTAGACCCCTAGCGGAACACAGCAGGTGGAGAGAGAGATAGAGGAGAGGAAGGACACAAGTTGGACCCAGGAGGGTCGGTCAGAGAGAAAGAAGTCAGCCAGGCCAGAGCGCGATCAATGATACCCAGGTTATCACAGAGCCGGTTGAGAAGGATGGCATGGTTGACCGTATCAAAAGCAGAAGAGAGCTCAAGTAGGATGAGGACAGAGGGGAGATTAGAATCAAGTTTAGAGAGCAGGTCTTCACGGATGTTCAGGAGCAGGGCCATCTTAAGAACTTTGGGCGCCCAGGGCACGGACACCTCTGGGGCCCCCCTCCAACAGACCAAAGGAATTAAAGGATATAGAACATCTAGTGCGCCGCACCCGTATCACGATAACAACCCATAGCTTGATATGCTGCCTCGTAGAGATCAAAATAAGCACAGTAAACTCCCATTTAGATACCTTACCCTCTTAATTCTTGTTGTATTCAGAGTGATACACAAGTAGCATTTCAAGGGTAACATTAGCAGTCTACGACGAGGGTACTTGCGTTCAAGCATAGGTACAGCAAACATTTCCTCAATAGCAGCCATGTGGAAGGTATACTGGACATAGTATAACTGCAGGACACAGATTTTATGACAAAGGTACACATAATCCAGAATAGTCAAACGACTCAGATTAGCTGCCTCAGAGACAGCAAAAGTGCTCAAGCATGGATACAGGCGACCAAGGGAAGCAAGGATGAAACTACACATACCATAACATAGAGAGTGGATGATGATTTGAAGATACTAGTAAGGTGTCTGTATCCAGAGAGACTGAAATTAGAAGTGGGACATGGTTTTCAAGCAGTGTTGCCATTCGAGAGCAAAGAAACAGGTGGCTGTGGTGTGTAATATATCAATGCACACTATCATTATAGAGAAAGCAACACTATATATAGCCAGTGAAACCATGGGTGAGTCTTTTTTTAAAGATCATACCCTGAGAACGAAATCACTCTGAAGGGCTGACCATTTTGAAAGGTTTAGGGACTTGCAATTTTGACAGGTGAGGAAATACAAGATTAAATGAGATACCCAGGATCACTCATTCATTAAGAGGTGAAGCTGGGATTCGTACCTACTCTGCAATTTCTGCTCTTTACCAATTTATTTTCTAGTTTTTACCTTAAACTAAAATAAACCCATTTTACAGAACTGACTTGGAAAATATGAAAATCACATAACCCAATATAAACTATTTACAAAACAAAACGTTATAGAAACATATTATGCAAAATGGGAATGATTCTAGCTTCATTGTCTCCATCATCAAGGAAAGTATATAAATACCAGCATACTAATGGATGAGATCTTAACAGATTTCAGATAGGTTTCTCTTTTGTATTGTAAAGCTTTAAATACACCCCAAACATAGGCGTGTGCAATGGTATTTAAAAACAGGCAAACAAACCTTTGGATTGTACAAAAAAGCAAACAGTTTTGTTGTCACATAAGCAGACCTTAAAATATGCTTGTAAGAAGCCTGCAATATCTGGTCTGCTCTCTTCTGTCTAGAACTCCTTCCACTCAAACGCCCTACATGATAGGAAAAATCAGGTAATTGGCCAAACAATGCAACCAGTATGTGAGAACCAAACCTTTTCATAGAAGGCAGTACAGTACTGTCAGTGATATAAAATTTGTCCAGGATCACTGTATCGTCTGCTGGTAAAGCCAGGATCCAAGCATGAACGCGTTGGTTTCACAGTCTGGAATTTGGATACATAAAAACCTCTAACACGTTATTGTCATAAATGGAGGTGCCACCCAGCTTTTACAACTCCTCATCTAAACAAACCAATTTCTAGACCTTCACCATACTGACACTATGGGCCTCATTACGACCCAGGCGGTAAGTTACCGCCTGGGCCGTGAATTTACCACCATGGCGTAAACTACATTTACGCCATGGTGGTTGGCGGACTTACCGCCCTATTCCGACCTTGGCGGGGCGGTAAGTCCCCAATCCCCATTTACCCTTCCCCATTCCCATTTTTGCCCCATAGGGCATAATGGGAGTGGGGAAGGCGTTAATTACGCCACCGTAAATTACGGTGGCGTAATTAACTCCATGGTCCCTTAGCGCCATGGATTTTAACACCTGCTAAAAGCAGGTTTTAAGTCCGCCATGGCGCTAAGGGACCTCGTACTCAGGCGGTAAGGGTCGGCGCTGTTTACGCCGCCGTAAAACCCTTACCGCCTGGGTCGTAATGAGGCCCTATGTAAGGTTATATAGCAACTGATATCCAGTACAGATACATTGGTGATGATAACACCTAGAGTGCTATATAACAAAGTACATATACATGCAGGCTTAACAACTTCATACATTCGAAACGCTGAGTCGGCCTTGCAGGAATTTTGTATTGTAATCTTGCATATGAGCGCAGATCTCTGTAATGAGTGCTTAACACACTGAGCTATCCTCTGAACCATCGGGGCACTCACATTTATCAATATGTATTTCAACGTTGGCTATTGCACATGATCAATTTAATCCCCACAGAAAGGTGAGAATGCTACGGGTGTTGTGCCACACAAACTATGTATACCACAGTGAACATAGCATTACAGGAAGAAAAGATCAGAACAAAATGTGCTTGTCAACACCAGACAGAAAATAGGTTTAGCCATAGCAGCACACCATAGAAAATCCTGATGTGCAATACTTAATTTTGTTGACTTGGGGAAACTGACTTTAAAAAAATAAATAATAATAAGGCTCCTTCTTAGGGCCCCCTCCATGGTGGGGGCCCGGGGCAAGTGCCCCTTTTGCCCTCCCATAAAGACGTCTCTGTTCAGGAGAACAGTTTCCGTGCTTCCTGCTGCTCTAAGGCAAGACTGAAGGTCATGGAGACAACCAACAGATTCACTGTGAAGATTAAGCTGGGAGATGGCCAGCTGCTCCGGGAGTTTGCCCAGGAAAGAAGTAATAGAGGTTGGGCGATAATTAGACGGAAGGGAGGGGTCGGCTGAGGGTTTCTTGAGAAGGGGGTGCACAAGGGAGTGCTTCAGGGGGGAGGGGAAGGTCCCGGAAGCGAAAGAGTGGTTGCAGAAGTCAGCCAGGGCTAGGGTGACGGTGTCAATGTGGTCTTTGATGGATTTGGAAGAACAGGGAAGGACCTGTTTAGAAGAAGTTTTCATAGATCGAACTGGTCTTGAAACCTCATCAGGGGGTAAAAGAGGAAAGGCAGAGAAGGGAGGGAGGAGGGTGGCCTCAGGGGGGCCCGAGGAAGAGGAGAGAGTGGAAGAAGGGGCAGGAGAAGCCGAGAGGGTGGACAGGATGTCCTGGGTTTTAGAGATGAAGTGAGAAGCCAGGGCTTTACAGAGAGCCTGGGAAGGCACAGGAGAGGTATAGACTGCAGCAGGATTGGCCAGCTCCTTGCAGATTTTAAAGAGTTCGGCCGAGTTGTTAGATGTTGCAGAAATGCAGGCTTGGATGTGAGCTCTCTTCTTGGTGAGGACAGAGAGTCGGTATTGTCTTTGGAGCAGGCGGGAGGCCAGTTTGTCAGAGGATGTACACGATGCCAACCATTTACTCTCAACCACCCTACACTTGCGTTTAAGGGTGACGAGGTCTAAGTTGTACCAGGAGTTGCACTTGATTTTAGGCTTCATGCGAATCCTCATGACAGGCGCAAGTATGTCGAAAGTATCAGAGATAGCAGAGTGGCGCTGTGAAAGGGCTGTGTAAGGGTGTGAGTCAACCAGAGGTGCAGGGGGGGGGAGAAAGAGGCAGCGAAAGCCTCAACTGACACACGCTTCATGGGTCGAATGACTGAGAAGGTGGGTGGCAGTGTGGGGTAGGCTTGGACTGAGGGGTAGAGAGAGAGAGAGAGAGATGAGAAGAAAGGAGAAAGTGGTCACTCCAGGAGAGAGGAGTGATGAGAGGGTTAGAGAGGGGGAGGTCAGAGGAGATAAGAACATCCAGAGTGTGCCCAGCAAGGTGAGTCGGCCCAGAGGGAAGAATAGAGAGAGAGAGAGTCGCACAGGTCATGAAAGAATCTCATGGTGGGGCAGGAAGCATCCAGGTGGATGTTGAAGTCTCCAAGGAGGAGGAGTTTAGTGGTCGAGGCCAAGAGGCAAGAGGAGAGGTCAAACCACTCGGAGAGGAAGGAGGTGATCTGACCAGGTGGCCGGTAGATAGCAGCCACTGTAAGAGAGTGGCCAGGAGAGAGAGAAAGCCTACAGACCAGGCATTCAAAGGAAGAGTAGGCCTGCATAGGAATGATAGAGGCAGGGATCCACTCAGGGAAGATCAAGGCAACACCCCCACCGAAGCAGTTGGATCTGGGCGCAGAGATGATCTTCTAGCCACCAGGAAGAAGAGTGTCAAAGATCGTGACAGAGCTGGCCGTGAACCATGTCTCGGTGAGACCAAGGACATCAAGGTCGTGTTCTTCCAGGAGACGGCAGATGTCAGAGGAGTGTTTGATAGCAGAGCGAGAGCTGAGAGTGGCGAGGTGGAGAAGGTTGCCATCCTTGAAAGACTTCCAGGTAGGGGTCCAAATCGGAGGTGTAGAAGGGGCCAGAGGGAGGGCAGAGGAGGTAGGAGGAGAGGGCAAGGTAGCTGAGGAGGAGGGTGCCAGAGAAGTGACAGAGGGTGGGAGCAAGGATGCCGAAGAAGGGAGTGAAGGGACAGCGGGAGAGTAAAGGAAATTGATAAGGCGCGGGAAGCATCTATCAAAGAGGAGGTGGTTGACCTGGGGGACTTTGACCAAGTGGGTGTCATTGAGGTAAACATTTAAGATGACCTTAGAAGAGAGGAAGGAAGCAAGGAGGGCATCCCACCGGGTGCCACCATTAATGGGAGAGGAGGAGTAAGGAGAGAGCACAGAGACCATATGAAGAGTCCATAGGTCTGGTGAAGGAATGACAAAGAGGATGTCACTGATGTCAGGTTGTGCCGTAACACCCTGACTCAGGACACCGCCCATCCACCTCATTTGGTGGGAGGTCCGCCGTTGCGGTCCCAGGGGCAAGGAAGTGACGTTGGGTTAGGGAGGGACTCAGGGAGGGAAAGGGCAGTTCCAGTTGTACCTTGAATAAAGTAGCACGCATCCAGTTACTCCCGTGTCTGCCTGGTTATGTGAGTGCGTGGCTGATGGTGTATGAGGTGTGCCTGGGGTTTCGGCTCATTCACAATGGCGACGAAGCACTGATACACGGACCCGAGGCACTGGGAGGCCTGTCATCGGACAGTGTAAGCGCGTTGGCGCACCTCCCAGATACAGCTGGCACGGAGGCACGGAGATCCGCGGCCCGCTGTGCATGCGCTAGTGCGTCACAGACTCACGGAGGCCCGAAGGCCTGTAGCGGAGAGCTGGAACACTCACGCATCACAACACAGGGACGGGAACGGGTGCTCTGAGTGGGCGTGTCTTGAGGCCCACACCCGCCAGCAGTCACGCGCGGCCGCCCGAGAGGGGAGTGCAGAGAGGCCAAGAAGACGGCCTGCTACCACCCACGTGGAATGTGGATCTAACAGCGCAAGGAGCGCTGCAATTGTCCCCGCTGGCAGGAACTCATAGAAGGAGCAGGAGAGCTCCCGATGCCTCGCTAAACAGGTACACCCAGCCCCTCTCAAATTTCCAGGTGAGGGATAACCCCAGCACCCAACGCACCAAGACAAAGGGGAAGAACATTGCAGTGAAAGCACAAATAGACAGCCCAACAAAGACAAAAGGACAATACAGTGCACTTTGCACTCCTCAAATATACACCAGGCCAGCCACCCCACCTGGGTGAGACCGCTACCACAGCCACAATACCCTCTGAGGCATCGTCATGTCCAGTCCAGTGACACCCTCAGTCTCCACGGCCGCCACAGCGTCATCTTCTCGCTCGGACAGAGACGCAAATGCAAACACCAACGCAAATCAGGCCGCAGCGGCAGGAGAGAACACCCAAACACTGAATATGCCCCCACCGTTTGACCTGAGTGACACCACCAATCTAGGACCCCGTTGGGCCATATGGTTAAGGGATTTCAAATTTCATGTAGGGGCCATAGGTCTCACGGATGATGACAGACTAAAGAACACTCTGTCTGTAGCAGTAGGACCGGCAGTCAGAGACATAGCAGGCGAGCTACTAAACCTGGACAATGCCACATACGGAGAGCTACATGGCAAACTAACAGAATACTTCGCCCCACATACCAACATCTATTACGAGCGGCACATATTCCAAACCACCAGACAAGAGAAGGGCGAGTCCCTAGACAACTTCGTGATGCACCTCCGCATTAAACTTAAATACTGCGAGTTTCATCGATACTCCAATGAAGAGGCATTGCGCTCGCAAGTCATCGCAGAATGGAAGCGGCAGTAGAAACCCAGCTAGACAGCCTTGGCAAGATAGCACTACAACAACACCCACAGGACCAAGTCAATGAACTAACCTCGTTCACGAATGCCAACAACAAAAAGTCAGAAGCCACGTGCTACAGGTGCGGATATGAATACCCACACACAGGGGAGTGCCCAGCAGTAGGCCAGCAACGCGCTGCCTGTGGCGGGATGGACCACTTTAGGGCAGTTTGCAAAAATGCTCCCGCCCCCACACCCAGCAGACAAAGGCTGTCTGAGCGCAGAAGAAACACGCGCCACAGCCCGACAGACCAAAGACATGAGGATGACTACAGGACACAATGCAGAGAAGGCAGAGAACGCCAAAGCGCCCCCACCAGAGAAGAGAGATGGTCATTAGAAACTCCAAGACACAGTCAAAGGTGAAGATTTGTCAGATACTTCAAAATGAGATCCCCTACCTCCAGCGACACTCCATCCTCAGAGGACGATCAAAGGAAAAAAGGATATGTATGGGCTCTAAACGACAACAAAACGGCCACCCAGCACAGCCCAATGCTCACCCTACAAGTAAACAACACGCCTCTTGAATTTCTCATAAACACCGGGGCCACTGTTAATATCATCAGTGAACAGGCATACAACACCCTAAAAATACGTAAGGCCACGGTGGACATATACCCCTATGGAGCAACCACGCTCCTGCCGTGCAAAGGCACCATCACGGCCTGTGCTCGCATAAGTCGCATGCTGCAAAAATACCGCTACACATACTGGAGACAGAGGCCAACAGCGGCTGCATCCTGAGTTTCAAGACGGCGGTCGACATGGGGTTGGTGCACATTCTATACCAACTCATGGCGCATAAATACTTTGCGAAGCCCGAAAACATTGAACACACGTTCCCAAAGCTGTTCAAAGGGCTGGGAAAACTCAAAAACAGAAAGGTCCACCTTCACCTCAACTCAAATGTACCACCAGTAGCACAACACTACAGGGGAATACCAGTGAACATTCAAAAACAGGTGGAAGACGAGTTGGAAAAACTAATCAAGGCTCAAGTCATCAAGCTTGTTACCGGACCGACTCCCTGGGTGTCGGCCATAGTCCCGGTCCCCAAAAAGTCCCCTGACGGCTCAATCCGCCTGTACATAGATATGCGAAGGGCAAACGTCCCCATCGAAAGGGAGAGACCTCAGGCACCAAGGATCACGGACATGATCCATCTACTTCACGGGGCCACCACCTGTTATGCTCACCTGGCTCCCACAGAGGCGTCGATTTGGACTGGACTGCTGCGGTCTCCACCAATGTGACGCGTAGGGCCGAGATGATAGACTGGACTGGCCCACCTAGCTTGGTTTGCTTGGCCCATAGGAATATTCTTCTGCAAATGGAGAAAGGGGATTAACCACCCATGGAGTTGAGCGTAAATCCCCCCATCCCGCTGTTCTCCCCACTGATCACCTTGGATGTCCCCTCTTATAGTCTCACCTGATGATTTGAAAAGATGAGCTCTCCATCCTGCATTGAGCGCAGGGCCGCGTAGATAACCAGTTGCTTTACTGGCTCGAAGGAATTGGTGAGGTCCAGGACAATATTGACTCCGATATTCCCGGCAAGACGCCGTAAGTATGTAGTTTGTAAGAGTTCAAATGCCTGACTTTCACTCCTTGCAGGTTGCAGCTTGACCCTACTGAAGAGTTCCTCGTGGCAACTGGTAATGTTCTGGTAAGGATTTGTATTATCCAACACAGTTCGATTAAATAATGTCCATATGTAACCTGTTGCTTTCTCCCTTATTCAGGCGCTGAGAGAAAGTTTGACGTCTCGGGGAATTATGCCTCCGGCGGTAAAATCAGGTAAGTCTTTTGTGGTGAGGAGGGTTCCCCTTGTTAGTCCCTTGTTTCACCTTGCTGTCCTTTTGTTTCCCCTTAGGGGCCGGGGTTCAGCTAGGATGCAGTGGAAGCTGTGCCGACCCGTGAAGAAGAATAGTACCCCCGGTGGTAAAATCAGGTAAGTCTATGGGGGGTATTCCTCTGTGTATTCCCTTGGCTCACCTTGCTGTTCTTGTCTTCTCCTTAGGTGCCAGAGTGCGGCGGGAACATACAGGAGGATGCAGTGAAATGTGAAGATGCTGCGAAGGCCAGTGAGTTCCACCTCGTTTGGTGGGAGGTCCGCCATTCCGGTCTCAGGGGCAAGGAAGTGACGTTGGGTTAGGGAGGGACTCAGGGAGGGAAAGGGCAGTTCCACTTGTACCTTGAATAAAGTAGCACACATCCAGTTACTCCTGTGTCCGCCTGGTTATGTGAGTGCATGGCTGATGGTGTATGAGGTGTGCCTGGGGTTTCGGCTCATTCACAAGTGAGGGTTTGTCTGGAGGAAGCGCTGGTATAGGTGTCAGCGATAGGGAGGCCCGGGTTGGAGACCAGGATATCCTTTTTGAACTTCTTCCTACCAGACTTAGTGAGAAGGGTAGGATAGTCGATAGAGAAACAGTTGGAAAATATAGGAGAAACAGAGAGAACCAAGGGTGAAGCGGAGGGTGGTGGGTGGGGAGTGAGAGAAGAGCGCAGAGGGGAGGAGACACAGGGGCACAGGGGGGAACAGACAGGGGAGGGTGCAAGCAGAAGGGACAGCACTTGACTGGGAAAAGCACGGCAGGTAGAAGCACAAAGGTCACTGGGCGCAGCTGAATGTACAATAAAGCAAGGCAGATGGAAACAGAGGTCACTGGGCGCAGCTGAACGTACACAGGTACATTTTGCTCAAAGTTCCGTCCACCATGCATCATGCCCCACTTATTTTGCTAGGGCCAGCAGGTCACCAATGAGCTTACACAGATGCTTCTTGAGTGCCTACGAGTGTTGTAGTTGCACTTCGCCCTGAAGTATTCCCCCTCGCGGGCCCTCAGGTGCGCAGCAATGATACGTGGGAGCTGGGATGGATTGCAACTAACTTTATTCACTACATCGGCGGAACTGCCAAAACCTTACCCCGTTCCTCCCCCTTCCACTGACGTCACGTCCGGGACGTCAGGTCCTTTGGGCCTCAACGGAGGCTCGCCCACACAACGATGTGGACAATCTGACATCTCCCCCCTTTTTAACATGCAAGTCCAGGGGCTCCACTATTACCCCATTTCCTCGATGAGTCGCATTGGCTTCACGCGGCTCCTCTGGGGTCGTTTTGCCTTACTTGGGGTTGGTCCTTCCTTGGCGGGTGTTGGGAGGTGCGCCTCACCTTCTGACTCTTCCTCATCTCCTTGATACGCTTTTTTGCGTGGTCTGTCTTCATCGCTGTCTCTGTCCATTGTCCATTGGCCTTCTTGTGTCAGTCTGACCCGTTTGAAGTGCGCGCTGTTCCTGGTCACCACAGAGCAGTCGTCCCTTTGTGCTGTGACCATGGAGCCCTTCTTGTGTGTCATGACGAGAGGGGTGGATGCGAAGGTGGCTTCTTCCTTTCCGATTCTTGGGTTGCCTGAGCCATACTTCGTCTCCTGGTTGCATTATGTTTTCGCGAGCTCTTCTTTTCCTGTCGGTGATCCCTTTTGTCTTTGCTTTCCTCGCTGTGTCATTTGCTTTCGCTTCTTGTTCCAGCGGCGTCAGTTCTTGTGGTCTCGGGTCCTCCGGTAGTCTCGTGGTGATCGGCCTCCGGAACAGCAGGTCTGCTGGGCACACTCCCGTCGTGCTGTGGGGCGTGTGGCTGTACTCTCGTACTAGTTGGCTGAGGGCCTGCTCGAATGGCTTATTTTGAACATGGCCGATTTGTAGAGTCCTCTTTATGTTGGCCATGAACCTTTCGACCATGCCGTTAGCCTGGGGCCATCGGGGGGTTATTCGTCGATGTTGGAACCCCATGTATTTTGCAAATTTCTGGAAGTCCTGACTTATGAATGTGGGGCCGTTGTCCGACTTTATGATCTTGGGGATGCCATAAGCAGAGAGCACCCTGTCGAGTGCCGGGATGAAACTCGATGTGGCACTGCTTTCTACTATCTGAGCGTCCGGGTATCTTGAGTGTTCATCCATGAGTACGACCATGTGTGTCCCGTTGCTCAGTGGTCCAAATAGATCTACCGCTAGCTCCTCCCACACTTTGTTCGGCAGCGGTGCTGACTGTAGTGGGTTTGGATGTGGCGGGGCCGCCACTTGTGCACAGACGTGACAGTTTCCTACGATGGTTTCTACCAGGCAGTCGAGCTGCGGGAACCAGGCTTTCTGGCGAAAAAGGCGCTTCGTGGCGACTACGCCTCTGTGCCCTTCATGCGCTAGGTGTACTATCCTCTCCCAGATAGATCTCGGGATGACGACCTTGCATCCTTTTAGTATAATGTTGTCCTCTACCTTCAACTCTTCCCGGACCTGGTCCAACCACCTGACGTCTTCCTTCAAAGTTTCCGATTCTCCTCTGGCCTGTTGTCTCATGAGGGCCGTCTTGTCCGTCTGTAGGCAGTGTCTTGCAATTCGCAGCGCTGGGTCCGCCTCTGACTGCACCGACAGTTCCGGCCATCCTACTGGGAGTGGCTGCAGGTGATGTATGATGTAATTTATGTACGCGTCCACTATGGACGGTTGAGACACGGTCGTGGACATGGGGTGTCGGGAGTGATAATCTGCCGGGTTCTCCTCTTTCCCCGGGCGGTGCTGTATTTGGAATCTGTAGTCCTGTAGGCACAGGCCCCATCTGGCTATTCTCGGCGGCATCCTGGCCTTCGGGCTTCCATATATGGTGAGCAATGCCTGGTGATCGGTGATGATGGTAAATTCCTTGCCAAACAGGAAGAGATGGAAATATTCGCAAGCCCAGACGACCGCGAGGCTTTCTTTTTCTGCTTGCGAGTATGCCTGTTCCGTGGTTGTCAGGCTCCAGCTGGCATATGCTACTACATGTGTGATGTGTGGCTCCCTGGGGTCTTTCTGGTTCAGTATGGTGCAGAGTCCCACCGGGCTGGCATCTACGATTAGTTCAGTGTCGCGGCTGGCATCGAAGTATGCCATGTCTTCAGCCTGTGATATGGCCTTCCTTATTGCCTCGAACGCTGCTTGGCACTCTTTCGACCATATGAATGGTGTGTCCTTACGGGTGAGTAGGCACAAGGGGTTACTGACTGTGGCATAATCATTCAGATACCTGGAGCAGTAGCTGGCCAGTCCTAGAAACGACCTTAGGTCTGTGGTATTCACGGGGGGCGTGGCTGAGTTGAGGGCCTCCACTTTTTCTGGATCGGGTCTCATACCTTTATCCGAAAAGATGTGCCCTAAGAATCGCAGAGACCCTTTCGAGAATTCACACTTGGATTTGTTCAAGGTTAGTCCTGCTTCGTCCAGCGCTTGGCATACCCTGTGTAGTGCCAGGTCGTGTTCTTCCTGTGATTTGCCGTAGACTAGGACGTCATCCGAGTAATTCAAGCAATTGGGGACGTGTCTGATCACCTTGTGAATTTCCTCCTGGAAGATTTCAGCGGCAGAGGATATGCCAAAGCTGAGTCTTTTGTATTGAAATAGATCGAGATGGGTGACAAATGTAGTGATGTAACGGGATTCAGGCGCGATTTCGATTTGGTGGTACCCTTTCGTAAGGTCTAATTTTGAGAAGACTCTCGCCCCTTGAAGAAGATGGATCATGTCAGTGATCCTGGGCGCCTGATGCCTCTCTCTTTCAATGGTGGTGTTGGCTCTGCGCATGTCTACGCATAAACGTATGGATCCTTCCGGTGATTTCTTGGGGACGGGGACAATGGGTGATACCCATGGTGTCGGACCCGACACAGGTTCTATGAAGTTCATTTTGATGAGCTTGTCCAGTTCTTCTTCCACCTGGCTCTGGATATTGAATGGAATTCCTCAATAGTGTTGGGCCACTGGTTTGACCTGAGGATTTATGTGAAGATGTACTTTTCTAATTCGCAGTTTGCCTAGGCCAGTGAAGAGCTTTGGGAATGAGTTTTCGGTTGCATCCGGTTTGGCAAAGTACTTGTGGGCCATCAGCTGGTATAAGATGTGCACCAGTCCCATGTCTACCGCGGTCCGGAAACTCAAAATACATCCGCTATTGGCTTCGGTGTCCAAGATGTATAGCGGGACCTTTGCGGAGTGTCCTTTGTGTGTGCACCAGGCTGTGATCATGCCCTTGCATGGCAGAGGGGTAGTGGAGCCATAGGGATATATGTCTACTGTGGCTTTTCTAATCTTGGGCTGTGTGGCCAGGGATTGGTATGCTCGTTCACTGATGATGTTGACCGTCGCTCCTGTGTCTACGAGAAATTTTAGTGGGGTGTTGTTCACTTGAAGTGACAGTATGGGGCTGTGTTGGGTGGCCGCTGTGTTGTCCTGTAGGGCCCACAAGTATCCTTTCCTCCTTTGATCCTCCTCTGATGATGGGGTGTCGCTGCTGGTGGGGGACCGGGTTTCAACATACCTTACGAAACGCTGTCTGTGTGATCGTCTCGTGTCCTCTGACGAGCGTTTATCTTCAAGCGTGTATCGGCTTCTGTGGTCGCTGTCTTCCTTTCTGGTGTGCCTTCTTTCGTTGTCCACCACGGATCTGGGCGGACTCAGGCGGGTGTACCGGCGCCTGTCTTGATTCCGATGTTTAGGTGGTATATGGGTTGGGGCGTTGTTGCACATGGCCCTGTAGTGGTCCATTCCCCCACATGTGGCACACTTTTGACCTACAGCGGGGCATTCCCCTGTGTGTGGGTATTCATATCCGCATTTATAGCATGTGGCTTTGAGATGTTTGTTGCCTTGATTGGGGTGGGTATACAGTTTGTTGATCGATTCGGTGTTTTCACTGTGTTGTTGTATGGACACCTTTCCTAGACTGTCTAGTTGAGAGTCCACTGCCGCTTCCATGCGGGCTAGCGCTAGGATTTCTTCCAGGGACCTTTGTTTCTGTAGGAGCTGCTTGCAAACTGGTTGCGAGAGGCACCCAGCGATTACTTGTGACCTGAGTGCTTCTTCGTTAGAGTATCTGTGGAATTCACAATGTTTCAGTTTGATGCGGAGGCGCATCACGAAACTGTCTATCGACTCCCCTTTTTCTTGTCTGGTTGTGTGGAACATGTGGCGTTCGTAATCGACATTGGTATGTGGCGCGAAATATTCAGACAGTTTGGCATGTAATTCCCCATATGTGACTGTTTCCATGTTCAGCAGCTCCCCCGCAATGTCTCTTACCGCCGGTCCCACTGCCATAAACAGTGTGTTCTTCAGTCTCGTGTCATCCATTAGTCCTATGGCGCCAGTGTAGAATTTAAAGTCTCGGAGCCATATGTTCCATCTGGTTCCTAAATTAGATGTGTCTCGTATCTCAAAGGGGTTGGGCATGTGCATGACTTGGGATGTGCCTCCCTCATGTTGTGCATGTTGGCTGTTGTCTTGTGCTGTATCTGCATTTCCAGACGCTGTTGCCGCCATTCCCGCCCCTCCAGACGAGGAGGCTGTTGTGCTCGCTGTGTCCGACATGGCTGCAGAACTATGGTGGGCCCGTATGCAGGCGAGTGACTATGGTACTGTGAGCGTGCTTGTGAATGGGCTTGATGCTTGCAGTTCTGTATCTGCTTCCTTGTTGCACGTGGGGCGGGATGTCCGCTTTTTCAGCGCTCCTGCTGCGTATGGAGTGACTCCTGCCTTCACCCTCCTTGTGCGTGCGTCGGCGCGGCTCCTGTTTACAGAGCCCGCCCGGCACCACGTCGTGTTGGGAGGGGGGGCGTCATGCTCCATGACGTGGAGAGTGAGGATGGGCTCCCCAGAGCACTTCCTACGGCTCTGTTTCTTCTCTGGGTTCACCGGGTCCACTGGGCGTGTATGCGCCACCTCTGCGGTCAGAGAGGTGGGTACGGGGTGCCCGTGTGCTCTTCCCTGGCCCTCTGTCACTCGGGAGGCGGGGCAGCACTGAAATCGCCTGCCGTGCCTGAGGCGCGCCGACGCGCTGTACTGCTCGACCGCAGACCTCGGCACGGCGCCAGCGGGGGCCCGTGCCCGCTCGTCCCCAGTGTTGTAGTTGCACTTCGCCCTGAAGTATTCCCCCTCGCGGGCCCTCACGTGCGCAGCAATGATACGCGGGAGCCGGGATGGATTGTAACTAACTTTATTCACTACATCGGCGGAACTGCCGAAACCTTACCCCGTCCCTCCCCTTCCCCTGACGTCACGTCCGGGACGTCATGTCCTTTGGGCCTCAACGGAGGCTCGCCCACACAACGATGTGGACAATCTGACAACGAGTAAGGTAGGGAGTCAGTAAAGATATAGGGAATCCATTCAGCCCCTGGATTCATTCCGTAAAGAGAAGGGGGTCACATAACGCGAGTTTACAGGCAGCCCATCACCACTAAAGCAGAATCAGGGGAGTCTCTCTCTCCCCCCTATTGCCTCCACTTCGGAATGTTTTGTGGGCTGGGGGAATAAACAATTGTCTTCTGGGAAGTTGATCACATGACGGGGACAGGTCGAATTTTCCAGTTGTTCCTTTATTACATTTCATTTAGTTACTAATACAGTTCTGAAATTCTGACACAGCTTATTCACTTCGTCCTTAGGAAGTTTATTATTTCTGAGGCGGTCAGCGATTATGCATGCCAAAGGAGTGAGAATTCAGTGTTTCTCTCAGAACAGGGGTTTCTTTCTTTTTCAATACGTTTCTTTAACCAAACATTGCGGTACAAAGTACAGAAAGTACAACAATAGTTCCGAACTGGGATATACCTGCGCAGACACGTTGCACATGTCGAATGCACAGCGCTATAAGTCCCTCGCTTTGGTCTCTTGGCACACTGTTACCCCTACCAAATCTTCAGGGGTTCCATGTGATAATGTCACTGTGAAAAAGTGGCCAGGTAGGCGACTTTTTTTTCCTCTGCTCCCCAAAATTCTTTCCCCAAATATCCTAGGAGGGGTATAATCGCCTGCAATCCTAGAATATTTGCGGAAAGTGGAGGGTAAATTTTTAGGGAAATGTCGCCACTGGGTGACCATTTTCACTGCAACATTATCACTGTATACCTCTTCAGCCCCTCCTCCCAAATATCATTGCGGTGACATACATATCACAACAATGGAAACTTTTTCATCAACTTTGGTATATCAGTGTTCAAAATCAGATTATTGGAATATATACGATGAAAGGCATCTACACATTTTCATATTTCTCATAACGTCTTAGACATAAGGCAGTGATTTGTTTTTTTGGCTTTTAAGATATTCTCAAATTTCCCCCACTACATCTGTATGACCAGGTCATCAGATTCTTCCAATTGCATGTGATAGTGATCTTCGCAGCTACGAGAAGGTGTGTGATAAGGGTTGCATGGAACCCCGACATAGGGTAGATTCCCCCCCATCACCCTTCATGTGCCCCAATAGCACCACACCCGGTACCATGGGTTTTTGGATTATGGTAATCTATTTAGTCTACGATAGCACCTCCTTCCAGAAATATTGTGCGTTGGCACACGTACACCATAAATGCATCAAAGTACCTTCTTCTCCACACCCTCTCCAGCAGAAGGATGTATAGGATGCATTCATTTTATGGAGTCTAGCTGGGGGTAAGTACCATCTGTAGCAGATCTTAAAAAGACATTCTCTGTCAGTAGTGCATCTAGAGGAGGCCAGCATTCGGGTCTAACACAGATTCCTCATCTAAACTACTTCCAATATCCATAAAAGATAGGTGGTCTTGAGGATCAAAATGATCGAGCAGTCTAAAGTGGATGGCCTTGCTCTCTCTAACCTAGAGTGGTTTGTGAGTTCAAGTGCCTTGAGGTTTTTAGTCCCTCTAGTTTTGGTATGTGTATAAGAGGCCCAGTGTCGTAGTTGCATATAGTGAAACCTTTCTTTTTCATCTACTTTAAAGTTTATATATGTCAGCGGGGACCCCTCTGCGCGTAATTGTGGTAGATGTACTAAGCCTCCAGCTTCTCCGTGTTTGAACTCCTTTTTTGACATTCCAGCTGACAATCGCGGTTACCTAAAGTTGGTGATAGAGAGCCCAATTCAGGGGAGACTCCCCATATTCGTGTAGCCTTGTTCCAAAAAAAGATTGATGTTCTAGTAGCAGTGAGTAAAGAAAATACCTTGGGTTGGTTCTTTATATTCAGAAAGGGAAGCTGGGAAAGGGGTGCTGAGGACATTGCCTGTTCTATCTGTCTCCATCTAGCAAGGGAAGTATCACGTCCGCGGGTGTATATATGTGAGATTTGCCACGCTAGATTATATCTCTGAAGGCCCAAGATCCTCTGACCTCCATTACTCAGACCCCCTTATTAGTACGTTTCTAGGATTGCAAGCTTTCTTGCCCCCCCCCCTGTATAAAGTAAAACATCTTTTATCTGCAAAGCGTGTAGGCTACAATCGGGGAATCCTGACTGGAAGGGCAAGGTTGTAGTATAGGATTCTGGGAATAATGCTCATCTTAATTGACGTTAGAGATTCCCTGATTATTATTCCATATATTGTGAGAAATCTGAGGGGGCATACTTACTTCTTTCCCCAATGTATCCTCCCCCCAGGAGGCCAGGGAAAGGCTATTGCTATTGGATCCTGACCCTGGGGTGGATATGCGAGGGACGGTCACCTGGGTGGAGGAGACTTGGGGAGTGGGGATGAGGCACCCTTGGGTGAGACACAATACCCCACATTTCCGATTTCTAATGAGTCCAATATCCCCAAGCCTTTGTAGGTTATTACCAGTCGCTTTCCTATCTTTACAGTAAATCATCTTCCAGTAAACACCAGTCAAGTACTGGGACGAGGAAGAGGCATCAACCACTGAAGAAAGACTGTTTGTTTGACATGGAGCGGTCTAGTCTTTCTGAAACCTTAATTGATGCCGGGAACTTTAAAAGGGAGACGCAATGGCAAGAAGACGACTTCTTCCTCTTTGGAACACGGTGGGACTGGGGACGAGACGCCGAGACCCGGAGAAGCTGCAGCAGTAGAGGAGCGGGAACATGAGAGAAGCCAGGCCGAGACTCGCAAGTAAGCCGGGTGAAGCATAACTGGCGTTGTGGAATGCTGCAGAGAAGCCGGGAGCAGAGGGAAGCTCCCTGGGCATTCCCAGCTGCAGACCAGCGAGGACAGTCCTTACTGGTGCTCCAAGGAAGGCAGCGGGGCAAAGCGAAGTCCTGCAGGTGGCGTGAAGCAGTGAGAACTCAAGGGGGTTTTCCAGTGCTGTACCTAAACCGACAGACAACCGACTGGAGACCGGTGAGTCTGCCCAGAAGGCAGGCGGACCCTGGGGCGTGCCGATTGCACAAAGGAAGCTAAGCAAGCTTGAATATAATAACGGTCTGAGAAAAGGGGACCGAGAACAGTTAAAGAGGCAAATATAAAGAAGCCATTAAATTGAATGAAGAAAGAGTTGAATAAACATTGTCCACTACTAAATGAACATTGTCAAGAGGCAAACAAGCATTGCCAAGAGTCAAGCAAGCATTGCCAAAATGTCAAGCAGATGTTATTAAGTATTACGGAAAGAAATTAATGACTGTGAAAAGGAAACATGTGTGCACGGGTAAAGTACAATGAAACCTTGAAAAGGGCACTAGAAGCTTTGATCAAAAGAACTGTAACAGTAAGTGAGTTTCATTGCAGGAAAGTGTTCTGGGAAGCTTTTTGTTGGTTTGTGAAAGAGGAACTGAGACAGTCATCAAGTTTCCTAGCAGGAGAGTGTACTGGGAAGCTTATGTTGATCTTTACAACCAAAAGCTACTAAACAAGTGAATAGTGGCAAAACATAGTGGGAAAACAAGCAGTGAAGCTGAAACCGTGGCAAGATGCCTATGAAGCAGACACAAGTAAGATATGTCGGTGGCGTGACCTGTAATGGGGGGACTGTGTGGTCCGACAACTGCGCCTAGACTAAGTACACCCACCTAAGGGAAAAGCCACTTAAGTCAACCACAAGCTTGTGAATGAATAAAGGAAACATTGTGTGAACTGAAATTAAAGAACGGAACTTTATGAAACTATTGAAAGGTAACCAAGCCAAAAGAGCTGGGAAGTATCCCAAGGAATTGTGATAAGCTTGGGGAAGGGAACCCAAAGGGAAACCCCCTTTTTCAACCAAGAGCTGGAGGAAGTTCTGAACTTTTCTTTGAACACTTCTCAATTTGAGGCAGACATCCCTACACATTTTCTACATTAGATGTGAGGGCAAGCATAGGTTTTGGACACAGACAGACATTTGCTTTGGACTTCCTTACACAGACTATCATTATTTTTATTGAAGTAGGGAAATGCCACCTTAGCATAGGCAAGTTGGGCCTTATTCCAATCCTCTTTTTGATTTAATAAAAGTTTCTAGGCCAAACTGTATTCAGTTTTCTGTGTCTACTTAATGATGCCTTCACAAAATCCATATTTAAATTGAGCTCTTTAAATGAAGGTGGGGAATTGCTCTGGTAAAGCATTTCAGGAGAGGATGGGATTTGAACTCCCAGGTATTCAATCGCTTCACCATACCATTTACTGTGGCAAATTTCAAGAAGCTGATGCATGACCCCTAATGGTGTTCAAAAGGGTTAGGCACTTAGATTTTAGGGAGGTTTACCATGAACCCGGAGGAAGCTCCAAAATCCCTCAATTTCTTTGTTAGGCCAGTCAGGTAGGTGGGCTTGTCAGTGATGGTGGCCATTAAGATATCAGCATATAGGGACATTTTATATTCCTGCCTGTTTAAGCCAATTCCCTTGATATTCACATTACCCCTAATCTTCCTAGAAGATGGTTCCATCAAAGGCGGAAGGGGGTATCCCTGCTGGGTTCCTCTTGAGATTGATAGCTTATGTGTATACTTCCCAATTGTATCGATTGTAGTAGTCATGGTATGATAGTTTGCAAGGATCCGCCCTGTGAAAATTGGGCCAACATTAAGGGCCTCCAGTAGCAATCGTATATAGTTCCAATCAACATTGCCAAAGGCTTTGTGGACGTCCAATGCAATTGCCCCTTATCCTTTCCCTAGCTCAATTAAATTTAGAGTTCAGTGCATTTGCACAGTGGACAGTAGCTGTTCACAGACCGATGGATAAGAGAAATCACTCAAAAATGAAGTCATTCAGATGGGAAAACTTGTTTAAAGAGGTGAAGCTTTTTGTTTTTTTCTGAATTTAATTCTTGCTGAACATCTGCCAGAAGGGCATTTCACAAATAGACGCCTACATGGAGCATTGTCCCAGGCAAGGGAAGACGGTAGAAGGCAGAGGTTTATTTAGAAGATGAGGGTCTTAAGGTTCTTGACGGATGGTATCTTTTGCTTCGAGCAACAAAATACTTTGGTGCCTTACCATGCTATGCTTTATATATAAGTGTAACAAAGAGGCAGGAGAGCGGTAGGTGCCTGAACACAAAGTTGTCTTTATTGACAAACAGCCAGATTAACTCAAAAGAGAAGTCCTTGTTATGAACTCCTTGACTTTATTCAGTCTACTGCAGAATGGTTCTGTTTACAAGTCGTTATGTAAGGGTGCATAGGCGTTCTTCTGCCCCTAGTCTTCGTAGGCCCAGTGCTCCTCTGTGACTGCTCTCTCCTCGACTTCACAGCGGTTCTGAAAGAGAGAGGAAAACCCAGATTGAGTCCTTTTTCAGTGTTCACCTTATATGAGGGCTGGAGGGCTCTCAACCAATCGTTAGCTCTCCTATCCTGTAGGCTACATAAACCCACCCAAGCCCCGCCCAATTTTTCCTCATGTGAAGATTTCCATAATGGCTCTCTGTGCCACGGCTGTGATGGCTGGAAAGGAACCCCCATGTTAGCCGCCAGAGATTACCCGGCTCAGGAGCCTGAAGGTAGGTGTTTTTCTGGGGCCACGCCCTCTGCGTTCTTTTCAATGTGAGTCAGCGGGGCGGCTAATGTTAAAGGTCACCATTCTACTTCCTTTTACATTCTGCCATTATTCGTGGCGTTTTCAGCAGCGTCCGTGCTCCACGTGCTTGACGGCCCCTGTGGACCGTTTTCCTTCTCATATACAGCGTTGGTGTTGGTAACCGCGGGTTCATGTATGCCGGTGTCTGTGTTTGCCGTACTCGTTTTCTTGGATGTGTGGCGGTCTCCGCACTTGATTCCTGAGTTATAGTGAAGCGTCCCCAATGTAATGTCACGTGTATCGCGGGAGACGGAGGTCACATGCTGGGGGCGGGGCCGAAAATAAAGGAATCACCGGAACTGCGCGATTCGCGCCGGTCCGGGTTTATGCATCAAACAAGCTGGTTGTGTATTGTTTTATCCGTGCTGCGCCTCACTGACCCGTGTGGGCCTGTGCGCTCCAATCAAGTCTCCGCTCCATTGGAGCCTCACACACAACACTGGCGACAAGAACGGCGCATCGCCACACGCGCCCTTCATTGTCAACACTCTTCACCTCAATTGAACTGCTGTCTAGCCCTACCAACATACCAGAGACCGGAGCCGCATCATTACATTCTGGTAAGGGAGACCAGCACAGCATGTCACATAAATCCCCACACAATCCGTGTGAAAGTCGGACATTTCAGCGTATCACAATCATACACAAGCACCACGGAAAAGCCTATCTTCAACGTTCCATGCACGCAAATGTTCCATCCTCTCGCGGAAGCATGCAAGCTCCGTTTCAAAGCTCCCCCAACGTTCTACTGAGCCATGAACATTCCATCCCCTCGCGCACTCTCGCAAGCAGCATAAGAAAGCTCACCATCACTGGACACAGTATCACCATTCCTTTGAGGACATTTTATACACGCAGATGCATCTGCCTGCCAAGAACACCCCATTCAAGATAAATGCTGCAAGACACTCGCCAGGGAGTGTCTGGTGAGAGAGGCCCACAACTCTCAGGACTCCCACGCGTGCAGCACTGTCATTGCCCACCACCTGCAAGCCAACCTGCCAGCACATGCTCACACGTGTGCTTAAAGCATCGCCATGTCTAACACGAACGTGAGCCAGACGAGGGCAGGAGCGAGCCCCTCGGACAAGACGAGCATCAACCCCAACCCAGATCTCCCAGACCCCGCCCTAACCAACCTCATGGTGCCATTCGACCCATTTGCAACGGGTGCTGCCATCCGTTGGGGCATTTGGCTACAACAATTTGAGTTGCATCTCGAGGCCAGGGAAATTGTCACAGAAAGAAGAAAGCGCACCTTCCTCCTGCTAAACATCGGGCGACGACATTACGCCTTTTCAACACGCTCCCCAACAACGGCAATGCAGATGACTACGACACCGCCAAAGCTGCGCTGACAAACAAGTTTAAGCCCAACCTCAATCCGGACTATGAGAGATTCCACTTTTGCATGGCCAGACAACACGAGAGTGAGACAGTAGACAACTTCCATGCACGACTACGGGAGATGGCGGTAGGATGCGAATTTCCTAAAGAAGAATTCGCAATCCGGCTCCAAATCATAAACGGTATCGCAGGAGACCGAGGTCACGTGCTGGGGTCGGGCCCGGAAATAAAGGAATCACCAGAACTGCGCGATTCACCCATGCAGGTTTATGCATCAAACAAGCTGGTTGTGTATTATTGTATCCGCGCTGTGCCTCACTTACCCGTGTGGGCCTGCACGCTCCAATCGAGTCTCTGCTCCATCGGATCCTCACACACAACACCCACCACTGCCTGTCAACTCGGTCGGCAGAGTATAGTAGTCCCCGCTCTGTCACCCCCTATGTAGGAATGGAGCTGCACAATAAGGCGCAGAGATTTAGAGACGATTTGTTTTTCCAATGGACACCAATGTTACTCCTCCAGGATTGATTTAATATGATAACGTCCATTTTATTTTGCATGTTCCAAACAGGTAGGATCTGTTAGAGCATATGCAGGTGAAAGGAACAAGATTTAGAGAGTTCCTTATTTGCTTGCCAGAGGTGAGTGTGCAGTCTAAGAAAAAGCCAAGATATTTTGCTTGAAGGACAGGAGTTGGAATAGGGCCTATGGAGGGCGGCCAGGAAAACGGGAAGGGACCGGGGGTACTCATGCCAAGGGAAATGAACTGTGTTTTTGCAACATTTAAGCACAGGTGTTTGTCAATTATTCAGTCTTGGAACATGACCAGGCACTTAGTAATGTCCTCGGATGAGTTAGTTGGGTTGCACAACTTGAAGGCGATCTGAGTATCCTCTGTGTTGTAAAACTGGAAAGGTGTACTGAATGTCTCTAGCGAGTCTTTAAGCAGTTTTAATGTAGCAGTTAAAGAGGATTGTTACCCGGAACAAGCCTCGCGTGACACCAGAAGTAGTGGAAAATGGTTTGGAGCAGAAGGAACCAAGCCTGACCCGAAAAGTGTTGTCCTGTAGATAGGAGGATATCCATTGTAGGGTTAGCCCTTGAATGCTCAGAGTGCTTGAGTCTTAAGAGCAGGATAGTGTGATTGCATGTGTCGAAGCGGCACACAGGTCGAAAAGAAAGAGGACCACTGGCCACCTTCAGGTGCACTAGTGTGGATTGCCTGCAGTGTGCTGGACCGTACCCTGATTGGAAGTTGTGTAAGAAATGTGTTTTCTTTATAGATTTACATTTTAGCAGTAACTAGTTAATTAATGTTTTATCACTAAGCTTTTCTGTAAAAAGGGTTTTACAGCCGAACCCCCAGCACCCTCCAATCCCTGCCCCTATCCAACACTTTAATACCTTCCATTTGTATATGTAGGACTTGAATTCAACCTGGCCCAATATATCCTCAATATATTCAGTGCAGATGCACCTCTCCCGGCAAGTACCCCACTACTATATTACCTCCACTGTGCTCTATTGGTTTGACCAAAGTTTAGTACTCAGAAATGTGTATTGATGATCTCTGTAGCAAATGGTGATTAATAGTAGTCAATTGTGCTACCAATGTGATAAGCAACACATTGTAAAGAATAATACAAATATATGGTAATAGTACGCCTTAACTTGCAGACACTACAGCACCCCTTCATACAGGTAAAGGACTACTAGAAACTGTCAGAACTAACTTTGCGCGGGGAAGCCAGGTGATTGTGGTCCTTCCAGCCACCCTCCTGGGCCTTCATTCAGTATATTTCTGTTGTGTTTCATCTGGTCCAGCCCCGTTGTACTTCAGCTTCCCTCCCTCCCCTCTCCCCGCATCCACTCATCCCACCAACCAGAGAAGTACTAAACCTCCACAGAAACCGTCGGCCTCTACGACTACTGTACCCATAGTGAGCCCCCAAATTAAGGGAGCTCTAATCAACGCCAGATCACTAGTAGCTCATGCAACTGAAATTGCAGACCTAATTATCAATGAAGACCTGGACCTCCTTGCTATTACAGAGACCTGGCTCCATCCGACAGCAGGCCCTATGCTTATGCTAGCAGTCCCAGATAATTACACCATCCTGAGACAAGACCGACCTAACTCTAGAGGAGGCGGTGTTGCCATCATTCATAAATGTAGCCTTCCAATAAGATCAGCCACCTCCATTAGTGCCCCTTTTTGCGAACTACTCTCAGCTAAAGTCCCCATTACTAATACCCAAACCCTCAACATCTATGTGATCTATCGCCCCTCAGGCCCATTAGGCACCTTCGATGAGGATCTTAACACTATCCTATCTACCAACCTAAAAAATGCCACACAGGTATTCACCCTTGGAGACTTCAACATGGGCTTCAATGACCCCGAAGACCAAGCTGCCATCACCACGTTGAACACCCTCACCGAATTAGGATTCACTCAAAGAAGCCTAAAACCTACCCATGACAAGGGCAGAATACTTGACTGGGTAGCTGACCACATCTGCCTAGCTAACATTACTGACATCTCACCACTAGCATGGACTGACCACCACCTGGTATCGTTCTTGCTGTCCATCACTAGACCTCGTCCTATGCAGCCCAGTAGGGCCCCATCCACTCTTACGAGAAACAAAAAGAGCATCACGATGGAAAGACCTATCCCCAACCTACTCCCCACACTCAACTCACTCCCCGACAACTTGGACCCTGAGAGCCTGGTTGAGGAATACAATAAAATTATGTCCACTTCCCTGGACTTAATTGCCCCCCTCAAACGTAGGCCAAGCAAGCCTAAAACACACCTGAACAAGTGGTACACACCTTTCCTCAAAAACCTAAGACAACAAAAAAGAAATTGTGAAACCAACTGGAAAAGAGACCCATCAGCAGCCAATAAAACCAAATTCACCAAACTAGCGGTCCTGTACAAAAAGGAAATCCTCCTAGCAAAATGTACCTCCTTTGACTCCCGCATCTCCCAAGCTAGTTCAAACATGAAGGAACTATTCTCTATTCTAAAAGAAGTAGAAACCCCTATAGCACCACCAGACACCTGCATTAAAGATAAGAATTGGTGCACCGACATCCAAAATGCCTTAGCCTACAAAATCACTATGTTACAAAATAAAATATCATGTAAAAAAGCATCCTTGAACAACCCTGCCTCGTCCAAGCCACCCAAGAAGCAGACTACAAGTGAATGTACACGATTCAACTTTACCAAAGTAACCATACTCGAAGTTGAAAAAATCATCTTGTCATTAAAGCCTTCTAACTGCCAGGGAGACCTATGTCCAGCACAGCTCATAAAAGACGCTGCCCGTGACCTCTCCCCATTTATCACAAAGCTAATCAATGCCTCCTTTTCCTCTGGGTCCATCCCAACCAACCTAAAACAATCCTGGGTACTACCTCTATTAAAAAAACCTACTCTTGACCCAGCCACACCTACTTATTACAGACCCATAACAACGGTACCATTCCTCCTGAAAATCCTGGACAAGGTCGCCTATGTTCAAATACAGAAGCACTTGGAAGAACACCACTTGCTAGGAGCCAGACAATCAGGCTTCCGACCCCAACATGGGACTGAGACAGCTCTCATCAACCTTAAAACACAGATCGATCTGCTCAAAGACAGTGGCCAAGCAGCATTACTCCTCCTCCTCGACCTCTCTGCAGCATTCGACCTGGTCGACCACGCGTCCTTTGCACTCACCTACATACGGCTGCCCACTTCTCCTCCGAGGCCATTACTTGGATTAGATCTTTCCTCAATGGCAGAACCATGAGGGTTTTTTCGCCTACAGATGCTGTGGACCCCTTACCCATCACATGTGGCGTACCGCAGGGCTCCTGTATCTCCCCTACACTGTATAACATATTTACCAAGCCCCTTTTCGATGATCTGGATCATCTCGGTATCACCTACACTAACTATGCAGATGATACCCAGATCCTAATTCTGCTTTCTGGAGATTATGGAAAGGATTTGGCCTTGGTGAATAGGGTTTACATCATCATCCAGGTATGGATGGCCACTCACGGTCTATGCCTGAATGATGATAAAACTGAACTTATCACCTTGGGCACTACCACTAGCCTAAAGAAATTAAGCCCAGCCTACTCATCCTTCATAATTGATGGCAATACTATCAGAGTGGGACACAAAGTCAAAACACTGGGCTTCTACCTGGACTCCAATTTCACCTTCAACAGACAGGTGAACTCTCTAGCCTCCTCCACGGCTTACACGTGTAAATTGATCCGTACAGCCAAACCTTTTCTATCTGACACCAGCTGCCTGACCCTGGCCAGAGCCCTCATACTATCCCGCTTAGACTACTGCAACGCCCTTTATCTTGGGTCCTCCAAAGCCATTACTAGCAAGTTACAAACCCTCCAGAACAACGCACTCAGAGTGGCCTTAGGCATCTCAAGAAGAGACCACATTACAGTACACAGCCAGCAGAACAATTGGACCCGCATTATAGACAAAATTTCACTAAAAACTGCCTCACTTACCCACAAGTCCCTTAATATAGTGGCCCCCATTTACCTGATCAACAGATTTCACAGACTGACATCCTTGAGACCGACAAGGACAGCATACAGAGACTGCCTCTCCGTCCCTAACTACAAACGCTCTACCATAGGAGGCAATAGCTTCCCAGTGAAAGCGGCTAAACTGTGGAACTCCCTGCCACCCACTCTTAGAATGGACTTACCCTACCAAAACTTCCGCTCCAAGATGATGTCTTGGCTGAAGACAGCCACTGTCTAAACTTACTGAGCCAAGCTGCCGCGCCTCTCACTTGTCACTTGAACATACTGGATACACTACTGTTAACTGTATTTATGTATATATTCCTATTTACTTTCATTATTATTGTGTTTATGCCTTGTATACATTTTATTATCTGTTACTAAGTTTCGCAAATTCCTGTATCAGTTGCGCCCTGTTACCCCACGGTATTTCGGCGCATTACAAATAATAAACAAACAAACTTCCCAGCTGCTTTTCCTCCCACCTCCCAGCCCGCCCACTGCCCTGATTGGCTGATCTGTCATGCATTGGTAGGCTTAGCCGCCAGCAGTGTTCTTGCTCGCCTCTGCGTGATGAAGCGAGGTGAGTGTGGTCCTTCCAGTGACCCTCCTGGGCCTTGATTCAGTATATTTGTGTTGTGTTTCATCTGGCACCAGTCCCGCTGCACTTCAGCTTTCATCCCTCCCTTCTCCCTGCATCCCCTTCCCGGCTGCTTTCTCTTCTTCTCCCATTAATGTGGGCGCCCAGTGGAAGGCCCTCCTGGCCTCCTTCCACTCCTCTAAGGTCATCATTAATGTTTACCTGAATGGTACAGTCCTGGTCCAAGGCCCTCAGGCCAACCTTCTCTTCTTTGATAGAAGCTTCCGCGCCGCATCAATTTCCTTTCTTCTCCTGCTGTCCCCTCTCTTCCCTCCATGGCTTCCTTGCCTCCCCCTGCTCTCTCCTCCTTGGCTACCTTGCCCTCTCTTCCTTCCTCTTCTGCCCCTCCTCAGGCTTCTTCTACACCTCCGTAGGGCGTACCTCTGATTTGTACCCCTTCCCGGGAGTATTTCAAGGATGGCAACCTTCTCCCCATTGCCACTCTAAACTCTTGCTTAGCTGTCAAACACTCCTCTGACATCTGCCACCTCCTTGAAGAACTTGACCTCGATGTCTTTGTTCTCACCGAGACATGGTTCACAGCCAGCTCTGTCACAAGCATTGACACTCTCCTCCCTGATGGCTACAAGATCCTCTCCATGCCCAGGTCCACCCATTCCTGATTGGGTGTAGCCCTGATCTTCCCTAAGTGAATTCCTGCCTCTGTCATTCCTTTACAGGCCTACCCCTCTTTCGAATACCTTGTCTGCAGGCTCTCTCGCTCTCCTAACCCATCCCTTACTGTGGCTACCATCTATCGGCCACCTGGTGATATCTCCTCCTTCCTCTCTGAGTGGGCGGATCTCTCCTCTTCCCTCCTGGTCTCGACCACTCAACTCCTCCTTCTTGGAGACTTAACAAGTCTTTCGAATACCTTGTCTGCAGGCTCTCTCTCTCTCCTAGCCCATCCCTTACTGTGGCTACCATCTATCGGCCACCTGGTGATATCTCCCCCTTCCTCTCTGAGTGGGCGGATCTCTCCTCTTCCCTCCTGGTCTCGACCACTCAACTCCTCCTTCTTGGAGACTTAAACATCCACCTGGATGCTTCCTGTCCTTCCTCTGGACTCTTTTGCGGCCTCTGCAACTCTCTCACGCTCTATCCTCCCCTCTGGCCTGACTCACTCTGCAGGGCACACTCTGGATGTTCTGATCTCCACAGACCTTCCCCTTTCTATCCCTCTCAGCACTCCTCTCTCCTGGAGTGATTATTTTCTCCTTTCCTCCCAACTCACTCTCTCCACCCCTCAGGCCACGTCAACTCCAGCACTGCCATCTACCTTTACGGTTATCTGACCAATGAAGGTTGTGTCAGTTGAGGCTTTCGCCGCCACCTTCTCACACTCCCTTCCCCTTCGGCTGACTCACACCCTGACACAGCCCTTTCTATGCTCCACTCTGCTCTATCTGATACTCTTGATGTTCTTTCCCCTGTCATGAGGATCCGCTTGAAGCCCAAAGCCAAGTGCAACTCCTGGTACGACTCAGACCTTGTCACCCTTAAACGCAAGTGCAGGGTGGCTGAGAGGAAATGGCGTGCTTCCTGTACATCCTTTGACAAACTGGCCTGCCGCCTGCTCCAAAGGCAATACCGGCTCCCTGTCCGCACCAAGAAGAGAGCTCTCATCTAAGCCCGCGTTTCTGCGGCATCCAACAACTCAGCCAAACTCTTTAAAATCTGCAAGGAACTGGCCAATCCAGCTGCAGTCTATACCTCTCCTGTCCCCTCCCAGGCCCTTCTGCATGGCACTGGCTTCTCATTTCATCTCTAAATCTCAGGACATCCTGTCCTCTCTCTCTTCCTCTCCTCCTCCCTCTACTCCCTGCTCTTCCTCTGGCCCTTCGGTGGCCACCCCTCCTCCCTCCTTCTCTGCCTTTCCTTTGTTCTCCCCAGACAAGGTTTCTAGACAAGTCTGATCTATGAAAGTCTCGTCAAAACAGGTTCTACCCAGTTCCCCTATAACCATCAAGGACCACATTGACACCCTTGCTCCTGCTTTGGCCGACTTTTGCAACCACTCCTTCACCACTGGAGTCTTTCCCTTCCCCCTTAAGCACTCCCTTGTGCACCCTCTTCTTAAGAAACCCTCAGCCGACCCCTCCTGCCCTGCTAACTACCGCCCAATCTCCATCACTCCTTTTCTGGGCAAACTCCTGGAAAAGCTGGGCATCTCTCGGCTTAATTTTCACACTGAATCTGTTGGTTGTCTCCATGACCTTCAGTCTGGCTTCAGAGCTGCCAGAAGCATGGAAACTGCTCTCTTGAACATCCATGAAGACCTTCTCTCAAACTTTGACTCCAATAGCCCCTGTGTTCTCATCTTACTTCCGCCTTTGACACGGGCAAACCATGCCATCCTGCTCAACCGTCTCCGTGATAACCTGAGTATCACCGCTCAGTCCCTGGCTTGGCTGAACTCTTTCCTCTCTGATCGGCCCTCCCAGGTCCAACTTGGGTCCTTCCTCTCCTCTATCTCTATCTCTACCTGTGGTGTTCCCCAAGGGTCTAACCTCTCTCCCTGGCTGTTCAACCAATACCTGGCACTTCTTGCCCACTGCATTGCCGCTATCTGCCCCAACTTTCAGTGTTATGCGGACCACACTCTGCTGATTTTCAGGCTCCCTTATGCCACTTCTTCTCCTTCTCTCATCTCTGATTGTCTATCCGCTATACAGGAGTGGTGTGCCGCCAATGATCTCTGCCTTAATGCCAGTAAGACTGAGATTCTCCTCATCGACACACCTGCTCCCTCCTTTCCTATCGCTCTCTGGCCGGCCTCTCTTGACCCTCTTCCTTCTCTCACCTTCTCTCACCTGTGAGGCTAAAAACCTCAGGATCATCTTCGACTCCACACTCTCCTTCTCTCCTCACATCTCCTCACATCTCTGACGTCTCTAAGAAGTCACACTACCAGCTGCACCTCCTCAGAGGTATTCATCCTTTCCTCTCCTTCCCCCTGAAGCTCAATGTCTCCAGAGCTCTGGTTCTCTCTAGGGTACGACATCCTTTCGTCACACGGTATGTTTTTTCCCTGGGTTTTTTATCGCACATTTTTTTTCGAAAGAACCCATCGAATATTTTTGAAAATAAAAAATTTGATGGGTTTTTCAAAACGAAATTGCGGTAAAAACCCAGCGAAAAACCATCCCGCGATGAAATGACATGGAACCCTCTCTAGGCTGGACTAATGATTTACTGAATTCCACCTCCAGAATTACCGGTTCCCCAGGGTTGTAATGCCCCGGTGATTCCGACAATCACGGAGGCGGAATGGTATTGGCGGTCCAGCGGCAGCCTGCCGGTTTTTCCGGCACGGCTGCCGCCGGACTCGTGATGAGGCTTTGTGAATTGTTGTTGCTTTAGTTGCCACAAAAAAATATGCAAGCTAAACCATAGGAGGCTAATTGTGTGGCTCATTAACATAACTAGTTACAGGCACGGTGAAGATCCCTTTATCGAGGATCTGCATTGCATTGTAAGGGATATATGCGCAAGGGAGCAATTTGGAAATTAGTTACTAACTGGTAAGAGCCGCTGTTCCAAAAGAGTGCGCAAGAAAGAGAATACTTCTGTGCCAACGATATTAAACACATCGCCATACATCTTTAACTCTATGCCATGCACTGTTCAAGGGAATTCTGAGTAATCATGAATAGGGTTCCTTGGAAGACCATCTGAGTACCATGTGGTTTCTATTATGAAGACGCGTTTGAAGTTGGTAATTGTATTAGTTTGTCTGTTCAGGAAAAGAAAAACACACAGTAAGACAAAAGCATCATGTAAACACCCCCCCCCCCGCACCACATGACTTTTCCTGTGTAAAAGGATGATTCATCATTCATAACTGGACGCGCATTTGGGATTACTCTTCACAGAATAGTGTCTTCTTTGTGCCTTAACTTCACTCGATTCTGTGCTCCACAGCTGTTTCAATTTTAAATTCCTATTATAATGTTTTGGAAATGGTTATGCAAAAATAAATAGCGGGAACACAACAAATAGCCACTTCAATAGAGGGATTATCCAAGCGGTTGATAATATTTTTATTTATTTTTAATGTGCGACAGTTTAAAACTTTGCACATTTCCTAATCATATAAAACAGCATTCATAAAACACAATTTTACCATAAAACTATTCATAAATGACAATCATTAGAATCATTACATATCCCACATGCAATAAACTAGCAGTTTCTGCCGTAACATGAGCCATTCTAGCACATTTTAAAGCTAAAACCGGTCGGTAATTCATGGGGTCACTCCTGTCCCCTTCTTAAATATCCGAATTACCACTGATCGCTTCCAATATAATGTAGGTCCCTGTGACTTATTAATGGTCATTGAAAACCATGTTATCAAATTTGTCAACTTTAAAGCTAGGTGATCATTCTTATTTTTCAAAAACATTCTTTGATTTTATGCGAAGTAGCCAGGAAACTGCATTGATGCTATGGGCCTCATTACAAGTAGGGCGCAAAATGATACCGGGCACCGGTAATGACACCGGTGCCGGTAATCCCTTTGCGCCCTACTACGAGTTTCCTTTGCGGGTCCTTCCTTAACGCCTGCTTTTAGCAGGCGTTAAGGATGGGACCCGCAAAGGGACACTAGGGTCAATAACGGTACCACAATTTGCGGTACCGTTATTGCCACCTTCCCCCTTCCCATTGAGCCCTATGGGGGCTCAAATGGGAATGGGGAATGGCCCTGGTGAATGGGGAATTACCGGTCCTGCCGACCTCGGAATGGACCAGTAATTACTCCATTCACCAGGCCGGCGTTGGAACGATTTTGGAGGCAGCCATGCCGCAAATAGCGGTGTGGTTACCTCCAAACTCGGAATGAGGGCCTCTGTGTGCCTTTCCCCTTTCCCATAATGGTATTTCCTAAGAGTACAGCAGGAGGTTATCATACTGCTCATCATGGAACGATTACCATTTCTCAGAAAATAATTCAAATGGTTATTCTAAGTTTTGATAATGTGCTTTGCTCAGGAACAGTATTTGTGTAGTATTTGTGTTATGCCTGAAATATGTATAGGAAGTGATGAATGGAAATGAACATTGAAGAATGTTACAAAGAGCAAGTTTACAGTGTTTGTATGATTATTTAATTTCTTTTTTATATTAGCTTATTTTGCCAAAAACACAACATTATGTTTGTAAAAATGCCCTTCCTTCTTGTGATTAAAACGAAGTACCTGTTTTTGCTGTGCACACCAAGGCAATTAATACATTTTTGTGATGATCACTGATGGGTTGGTAGTGCTTTTTTGTGGTTCCATTACTTATTTAAATACCTTTTATTGACATGGTGTAACTACAATAAGATAATGCAGAAATATATAATAATATTTAAATGCACTGTTAAATATAATGTCGAATGGTAGACGAAGTATTAAGTGGAAGGGCATACAGAGGTGCACTATGCCATTTGGACGGCAGAGGGCAACCTAACACTGATAAATTACATCAGCTGAGTATGGAAACATACCTAAGCGTTTTATATATATATATATAGATAATTACATTCTAAAATTCATAAGTTAAAAAATTCCTGTGCCGTAGTCACTATTTCTAATCTAAGTTTGCAACCACAATCAACCAGACTGTCAGCATTGCATACAGACCTGGCCTTCGGAAACCATGGAAAAAGTGCACCAGGGCGCACCAGGGTGGAGAAAAAAGGACGCTCTGAGTTAAAAATACCGGAATCCCCTTCAAATCCCTGCCACGGTATAAGTGAATCTTGAGCGCAGAGAAGATTCAGTCAAGCAGGTCTTCATAGATGGAAGAGTTGCTGTATGAAAGACACAAAAAGATAATTCATTTTTTACCCAGGTTCTACCCTATCCTCTGATCCCATTAGAAGTAAAGTTACCTGATATGGATTATCAATCCACTTTTATTAGGAGACAGCACAACACTGCAGCCACAGTGTTGTGCAAGCTGCTTTCCTCAATACTTTGGAAGGGCAGGGGAGGCGAACGTTGTGCACTCAATCTGTGGCTTGAAATGTATAAAAATGTCTTGCACAAAATTCATAGAGAACGGGCACCAAATGGATTTACATGCGCTTTGTCCTGGAATATTTACAAGGAAACAATGGGCCTCATTATAACTCCGGCGGTGGCCGTGCCAATAAAAATGGCAGGCTGCCGCCCGAGTTGTGTTTTTTTTTCCGGCGCCTTGCTTTGGGGAATCACCGGGGCATTACAGCCAGAAAATGTAACTCCCCATTCCCATAGGACTCAATGGGATTGGAGAAGACGGAAGCACCAGTACTGTGTGCTTCCATCAAAGTCAGCGAGCGGGTGCTGTTCCACCCGCCAGGTCAGACTTGGCAGGCAGGAGGGAATCCGGCTCGCAAACTTGTACTCTGCTGGTCCGGTAACAATGGTGCCGGTGAGCCTACCGGCACCATTGCTACCGGACCGGCAGGGTGGTAATGAGGCCCAATGACTAAATACTGAATCACTTGCAGTATGTTCCTGCCATCGGCAATGTCTTATTATTTTTTTTTAACTTTATTTATTGATTTTCGTAAAACAATTAAACTTCAAAAACATATGCATGTCCCCAAACATCCCACCCGCCTCGGCATACAGTACATCCATATATGGCGTTATAACCGACATTGCAGTCTTTATATTCACCTCCTCTAAGTGAAGTTGCTAGGCTCCCCTCTTTACATCCAAGGAGGTGTTATAGCATTACCAGACACATTCTGAGGGCTTTACCAATGTCTCGTCGGGTGAATATGCTCAGAATTAAAGAGTCCTGCATGTGAGTCGCCCTCCGGGCAGACTGTCCCAGCAGGTTTTTTTTACGGTGCTTCCTCAGGGATTTGTGTTTTCTGTTGTGCCTCTGAGTAGTATAAACAGAAGGGGGGGCAATAGTCAAACGGCTGGCTACTACTGGGGCAAGTTGAGGCATATCTCGTTTACCTCTGCTCGCATATGTTCATGGTTTCCAGCCATCTCTCAAACGTAGGGACGGTACTTTTCCCCCATGACTTGGCCAGCAGATGCCTAGCTATGACTGTGGCCATTCCTAGTAATTTCTTTACAGTACGAGTTCCCTCAGGGATTAGGGCTAGGAGCCATAGTTCCCGTGAGTACCTCTGTGTTGTAAGGAGCATTGCTGTCATTGCCCTACACTTGGTGTAGGAACTTTTAGTGAATTCATCTGAACCGGCAGTTCAGGGATATCAACCGGGTTTGCATGCAGACCATTTTCCAGTGTTCTTCGCTCAGTATTGTGCCCAGTGCTTCTTTTTATAGGGCCTTCCCTTTGTCGTTTTCCCCCCTCTAACCAATTTATATATGGTCGAAACAAGCTTCTTATTGGAGAATGGGTTAATTATGTAGTGTTGCGCGGGGTGTGGTGTAGGAGCCTGTGGAAATTTGGGCCATTTGGATTTTAGTATATCTCTAAGTCTATAATACAGGAGTAAAGTGACACCGTTGTGGTCTCCCTTTGTACGTAATCTGTCCCATTCCAGACATTGCCCTTCCTGTACCACATCCCCTAGGGTCTGCACTCAAAGAGCCTGGAAATACACTTGGAAGGATCTCTCGTGTGATAGTGGGATTCCAGCAACTTTGTACATTGGGAGCTCGGGAAGATAGCAGGATTCGACCGATACGTTCCCAGGCCTTGCATGTGACGGCTATGGGTTGGACCTCGCACCTGGGTGACGCTCCCCTGTTTCCCCAGATCATCCCCAGCAGTTTGTTCAGTATGTTAATGGCTTTAGCCAGAAGAGAGTGTGGTGAGTCTGTTGTGGGGGGTTCTCCAATCTGAAATATATTGGACCTGACCTGCCAGGTAGTACAAGTGCATGTCAGGGTATTCCAAACCGCCCTGTTCGTATGTTTTTGCGAGGGTGTCATAGGCTCTCCTAGGCTGTTTGCCTGCCCAGACCAGCTGGGTCATCATGCTCTGGACTCGCGTCCAGTATTGTGATGGGGCCCATATGGGGACGTTGTTGAAGATGTATAGCAATTTAGGGAGAACTACCATTTTGACCAAGGCTATGCGGGCGGCCTGGGACATTGGCAGTAGGATCCACGATTCCACTTTTAACTCCAAAGCATCTACGACCTTCAGATAATTGTCCACGTATAAGCTGCATACCCTTATAGAAACCTTAATACCTAGGTAGAAGTCAGCAGGTTCAGTGCCACATCTTTTACACGTGGGCGATCTATCTCAGAATAGCCTATGTAGTTTGAGGGGGGTATCATACACTTGGTGTAGGAACTTGTAGTGAATTCATCTGAACCGGCAGTTCAGGGATATCAACCGGGTTTGCATGCAGACCATTTTCCAGTGTTCTTCACTCAGTATTGTGCCCATTGCTTCTCCCATGTCTTTTTATAGGGCCTTTACTTTGTCTTTTCCCCCCCTCTAACCAATCTATAAATGGTCGAGACAAGCTTCTTATTGGAGAATGGGTTAATTATGTAGTGTTGCGCAGGGTGTGGTGTAGGAGCCTGTGGAAATTTGGGCCATTTGGATTTAAGTATCTCTCTAATTCTATAATACAGGAGTAAAGTGACAGCGTTGTGGTCTCCCTGTGTACGTAATCTGTCCCATTCCAGAAATTGCCCTTCCTGTACCACATCCCCTAGGGTCTGCACTCAAAGAGCCTGGAAATGCACTTGGAAGGATCTCTCGGGTGATAGGGGGATTCCAGCTACTTTGTACATTGGGAGCTCGGGAAGATAGCAGGATTCGACCGATACGTTCCCAGGCCTTGCATGTGACGGCTATGGGTTGGACCTCGCACCTGGGTGACGCTCCCCTGTTTCCCCAGATCCTCCCCAGCAGTTCGTTCGGTATGTTAATGGCTGTAGCCAGAAGAAAGTGTGGTGAGTCTGTCACGGGGGGTTCTCCAATCTGAAATATATTGGACCTGACCTGCCAGGTAGTATAAGTGCATGTCAGGGTATTCCAAACCACCCTGTTCGTATGTTTTTGCAAGGGTGTCATAGGCTCTCCTAGGCTGTTTGCCGGCCCAGACCAGCTGGGTCATCATGCTCTGGACTCGCGTCCAGTATTGTGCTGGGGCCCATATGGGGATGTTGTTGAAGATGTATAGCAATTTAGGGAGAACTACCATTTTGACCAAGGCTATGCGGGCAGCCTGGGACATTGGCAGTAGGATCCACGATTCAACTTTTAACTCCAAAGCATCTAGGACCTTCAGATAATTGTGCACGTATAAGTTGCATACCCTTATAGAAACCTTAATACCTAGGTAGTGTATCCCTTGGGGGCACCATCGAAACTCATTAAACACATATGCCTGCTGTACCCCGGTTGGCAGAGGGAGCACCCCCGTTTTAGACGAGTTGATTCTTAGCCCCGAGAATTCCCTGAAGCGAATAATCTCTTGGGTCAAGGATGGGAGGTTCAATCTGGGATGTTTAAATTAGAGCAAAATGTCATCGTTATACAATGATATGACTGAGAGGTGGGAACGAATCCTGAGGCCGCAGTGTGCATGTAGTTCCTGTATAGGGCAGGTCAAAGGTTCCATCGCGAGGGCGAATAGGATAGGGGAGAAGAGGCAACACTGGCGGGTGCCTCTGGAGGGGTAGATATGATCCGAGACCACCCCATTGGTGTATATGGTCGCTCTATGGGCAGTGTATAGCAGTTTAACCCAGCATATGTAAGTATGGCCAAATCCTGAGTGCTTGAGGACCTCGAAAAAGGAAGGGCCACTCGACCGAATCGAAGGCCTTCTCTGCGTCGATGGCCGCGACCGCCAGTGGTATCTCTGGGTCTACATTATGCATTAGATGAATAATCGGCTGAGGTTGTTCTGGGTGGATCGGCCCGGAAATAAATCCCGCCTGGTCTGGCAGGACTAATGCAGGCATTTGTGAGAGGATACGGTCTGCCAGTCTCTTGGCGAGTATTTTGTTGTCAGTATTGATCAATGACAGTGGTCTATATGAGGTTAGTAGCTGGGGGTTCTTTTCGGGTTTTAGGAGTACTGTTACCAGCGCCGACCTAGTGGATTATGGGAGGGTGCCATTTGATAGTGCGTTTTCATACATATTCAGGAGATTGGGGGTTAGTAGGTCAATATAGGCATTATAGAATTCTACCGTTATTCTATCAACCCCCAGTGCTTTGCCATTGGGGAGGGACAGTATAGCTTTACGGATCTCCTCTTAAGTGATTGGGACATTCAGTGCACCTCCCTGTTCCTGGTTGAGCCAGCCTAGGGCTATCTCATCGAGGTATTGTGTCAGGGTATCATGGCCTGCACTGGGTCTAGATGTGTATAGCTGGTCATAGTTTCGGAACGCACATTGATCCCATCAAGGTTTTTTATGGGTTCACCGTCTACGTTCTCTACCTCCATTACCTCCAAGTGGTATTCTGTCTAATGGCCCAGGCAATTGGTCTACTGGGGCGGCCCCCTTCCCCATATTTTGCGGCTACTATTGGTCCACCCAGGAACTTCTCCTCCCTGTTTGCTAGCTGATGTAGGGCTTCTCTAAGGGCACTTGGTTCGCTATGTAACTCTGGAGAGTCATGGGTTCCCTGTTTGTTCTCCAGGTCCCGGATGGCGGCCTCTAATTTCTCCATGGACCTTCACAGAGCTTTAAGGACTCCGCCCTCCTTGGAGATGCAGCAACCTCTCACGTATACTTTAAAAGCCTCCCATATCGTGCCCTGGTCTGGCACCGATCCTTCGTTGGCCTGGAAGTAAGTCTGAATATCCAGACTGATCTCTGATCGGAAAGCTATGTCCTCCAGGGCCGAGGCCCTGAACCTCCATCAGAGTTGTCCAGGGTGTCTCGTGAGCCGGTTATGTGGACCAGTACCGGTGAATGGTCGGATAGGGTCCGGGGTAGTATAGTAGCCTCCAAGACACTCCTCCCAATTGGAGGGGTAGCCATGATATAATCTGTCCTGGAAGAGCTGCCATGTACCCTGGAGAAGAAAGTGTACTCTCTTTTTTGGGGGTGCGTGTCGCACCAGATGTCATGTAGCCCATGGTATTCGGCTATGGCGGACCATGTTTTGGCTGCTTGGGGGGGGGTCTGCTGAGTGGTTGTGGACCTATCCAGCCCTAATTTAAGGGCCATATTGAAGTCTCCTACCCATATGATTTTGTATCCGGGGAATTTATGAATGTGCCTAGCGCACTGGAGGAAAAACTCAGGGGAGTCTTGTGTTTGGTGCATAGATGTTTATAAGCAGGAATTTTGAGCTGTGTATTTCTGTCAGAATCTGAGGAGTTTGATTCTCTTCTCACCTGTTTAGTTTTGGTAGACTTCTTCTTCGCAGGAGTCTTCTCTTTCTTTTTTGTAGACCGGGGTTTGTGGAGATAAGGGCAAGCCTCCCATGACGCCACCCTGCTGGTTAAGAACCAACCAGGCTAGCACCGAGGGAAACTACCCATATAAGGCAGACCGGAGAAGCACCCGGGAAGTCCACGTGGTCTTGATTCCAGGGAAGGATATCCAGGAGAGGTAAATCTAGGAGTCCGGAAGTAACAATGGTAAGTTCAAACAGGCGAAGGGCACCGCCGCCGCCGCCAGGGAGATGAATGAATGTTCGAGTCCAGCGGTTCAAGCAGGGGAGTTGCTAGGTCTGGAAAAGACCCGGGGCTAAGCTGATGTCGGAACTGTTGGGACTGGGGGCTAGCTAGTCTTTTGGCTGTAGCTCCTGAGATTCTATCCAGGGCTACAACCAAAAGATCAGGGGCTATAGCCCCCTTAGCCCCCCCCTAGCAACGCCCCTGGGTTCAAGAGAGAACCAGTAGGTAGCAGTTCAGGAGAGAGGAAGTATCAAAAAGGGAGAAGCAAGAAAGCGGCAATGTAGAATGAGCCCAGGAGCAGAGATAAGCAGCACAACCCAGGGGCGACGCTATCGGGCAGGCAAGAAGGGAACACAAGTAAGCGCTGAGTACTGCAAACCACACCGAGCACTGAGACGCACCAAACACATGTCTCAACAGTGCTAAAATGATGACGATGTCAACAAAGCCGACTGCTAGAGTGCACTTGTTTCTTCTTTGCAGCAGCCATGTTTGAAATAGAAATGGACGCCGCCAATCGCTGACGAATCCTCCATGCTGAAAGGAATGGACTGCCACGTTGAATCATGACAGCATGCCCCCTCTGAAACCCAACTCCACCGGGCTTGCCTGGAGGAATCTGGTGAAATCGATGAACCAATTCGGGTGTATGCATATTGTCTTTGGGTTCTCAGGTTCGCTCGCTAGCAGGATATCCTTTCCATTCAACTAGATACTTCAGACGTCCCCTTCGGTATCTTGAATCGCATATCCTCGACACCTCGTATTCAAGCTGGTTGTCCTTGAGAACCGGAGGAGGTCGTATTTGGGTTCTTGTAGATGGGTGATATGGTTTCAACAAGGAAGTGTGGAAGACTGGATGGGTTCTCTTCCAGGACTTGGGGAGTCGCAGTCAAAATGTCACAGGATTGATGATCTTGATGATGGAGAAGGGGCCATAAAAACATGGCAACAACTTGTTTGGCCATAGGTGTCTGGGTAGATAACAAGCTGATAACCACACCTTGTCCCCAAGAGCATATCTGGGTGAAGGCCGATGTTTGGTGTCTGCGAACCTCTTAATGTCCGTCCTGGCCTTTAGTAAATGTTCCTTGACATTTTTGTGCACAGTTCTCAGATCAGTTATCCAAGCATCAACAGAGGGGACCAGAGAAGGATGAGGCACAACTGTGGGAAGGACCGATGGATGGTATCCTAGATTGCAAAAAAAAGGACTGGTTTTTGTTGTTGAATGTTCCGAATTGTTATAGGCAAATTCAGCCACTGGTAGAAGAACCGACCAGTCATCATGGACCTGGGAGGAGAAACACTGAAGATATTGTTCTGGTGTTTGATTCACCCTTTCTGTTATTCCGTTGGTCTGGGGATGATAACCAGACGACAGGGCTCTATGGATTCCCAGCAGACGGCATAAATGTTCCCAGAACCTGGAGGTATATTGAGAACCTCGATCCGATATGATATTAGAGGGTAGACCATGCAGTTTGAAGATTTCCTTAACAAAGACTCTGGCCATGTCGCTGGTGGATGGTAGTTTTTTTAAGGGCGTGAAATGGGCCATATATGAAAAAAGATTGATTGTGACCATGATAGTAGTGTGACCCTGGGAAGGCGGAAGATCCACAATGAAATCGGTGCCAATTGCTTCCCATGGACGAGAAGGGAGATCTGGTTGTAGAAGAAGGCCTGCTGGTTTTTGGTTGTCGTACTTGTTTTGCTTGCAGATTGCACATGTTCCAATATAGGATTCTACGTCCTGATGCATCCTTGGCCAGAGGTGCTTGTTTCTTCTGTGCGGTGGACATGTTTGAAGTAGAAATGGATGCCGCCAATCGCCGAAGAATCCTCCAGGCTGAAAGGAATGGACGATCACGTTGAATCATGACAATTTCCCCCGCCAATATAATGTACCTCCCCTCTTCATCTTTAATTTGCTCATGTAATTTGTAATGCAGGGTCCCATGGATACAAATATCCACACCCCTGAGTGCGTGGTGTAGGAGGCGTCATATCTGTGGGCGCTCTATCCTGCCAGTCTGGGGAGGGGTGCACCGTGGGCGAGGTGGGTCTCCTGTAAACATAGTATATTCACCCCATGATTCCTACCTTAGTTTGCGATCAGGCGGGACTTCTTCTGATTGGTAAGTCCCCGTACATTCCAGGTGAGTATCGACAGAGCACTGCTCATTTTCCCCCTTACTACGGGACCGGCCATGTCATGCGTTGTGGTTCACAATGCAAAACATCAGGGTAAATTTTCAAATGAAAAAGAAAAAACTTTAATTCCTCAACCGTTAGGTCAGCAAGTGATATCACAATACAAACGGTTCTCAGGAGAAAAAATTGCAAACTGGTCGCAGTCGCAGACTAGAAATGCTGATTAGGACTGGATGCAGGAGTGGGGGGGTTGGGAACCAAAGTTATGTAGCTATCTAGCCCTTATTAGAAGAACACCCTGTCCCTACTCAGGGGTGCCTAAAGCGAGTGGTGCAATGCCTATCTAATAGGGATAGGGTAGGAAGAAAACTGTCCCTCAATCTACCAAAGGTGTGGGCGCCCCGACCTGCATTAAGGATTTCTGGACACGGGATGTAGCAAAGAAGAGCAACCATAAAAAACACCATACCACTCCAATGTTTCTTAGTGCGGCAGAGCTGCTGATTAGATCACTGTCCAGCACAGCTCAATAGCTTACATGAGTGTTCAATAACCATGGGATTTTCTGTGTATGTTTTATTTACCCTAGGGAGATGTAAGCCTCATGTAGGAGTGGTAAATGTTATAAACATCTAAAAGGGGCAATTGGTGTTGGTACATCAATGCCTGTAAGTGTAAACCACTTTAAAAGGCTCACTGTGTGTGAGTAATGAGCGTGAATTCTATTGTATGTAAAGTATCGCCCGTTGTTATTTGGGATATCTACAAAATGGCCATGGTACCATCCATGGCCAAGAAGGTCGACCGGTTTCGATGGAGTAGGATGTTCAAACCATCTTCTTCAGGACCGATTATTCAACCAAGCGTCAAATTCGTCTTCCAAAACGTGCCTAAAACATGGGGCACAATATGGATGGGCTGCTCTGTCTCCTGAGTTTAGGTAGCTTGGGAAGCGTGCCCAGCCAGGAGAAGGGCTCTTGTGGCCAACCAGGTACTGCATGTAAATAATGCAGGAACTGAGGGTAGCAGCCTTCGGGTGGAAGTGCAAGTTGTGTGCGGCTCATGTGTTGTGGATCTGCATTAGTTTCTGCTTTAGGGGTGCCTCCCTGTTGTCTGTGGAGATGTTGTGGTTGAGTGTCATTATGTTTAACTAAGTGCAATTGGAATGTAAGCCTTGTGTTAGCCCCCAAACCCCTTTTGTAACCTTAGTAACCATTGACGTTCACATGGATAACCTTAGTCGCCCCCCCCCCCCGAGCCCTCCCACTCCCTCCCATGCCAGAAACAAAAACCTACCGGCTCCCTCTCCCTCCCCATTAAAAAACAGAACACTCCTCTTCTTTAACGTTATGTAATAACTCTGCAGTGACTGCGGGAAGTGGGGTGCCAAGGGCGGCCAATCCGCTCCATTGGGCTGCAGCCTTATGTGCATCTCCTTGTCCCTGTCCATCTCCTCGGGAACCTCTGCATCTCCCGGAATGTGTCCCAGCAACTTGACTCCTTTCCGTGTGAATCTGTGTTGGGGCTGTCAGGGCGATCATCTCGGTGAGACCCATGGGTCTGGAAGATTCATTGCGAAGGGTTCCGCTGCCTCAGGGGAGGTAAAGAAGGTGGTCTTGCCATTGTGTTGTACGCTGAGCTTGGCTGGGTATAACATGGCATATCGCACCTCCTTTTCCCACAGGATATTCTTGACGGCCTGAAAGGTTTTACACTGCTTCTGGACTGCCTAGCTGAAGTCCGGGAACAGCCTATTCACTGAGCATCCCCAACGTAGCTCTCCTTTCTCTCTAGCGATTCAAAGCAGTATGTCCCTGTAACTGAATATTTTGGCTATGATTGGGTGTTCAGGGACCCCCGGGGGCCGGGAGGAGGGTTTGGCCACTAGCGATCGATGAGCACGCTCCACCATAAACATAGCCGTGACTGGGGGGTTACCCAGAGTGTCCACCAGCAGCGTTTCAACAACTCTTTCCATGTTGTCGATGGAGGTTGACTCCGGGACCCCTAGGATCCGAATGGTATTCCGTCTTGATTGTCCTTCTAAATCCTGGTTCTTAGCTGTAATTGTTTTGACAGCCTTCTGCACTTCTGCTACTACTGCAGGGTCATCTTGTCCTCGCCATTTGCTATCCGCTGTTCGGCCTCTGACATGCGTCCACAGAGTTTGTCAATTTGGATAGCCGATATATCCACCTTGCTCGTCAGGGCATCTATTTTGGTCCCCAAGATGTCGTTTGTGCTTTTCAGGGCTAATAGCGTCTGATTCAGTGCGGTGCCGTCTATTTGGGGAGGGGAGTGTCTGGCACTGCTCTGGGTTCGGGGTTGGCTGTGACTGTTCGGCTCAGGCAAACTGATCCATTTTTGCCTGCTTTTTCGGGTTGACCATGGTGAGATTGTGTACCCAGGTGCTTCTCCCTTTATTGTTGTTGCAGGAGGCTTTAGCGGCTATTCTTAGTAGTGGTTCTAGTCATCTTAGCTGAATTCAGCCTGGTGTACCGCTAGGTTTAGAGCTGCAGCAGTGGGCCCGGGCAACAAGCTACCGCAGGACTTGTGTTATTGTTAGTGGGTGCAGATAGCGACTGTCATCTCCCCCTCCTCACCTAGCAGGGTACGTCCACTCTCTGTTTTGGTAGGGTTATAGGCCTGTTTTTATCTCAATACCTGGTGGCACTGTTACTTCGATCTTTGTATACTGCCAGTAGTGCACTGTTGTCTTCCCTGAGGTGGGTGATGTCCAGACCAGTGGGTAGGAGATGAGGGAAGGGTCCTGAGTAGGGTTATCTCGTTTTGAGTCAGTGTTTCAGGGGTGATTTTGGCCACCAGTGGCGTCCCTCCATGTTTGGGACCTGTAATCTGCACAATCAGTCTGTTGCCCACCTCAGCAGGGGTCACAGTGTGCTGCATTGTGGTCTGAGCAGGAGTATGCCCCCTGGTTGTTTGTGGTGTCAGCAACCCTTCAAGGCCCCTGCTCAGGGGGGAAGGGCCGCACTGTGCATCAGCTTCCAGCAAATATGCAGGGGAGCGGCCGGGATAACTGCGCCCTGGTATCAGAGACTATGGATTTAGCCAATTTGTCCACTTGAGGGCTTGTTTCCCTAGATGGTTCTGTGGTGCTGTGTCCCCCTGGAACAATGCTGTGATCAATCGGGACACTAGGGAGATGTATATTGGTAGCTTTACAATCTCCCCCCAGTGTTCTGCGTGCCAGATGTAGGTGTTATGATTGCTCCACCGGGCAAGCCCAGAGCATCCAGCATTATGTTAGGTGGCGTCTCCCCACCAGTTAAGATTGCAAGTAGGAGTCGGTGCCGTACGCTGGTTGGGCCGGCACCACAAGCGGATGGACGCGCCCCTTCTCCTAGGATCCCTCCCTCCTGGGTACCGGACTTGCTCTAGTCCGCATCGCCCGCTGAGGTTGTATCTACAGTGGGGGGGGGCAGTGGCGGTGACTTCAAGGGGCCCGCAGTCCACAGCAGGTGTTCTGTGTCTACCGTATACGTGTGCAGTCTTCGCCTCCTCTCTGGCTCTCCCTCTGCCATCGCCTGGGTCAGCTGTTTCCTCCGCCACAGCAGCGCTGTCCTCCATGTTGCAGGGGTCCTGGGGGAGACACGGACTGGACTCAGCACAAGCCGCTACCGCACCTCTCGGCCCGGCGCTGTCAGCAGCTTCGAGTTGGCGTCAGAGTCAAGCCTGCAGAGCCCAGGTCTCGTCTCCCGCTCAGTCTAGCAGCTGGGTTTCATGGCCGCGGATCAAAGAGCCGGGCACCGACACAGTCCAACGCAGAAGGGTAGCGGCCCTGTGCCTCTTGCCATTTGGTCGCTGCTCCCCCTGTAGCCCAGCAGGGTCCGCGTCAGGGCCTCAGTTGCCCGGCGCCCATCCCGCTCACAATGATGTCGCTCTGGGCTGATTTTTGGTCCGGATAGTTCCCAGTTTTTTCAAACGTATTCTCCTAGGTTCCCGGGGGTGAACAGGGCCATGGAGCGTAGGATATCTGCAAAGGATGTAGATGCCGTAGCCAGAGCTTTTCAGGCAGCGCCCATTTTTCAGCCGTGCAACAGCACCCCGCTCAGCGATAGCTTTGTTAGATCTGTGATAGCCATGACAACGTAAAAGCAAGTTTAATCCTCTGGTTCCTGGAACGTAGTAGTAGGGTCACAATGGTCCTCCGATGTGAACTGCATCCTGAAAAATGTTAAAAAGGTGCATCTCAAAGCGTGCACCTTAAATAGATGGAACACGCTCTGGTTCCGGTTTATGCGTATTACAGCATTACACTGCGATACTGAGGCCGCCGTGATTTTGTGGTGTAGCGTGTAGGCATCAGCGCAGGCCATACCTACAGGCCCAATAAGGCTGCCAGAGCCTTCCTGGGAGAAGGTAAGGTGCAGGGGCTTGGATTTACTGACAGGTTTAAAAAACCTGACCCAGTCTCTAAAAAGTATAAACTGGTACTTTTAGTGTTCATACAATATCTCCAGAACGGTAGATTTTTTATTGACTCAGGGTCGTGAATATATTCCCCAAGGTATCACATATAGGTTGAGCCCAATTTAGGGCATCCCATCAAAACCTGTTTTGCAGACTCTAATACCTACTGTTTCTCACAAAGTCGACAGTTTCTATTCTCCAAAGGTATTTTCAACATAGGGGCTTCTACTGACAACAGAGGCAGGCGGTTTATTCGGGGCAGCATCGTAGATCTATGAAGGTTCTTAGAAGGACACAGCGTTAGGTAGGGTTGAGATTTCTTGTAGGTACATAGCATTTCAGGTACATATGCATACATTTTCAATTTAGCCAAATGGGTAAAGATATTACACTAATCCCAATTCTCCACTTTTTGCACAAATCCTTTTTTTTAACTCGCAATAACCTTCATTCCATAACGGCCTCCAATCGATCACTGCGAACAATGATACTACAGATGTCTCGTATATATCCGCCCTCATGGATTTCATCTCCTGTCCCATTGAATAGAGCAGCTGACATTTGGGGTCTGTCATGGCTTTAACATATAGGAGGCTGCACGTCATCAATAATGTGGCCTCCATGGAGATAAGACCTAACACCCGTCGCAGTATCTTCATGGGTACACACAGTGGAAGACCTAACATTTTGTTCCAGAAGTGGACCTCCAGTCACCAAAGCCATGCTAAGTCTTTAATTGAGAGACATTCTATACCTTACAAAACAGCTGGGCAGAAACACTGTTTATACAGACAGATAATACCCTCAAGACTAAAACCCCCAGTCCGGATGGAAAATTTGCTATCAATGGCCTTAACTGTGCCGCATTTTTTTACGTACAGAGATACATTCAGAAAAACCCTGCTTCAACTCGAATTCCACACCCAGATATCGATAACATTCAGCATATTCCAACTAGGCCCCCATGATAATTTAAAAGAATTCGAGGAAGACTATGAAGCCAATCTGTTACCATTACGCATATGATGAGGTCCTTCACTAGAGGGATCGACATCATTTGGGGACACAACAACAAGGACACAACGAAACAACGAATACAGACCAGTCAAGGAATTTCCTTTTTCAATGACCCCCCCCGGAGCAGTGAATAGGTAATCCTAAACGCAGATACAAATAACCTACAATGAATACCACAAGATATGAAAAAGGACGTAAATTACTAATTCATGGACATGTGTCAAGCACCAAAAAGCAAACCAATAATAGCCTCTAAATTAACACCAATTGAAATGAGAAAAAACAGAGATGGAGTAACCAATATAAGTCCAACCAATTAATCTGTAATACAGATTTTTGGTTCAATAAAACTAATGAAAAACACAGCGCTGGAATGTGTATTGTGATTATGTCCCCTGTTTTAGGGTGTGTGCATGTGGGGGTGGGGTCATGGGCTGGGTGCTGCCACCTGCTCCATGATGCAGGGTCTGGGGAGGGGAGTGGGTCCCCTTGTTTTATAGCTTAGTCCTCAGACACGAAACCTGGACATCTGTGGAATAACACATACCAAAGGAAGGAACAAGCCAACTCCTGCTTAACCAAACATGTTAAACATCACTAGCAGGAGGTTAAGGGTGGGCACCGCTTAAATGTTCAGGATTCGCAGAATGTAAAATATTGGGTATTGGAGTGCACCTTGAGGCATTGGCACAAGGTTACTGTTACAATATAAAGAGAGAATCAGAAGTTAATCTGATTTTAAGTGCACTCACGTTCCGCTCTTCTACGGAGTTGCAAATGGATTGTAATTCATGTTAAATATTCAGAGTAGCAGGCTAAATCAATAGACAAAAAGTATGATGTTGCAACCAATTTTCAAAATTTAATTCAGAGGCATGAAGTACGCCCGACTGTTCAATACCAAAATCTGTCTATGCCAATGCATTTCGGACTGTGTCTGTCATCAGGGCTTCAAGGCACTGAGCGAGTTGTCACTAACTGTGACGTTGGCGTGTAATTCTCAGAGCGTCATACACCTTGTGAATCAGCATCAGCTAACCTTGCCGTAGCTCGGTGTGGAAAAATAAAAATAGTTGTCACGTACTGAAATCGCTACCCGTATTATCGTGCGCTCTCTATATCTCACAAGGTCATGGGATTGGAGCTCTCTGTGCTTACCTAGATTTCACGCTGTGAATGTAGCATACGGCGCTAACAGAGACTTCTGTGAAGAACACTGGCTTCTTTGAGTGGCATATGCTACATTCACAAAGTGAGATCTAGGTAAGCACAGAAATCTCCAATCCCATGATCTTGTGAGATATAGAGAGTATTTAACATAAACTACAATCCATTTGAAACATCATTAGCAGCCCAGATGAAACACATGCCCTGATTAGGTTAACCCTAGAGAAGCATAAAAGGGGGGAGTTTCTGTGCAGTAGTGTGGGCATTTAGAGAAGTAGACGAGGCAATTTTGGAGGCAGCTGGAGAAAGGAGAGGCTGGAGGCAGAGAGAATGTTGGAGGTTTGAGGTGACTGGGGGAGCAGAGTAGGTGGAGAAGGGATGAGCAGAAGAGGTGGTGGAGAAAGTAAGATCAAAGAAGGTGGTGTAGACCGAAGGAACAGAGGAGGAGTGTTAGGCAGAATCACATGCAGTACCCTTTGGGAACATTAAATGCAATTAAGACTACAAGTGTCAGTACAATTTCGCCTTTGGTACAAGCCTGTACTACACAGTTATGTGGTAGCAGGGGCTGAACAGCCAGACTTATCTCAAGAGTTTAGTGAGCAGTAGAACAAGTTACACAAAGGGCTAACAAATACAGTGGTTCAAACACACACTTACTCAAGGTTTCTTGGTAAAAGAATATACATTTATTTGCACAGTCAGTTTGAAAACATTACACTAGCAAGAGCAGCTCAATATCATATACTAATACACCACAAATACCCAACCAATAAGTTACTGAAAAAGTTCAGCTCCTGGGAGCAAAATGGCACTTCAGATACTTTAAAAGGGGTAAAAAGACACGGTTATAAGAATCAATAGCACAAATACTTTCATAGGTAGGGCAAAGGGTTTCAGTGAACTACAACCAGCAATTCCGTTCATAGGCCTGGGCCAAAGTCAATGGTTCAGAGTCTTTGTATGAGATAGCACAGTTCTGGTAGTAAACGGTTAAGTCTTTGCCACAGAGTTCAGAAGAATTTGGCTAGGCAAAAAGTTAGACGAATGGTTAGGGAAGGACAAGCCTTCAAAGTCGGGAAAGTTTCACAAACTTTCACAGTAGTCAAAAAGATTTCCGGACTGCGTTTGCACAGTACCTTTAAAGTGAAGAAGAGCTGTAGTTGAGGCAGTTGTTCTTGGCAGTTTGAGCAGATCTCGCTGTTCCTGAGCTTCAGTCGTGGGGACAAGAAGGAGGACGTCAGGAGGTTCCTACACTGCCCAGGGATGAGGCCACAATCTTGGCAAAACGTTGGTTTAAGGTATGAGTGCCTTAAAGTCCACGAGCTGGTTTCCTTCCCCCTGGCTATCCGGTTTTTAACAGCACTCTAAAGGAATTTCGAACAGGATGGGGACAGTGTCCAGGTGGCTTGCGAGTTGGTTGTTCCCACCAAACTCAAGTGAAGAAGTTAACTTTGAAGGGCTTCTCTGTCGATGGAGTTTCAGGCAATTCGGACCTGTAGCAGGGCTTCACCAGTCGTCCAGGAGTTGCAGCAGTCCTCTTCCTTCAGCTTGTCTTCAGGTCTCATGGGACACTAAGCACAGGGAGTTTCAGGCACCTCCCTCACATCCTGTCCATCCCAGACACTCAGGCGGCAGAGGAGGGCTTCAGCACTGAAGCCCGCTAAAGGCCAACGAACAAAGGGACAAACATGGTTTGGTGCGCCGAGGCGAACACAAGAAGGACCTTTCCTAAAAGAAATGGCGAAAAAAGTTGACCGGACTTTGTTTTTACAGATAGGTCTTGGGCGCCATATTGGAAAACATGGCTGATCCGATTTTTAGCTACTGTTGTTCGCGGTCGGGAAAAATCATGGTAGTTTAATCTTAACCACTGCCACCAGCCATTTAAAGGAGGCAAGAGTAACATTTGACTGTTACATGAGTGTTTTGACTCAGGGGAAGCTAGGCAACCCCTCCAGCACTCTATAGGAAGATAGTGTGTGCTGGGTCTGTACATTTAAAGAGACTAGTAAAGTCAACTTAACTTTACATGCTCTGGGAGACAGTAGTCAGTCCCAGAGAAGGTAGTTAAACTTTGGGAAGTCTGGAAGAGATCCCTTTGTCACTGCAGTGATGGTGCTGTGTGACACACAGAAAAAATGATGCCTATGGAGTTGTGTTAAAACTCCATAACCAAAGAACACAAAAGTAAAACACACATCAAAATACACGGAAGAGTGGGGAAAAAAAGGCCCACACTCTTCCCAGGTAAAACATCAAATCCTAGAAATCCAGCAAAGTTGCTGGGGGTCTCAAAAGGTAAGGGAAATTAGCAGCACATTCTTGAGAATTCTCCCCAACAAGGAGTAGAGGTGGTGGTGAGAGTAAGATCAAAGAAAGAGTTGGTGACAGCAGAGGAGTAGAAACTGTGGAGAAAGGAGCAGCATAGGAGGTGGTGAGGAGAGTAAGATCAAAGGAGCAAATGGTGATGGGATCAGGTGGAAATGGTAAAAGGAGAAGCAAAGAAGGAGATGGTAGCAAGATCATAGGAGATGGGATGAAAGGCAGAGCTGAGAGCAAAGAAAGGAATGAGGAGGCGAAGCTGAAAAGAGAAGGAAGAAGGTGCTTGGGAAAAAAGACGCAGACGGGGATTTGGAGAAGCAAGGTTGAGAAAGACCAGAGGAGGAAAGGAGAACAGAAAGAGACATAGGTATCACACACCTATGAGGTTTTTTATATTTTATATTTTTTGTAGAGGCAGAATCAGGAGAGAAACCGAAGGTCCGGAAGTCCAGGAATCCAAACGTCCAGCCAGGCCTGACGAACGCAAACAACCCGATGACACAAGGACGCAACAGGGATCACAATCCAAGTAAATTCATAGAAAGGTTCCAGGCACGGAATGCAAGATGAACAGAGGGTTCTAGAATACATATATCGGTAAGTACAAGGTGGATAACCTGTGGTACCTTTATACATTTATTGTAGACAGAGACGTGCCCAAGCATAAAGTTAATAACTCTATGTGAATTTTAGAAGTTCAATTTAAGACAGTACCTCTCTCTATCTCTTTTTCTTGTAGTTAATGAAGTTGTTGGGCACTACATCTGAACGTTGAGAAAACAAACGCCTACCTTTATTTTTTTCACCCCCTGAGGAATGTCCTGTATTTATTGTAGATCTATAGGATAGAAACATGTTGGGCGATGTATAAAACACTGAATGGGTCATTTGTATCTAACTATGTTTAGAGCCTAAGACCTCTCAGGATCTATTACTGTTTAGGGTTTCGTATGGTCGTTTCGGGGCCATTTGTGAGTGTCCACATGATTCTTTTTTACTGTGTGTACATATATGTATCATGTATCGAATTTTAATGTCTGTACATTTGTGTATACTTAGCACATTAAAGTATTGTATTTAGTTTTGTAAAATGCAGATTTGTATTATTGTGTTTATCATTGGTTTATGAAGAGTTGGAGAGAGATTGTAAGGTCCTATAGACTTAGGTAATAGGTATTTTCCTTTTATATATTATCCTATAATCTGCTCCAGCTAGTAGGAAATACTGGCTGGTCTTGGCCCTGCCCTAGGCTCACTGTTTTTGATATTATGAAAATAACTAGCGTTACAGGAGAAATTAACCCTATTTTGTGAAAGAAACCTGTGATAAACCTACAACTTAAATTATTCAGACACCATGCTGTCCTAAGCTACACAAACAATCCACACTAACTTTCAGCCTAAACAAACCAGCAAAAATTGCTAACTCCGCTGGACCAGACCTGCTTAGGGGATGGGGAGCGTATAGAGAGCGGGCATTTGTCAATCTTTGAGAGATTCATTTGGGAGGTTATGATATGATAGTTTATTTATATCGCGCTTATACACAGGTGTTTCAGAGCGCGACCAGGCAAAAGGGGAGGGGGAGCAGGGTAGAAAACAAAAACAAACGATCTTACTAGGCCCAGTGACATTGAGAACGCGCCAGTGCATGGGAAAGGGAAAGGGGGAAAGTGCAAGGGAAAAGTGAGGGGGGTGGAGAAGTGCAAAGCATAGGAGAAACAAGATAAATAATAAGTTAGTGGATAAATAAGTGAATAAATAGTGTGATCAAGAAACAGTGGTAGTGCAGTCGGTGAAGGGTACTGTGCTTGGCAGGTCAGATAGGGTAACATCTGATAAGTGCAGAAGAGGAGTGGGGGGGAACTGTAAGGGTACAGATAACAGGCCCCAGTGCAGGGATGGCCGGGAGGCAGTGCTAGAGGGTGTTGTGGCTTGACTGTCGTGTAGCCGAAGAGTCCTCTGTCCATAAGTGCCGCACAGAGAGAATCAAAGTCACTCTCTGTGCCGCCTTTGAGGCCACAGGTGGGAGATGTTCTTTCCGGAACTGCGGTACTCGCGGAACCCCGAACCACTGTAAAGTAAACACTGGTTAAGTGTCAAGCCAAAACAGAATCAACAACCAATCAACAAGTAAGTGGAACGGTCTTACCAAAAGGTGTCTGTGGAGTGGCGGTTGTACCTATGGGGGAGGTTCCAAGACCCAGCAAGGCAGTTCTTTCAGTATGTAAGTATCCCAGCAGGGTTGCAAGTGCCAGGCCCACCTGATGCCAGAATCCACACAAGAAGGGCGGAACGTAGTAGGAGTCCGTGAAGCAGTCCGTGGTCGTAACAATGATCCAAAAGCAAGTACCAAAGCCAAGGGTTATCCGTTGCCAGTCCGTGAAACAAATCCAAGGTCAAGATCCAAAAAAGGGGTGAAACAAAAGGTATGTAGCGCCGTACAGGAATCCGAAGAAACAGATGTGAAGCACCGAAGCACCGCAACAGAGCCGTTTAAATACTGGCGCTGCTATTTCCTCCCGGTCACATGACCCGCAAGCGCATCACGTGAGGGAAGTCCAGAAACACGTGAGCGAAAGGCGGCGGTCATGTGACGCGGAAGAAGTCGTTCTAGCAGCCGCCACGGAAGACGCCAAGGGGGCAGTCATCTCTGCGGGCAAAGAGCATGCCGACCCAAGCTTTGTGGCAGTCGGCGCCGTGGCAACTGGGGCGAAGAGAGAACCTGTGGGTCCCGGAACTGGGCAAGAGGGCGAGGGGTGCGTGACAGAGCCCCCCCCAAAGGCCCACGACCCCGTGGGCACGAAGGGATGGTCCCTATGGAACCGTGCCACCAAACGGGGAGCCTGGACATCAGCAGCCGGGACCCAGGACCGCTCCTCGGGGCCATACCCGGACCAATCTACAAGGTACTGGAGACACCCCCTAGAGATACAGGAACCCAGAATGGCAGAGACCTCAAAAACATCCGGAGTGGATAGAGACACCGGGGCCCCAGGAGAGCGAAGCCGTGTGGGAGCGGGACAGGGCTTGAGCAGAGAAACGTGGAAAACAGGGTGAAGCCGCCAGGAACCCGGGAGAGCAAGTCGATAAGACACAGGGTTGATACCATGAGTAATCCTATAGGGACCCAAAAAGCGAGGTAGAAGCTTGCGACAACCCACCAAGTGCAGATGTCGGGTGGATAACCAAACGCGGGATCCCACAGTATACAACGGGGCCATCACCCGTTTCCTGTCCGCCTGCGCCTTCATGGACGCCTGGGCCTCGACAAGATGAGTCGACACCCGAGCGTGGACGGAGGCCAGGTCCCTAACACATGCAAAGGCAGCTGGATTGGCAGAAGTAGGCAAATCCGTGAAGGGCAGAACACGAGGGTGCTGACCATAAAGTACGTAGAACGGGGAGAAACCAGTGGAAGAATGGACAGCATTGTTGTACGCGAATTCCGCAAGATGCAGTACGCTCAACCAGGAAGACTGCAGCTGTAGGGTCAGACAACATAAGTACTGCTCAAGCGTCTGGTTCAGTCGCTCGGTCTGACCGTCTGTCTCAGGGTGATATGCAGAGGAAAAACGGACGTCCATTCCGAGCAACCTAGTCAGGGCCTGCCAGAAACGCGAGGTGAACTGCGAACCCCTGTCCGAGACGATAACCGAAGGAAGCCCGAAAAGACAAAAGACATTCTCGAAGAACAACTGGGCCAGTGCAGGCGCCCAGGGGATGCCCTTATAAGGGATAAAACGAGCCATCTTAGAAAAGGAATCGATGACCACCCACAAGGTATCGAAGTTCCGGATCGGGGATCCAGGTAGGTCAGTGACAAAATCCATGGTCAAGGTGTGCCACGGTTTGGGAGGGACAGGTAAAGGAAGCAAGAGACCCACAGGGCGACCCCTACGGTGCTTACACTGTGCGCAAACCGCACATGCATTAACGTAAGATTCAACATCCTTTCTCATAGACGGCCACCAGCACCACCTTTTCAGCAGCGCCAAAGTGCGTTTCTGACCAGGATGACCATGAACCGGGGCGTCGTGAGACCATTCCAAGGCCATGTTGCGGGTGTCTACCATGGGCATGAACAGACGATCAGAAACAAAGGGGAGACCATCGTGAACCACCAAATCCCAATCGGACAACTGGTCTGGGTGTGAAGAAACCCAATCCCGTATCGTGTCAAGTAAGGGCAGGGTTGGAGTACACAAACAAACCACCTTGCCGACGTCTAGAAGGGTGTCTGGAAACGTCGGCAAGGCCACTCCCCCAGGGGAACGCGATAAGGCATCGAATTTGCCATGGGTATTACCCGGGCGATGTTTGATCACAAAGTCGAAGGCCGCAAAGAAGAGATGCCACCTGACCTGTCTGCTGTTGATACACTTCAGAGATGCCAGGTCTTGTAAGTTCTGGTGATCAGAATAAACCGTGACACGGTGCTTAGCACCCAAGAGGTGATGCCTCCAAACACGGAAGGCGTCCATGACCGCCAGTAGTTCCTTTTCAGTCACGGTATAGTGGGATTCGGCATCTGTGAATTTACAGGAATGAAAGGCCACAGGGTGAAGGCGACCAGAGGTAGGGCAAGTCTGTGACAATACAGCACCTAGGGCAAAGGATGAAGCATCAGCTTCCACTATGAATGGCAGTTCTGGGTCTGGGTGCTGCAAGATGGGGGCAGTAGTGAATGCTGTCTTTAAAGCCTCGAAGGCCTGTTGATGTGTGTCCGTCCATAGAAAAGGTGTGCGAGGGCTAGTCAGGGAAGTGAGGGGAGCCACCAAAGAAGAAAACCCAGAGATAAATCGCCTGTAAAAGTTAGCGAAACCAAGGAAAGACTGGAGCGCCTTCAATGAATCGGGGACCGGCCAATCCAGCACTGCGCGAACCTTGGAATTGTTCATGGCTAGCCCTCCAGATGAGATGTGAAAACCAAGAAACTCTACGGAGTCGGCATGGAACTGGCACTTCTCGGGTTTGGCAAACAAGGAGTGCGTCCGTAGACGAGACAACACTTCTCTGACGTGCTGTATGTGGTGCTTCATGGTCTGGGAGAAATCAGGATGTCATCCAAGTAGACCACTACAAAAACGTCCAGGACGTCAGAGAAGATATCGTTCATGAACCTCTGGAACGTGGCCGGAGTGTTGCACAAACCGAACGGCATGACCGTGTACTCATACAAGCCATAGCGAGTACGAAAAGCGGTCTTCCATTCGTCCCCGGAACGCACACGAACCAGATTGTAGGCACCGCGGAGGTCTAATTTGGTAAAGACCGTGGCATGTGTGAGACGGTCCAAGAGGGGCGTGATTAGTGGAATGGGGTAGCGGTCTTTCTTGGTGATGGCATTGAGTCTGCGGTAGTCCACACAAGGCCGCAAGTCACCCTCCTTCTTGGGGACAAAGAAAATGGGACTCGCTGCCGGGGATGTAGAAGGACGTATCTGGCCCAGACGGAGGGACTTTTGAATGTACTCCTTGAGGGCTAGATCTTCAGTAGGAGATAAGGAGTAGATACGACCTGTGGGGATAGTGCTGTCCGGAACCAGATCTATCGGGCAGTCGTACGGGCGATGTGGCGGTAAAACTTCTGATGAACCATGGTCGAACACTTCTAGATAGTCTTGGTATTGGGCCGGAATGAGTGTGGAGACCAGTCCAACCGTGTGGTGTTCTGTGGAGGGGACAACGGGATCCTCTAGAGATAATTGAGCCATGACCCCCAATGCTTGAGCGGGTGTCTCAATAGTGGTGGCTGCGGTTAGACAGAAACGTTGACAGAGATCGGATTCGAAATGCACCGAACCCTCTTTCCAGTCAATTAAGGGGTTGTGCTTCCGTAGCCAAGGTATTCCCAATATTACACCGAACTGGGGCATTGAGATGAGATCGAAACTCAGGGTCTCCCTGTGTATAGCCTGTATGGTCAAGAGCATCGGGGCGGTCTGCTGTTTGATTGTTCCGGAAACCAGAGCAGTCCCATCCACTGCCTATACTGGTTCCGGCCGGGTTTTGGCTAGAAGAGGTAGGTTCAGGGTTTGGGCCAGTGTGATGTCCATATAAGTACCTGTAGCCCCGGAATCTATGATAATCATAACTGGGTGTGAGTTGTCAGGTGTGGGTTGTAGAATGGCCTGCACATATATGGGTCTGATGCGGCCGAAAGCAAACACAGGGTTCGGGGTATGACAAGGAGCGCTCAACCCGGTCCCCGAGTTTAGGGTCGAGCACTCCGAAAACCCGATGGTTTTAGCTTGGGGCGACGGGGACACTCCTTCACGTAATGGCCAGGTAGACCACAATAATAGCAAGCATTGTCCACCCTCCTACGTTCCCTTTCTATGGGTGTGATCGGGCTCCTGATGCCCCCGATTTGCATGGGTTCGGAACTGGTGTTTGAGGGGGCCGAGGTGGAAGGAGATGGGGCCGTGGTGTGCAGGAAACTGGCCTCAGCCCTAGGTTCAGAACGTCTGGCGTCCTATTGCAGAGTTAAATCAACTAGATCTTGGTAAGAGGTTGGTAAGGAGGGAACAACCGCAAGGGCATCCTTCATGGCGTTATTTAAGCCGCAATAATACACAATGGCGTTTTTGGATTCAGACCAGGAAGTCTCGGCTGCAAGCTGATTGAACTTAGTAATGTATTCGATCAAAGACCCCCTACCCTGCCCCAGGTCCAGGAGTTCGAGGTCTCGGGACTGGACTTTATGGCGTGTATCGAACACTCGGGACATCTCAGTGACCAACAAATCAAAGTCGTAAAGGGCTGGGTGGTCGTTTTCCAGGAGTGGATTGGCCCAGGCAGCAGCAGTGCCTGCTAAATGAGAAAGAGTAAAGGCTGCTTTAGAGGTGGAGTCTGGAAAAGCCATGGGTCTACACAAAAAATGCAGTTTGCATTGATTCAAGAAGGTTCTGAACTTGCCGGGATCCCCATGATACCTCGCAGGGGCAGCCAAAGGAAAAGGAGAGGGCAGTACTACGGGGATGGGGTTAAGAATGGGTGGAACGGGAGGTTGGACGGGCGGGGGGCCTGGTGGGGTATACCCAAATTCAGCATCTGAGGGTAGAGGATGTCTAGCACTCTGGATGGTATCCAAGCGTTGGTGAATGGCTGTATTTGCTGCGGCCATGTCCGCACGTAACACGGTTATGGCCTGAACCATAGTGGTCAAGGGGTGATCCGCAGCTCCCTCCATAGCTACACGACAGAATGGCTTCACAGTCTGTTGTGTCTTGACTGTCGTGTAGCCGAAGAGTCCTCTGTCCACAAGTACCGCACAGAGAGAATCAAAGTCACTCTCTGTGCCGCCTTTGAGGCCACAGGTGGGAGATGTTCTTTCCGGAACTGCGGTACTCGTGGAACCCCGAACCACTGTAAAGGAAACACCGGTTAAGTGTCAAGCCAAAACAGAATCAACAACCAATCAACAAGTAAGTGGAACGGTCTTACCAAAAGGTGTCTGTGGAGTGGCGGTTGTACCTATGGGGGAGGTTCCGAGACCCAGCAAGGCAGTTCTTTCAGTATGTAAGTATCCCAGCAGGGTTGCAAGTGCCAGGCCCACCTGATGCCTGAATCCGCACAAGAAGGGCGGAACATAGTAGGAGTCCGTGAAGCAGTCCGTGGTCGTAACAATGATCCAAAAGCAAGTACCAAAGCCAAGGGTTATCCGTTGCCAGTCCGTGAAACAAATCCGAGGTCAAGATCCAAAAAAGGGGTGAAACAAAAGGTATGTAGCGCCATACAGGAACCCGAAGAAACAGCTGTGAAGCACCGAAGCACCGCAACAGAGCCGTTTAAATACTGGCGCTGCTATTTCCTCCCGGTCACATGACCCGCAAGCGCATCACGTGAGTGTAGTCCAGAAACACGTGAGCGAAAGGCGGCGGTCATGTGACACGGAAGAATTCGGTCTAGCAGCCGCCACGGAAGACGCCAAGGGGGCAGACGTCTCAGCGGGCAAAGAGCATGCCGACCCAAGCTTTGTGGCAGTCGGCGCCATGGCAACTGGGGCGAAGAGAGAACCTGTGAGTCCTGGAACCGGGCAAGAGGGCAAGGGGTGTTCGGGGCACGGGGATGAGGAATGGGATCCCCAGAGGGAGTGGAATGCGTGACAGAGGGTGACAAGGTAGGCAGGTAACTGAACCAAAAAGGGCCCTGTTGGCAGGTGTGGCAGTGCCGAGGAGAAAAAGCAGATCAACAGGGGAGGAGAGAGGCAAAGGCAGACGCGAAGAGGAAGGTCTTTAGGAGCTTCCGGAACCGTAGATGGTTTTCCTCGAGTTTCAGGGTGGTAGGGAGGCCGTTCCAGAGGGAGGCCCCGGCTGAGGACAGAGATCTGCCCCCTGCACGCTTCTTAGAAAAACAGCTGACCCTGAGGGAGTTAGAGGTAGAGGAGCGAAGGGCTCGAGAAGGTAGGTATGTACGGCGGGATAGTTGAAGGTATTTTGGACCCAGGCCCCAGAAATCCTTGTGGACAATGCAAAGGGTTTTAAATGTAATCCTTGCATTCACTGGGAGCGAATGGAGGGATTTCAGTACTGGAGAGATACAATCCCAGGGCTTGAGGCCAAGGACAAGTCTCGCAGTCCTGTTCTGGATTAGCTGTAGTGGGTAGCTTTAGTAAGAGGCTGTTACAGTAGTCCAGCCTAGAGCGAATCAGAGCTTGAGAGACGGTGAGCTTCTGTGGGAAGGAGAGGAAGGGAAAGGTACCTCTGAGCAGGTGTAGTAAAAAGTTAGATTTTTTTGAGACATCAGAGATGTGTGAGGAGAAGGATAGTGTGGAGTCAAAGATGACCCAGAGGTTCTTTGCTTCGCAGGTAGGCAGGTAGGTAGGTTTGTAAAATACATGCAGAGTGACAACCCCAGCAGATTTAAATACTAACCTAAGAAAAAGTTTCAAAACACCCTTACTCCTTGGACCACTTTAAAATGGGGGTACCATCCTGAAATATCTCCGCCCATACCCATTAAACCAGCTTTGAAATAGCAGAGTAGCACAATAAGAAAACCCCAGAAAATCCCAAGGAGCATTAGGAGTTGAGAACTAAAAGATTGACAATTACAAAAATCTATGACGAGTCGGTATGACAATGGCTTTGGTGACATTAAAGAAAGAAAACTCTCCCTCCAGTTATGAAAGACTTCATGGCACCTGTGAACAGCAGAGGCTCCCCAAAGACCAGAGCAGGTGTTGTAAAAAAACAAACGAAAGTCGGGAAGTGCACAGTTGACAATACACTTTAGCGATGCAAACTAGCTTTTTTCCCATGTGAGGAAATTCTATGTCAAGACGGAGGCGAGAATTAAGCTTCATCTTCTCTTTTAATCTTACTCTTCAGCAGTTTCAACAAATAAATAACATTTTATCAAAATAACATTTTTTTTTGTTTGCAAAAACTTCAGGTCCCATCATTCCCTGTAGTCTCAGTCCCTTGTCTCTGTGACCTAGTCCTTCCTGTTCCTGTGTTCCTCCTCTTCTTTTCCTGCTCTCCAGAGATAAGTACACGTTTATTTTAGCTATGTAATTTTGTGTCTGTATAACTAGGATTATACCGTATTGTGAACTACTGACAAAGGTTTGAAAAAGGATGATTGAGGGGCACAGCGCAGCGTTAAGCTTTGCAGCGTTTCTTTGTATTCATTAGGAGTCGGCGGCCCTGTGCCGCACTACCCGGCACATCAGGGGCCAGCCGGCCTCCTCACATAGGCCCGCAGCGCGTTACTCGCGCCTCAGAGCGGGCAGCCCCCACCCTCGAGAGGGCAGAGCAAGCGATGCGAGAGGGAAACCCCTGGTTTCCCGACCGCGGATGCGACGACAGAGCAGCCCCCTCCCTCGCGAGGGAGGAGCTGAGCGCGAGCGTGTGACGGAAGCTCACGCTCAGAATTGGCGAGTGGCCCCCTCCCTTGCGAGGGAGGGGCCGGTCTCGCAGACAGGAGACCAATTGACGAGCACGAGCGCTCGATTCTAACAGCCACCACCCTTGGGGGGGCAGAGCCATAACTCACGACACAGTGAGTAGTTTGTTTCAGAAACAGTATTAGCGACACGGAGCGTTACGGAGCAATACTAAGCTCATTTTGCTCATACAATTGGCTAAAAACCATAAGAAAGTGTATTTTCATACACAAAGGGCATAGAGACTATCCCTGAGAGGACCTGTCCATTACAGAAGCAGTACAGACAAGTGCAGCCTCACAGAGTGAATCAGTGGACGTGCCACTACACCTTGAAAGGTATTGAAAGGCACCTAAATAGCACTATAATGTCTAATTTTGAGTGGAGTGAGGAAGAGCAGGAGGCAGTCTACCAAGAAGACTTAGCTGTAACGCTCACCTGACTCCCACGGAGGCGCTGGCCTGGTTCGCGCTGCTGTGACCTCTTCTAAGGTGATGCGCAGGGTTCGGAAGACAGACTGGACCGGGCCCCAAATCTGGCTTGTCTGGCTCGCAGAAGTATCCTTCTGTAGGCGAAAATAGGGGATTAACTGTCTGTGGGGTAATGCAATCGGCCTCCTACTTTCCCCTCTCACCCTCCTCGAAACCCTTCTGTGATTCCTCGTAGCGTCTCACTTTATGGTCTGGAAGGACGAGCTCTCCATCCTGTTTCTGATGCAGGGGTGCGTTGGTATCCAGTTACTTCACTGGATTTTTGGATTGGTGAGAACCAAACTTGCTTGGCTTCCAGGTAAGTTTTTTGATAAGAGGTTCCCCTTGTGTCCATGCATTATTGTACTAATGCTAGTGTCTTTTTCCCCATAGGGGCCGGGGTACGGAATGCCGGGGAACAGGCACCGACCCGAGATGAGAGGTGAAATCCTTGTAGAAATCAGGTAAGTCTTTAATGAGCGTTTTTTGGTAATGTCTTTTCATTCGCTCATTAACGCTGATGTCTCTTTTTCCCCTTAGGGGCCGGGGTCCGGAAATGCCAGGATGCGGCGGGGACCCGAAATGAAGAGGGAATGAATCAACAGGTAAGTTTAGCTTTCCTTATTCCCTTCTCTCTCTCACCTTTTGTTCTGGTCTTTTTCTCCCTAGGCGCTGGGGCGTGACTGCGAATCCGGATGATCGCTGCTGAACATGGAGGCGCCCAGTAAAGGTGAGTGGAATGCGGCGCTGCAGCCATCGACGCAATGAGCTTTTAAATAAAAGTCTTCCTTTTCAGGATTGTCGGCGAGATGTCTCCGGAATGCGGATTTAGCAGGTAAGGATTTTTCCTTCTTCTGTTCTCTTCTTCTCTTCCTTTGCAGGTGATCCAGGATGCTGGCAGGCGTGGCAGAAGTCAGGATGCAGGAGCAGACACGGTGAGCGTCCAGCTGCTAGATGCAGAACAACCCGAAGCACGTGTGGCTGTTCGGGTGGGGTTTAAATAGCCTTGGAAGAAGTTCCAGGTATGTATCCTTCCTCCAATCAGGTATGTATCCTTCCCCGACCACGCCCGGATGGTAAATTAGTCCCACAGGTAAAGTAGTTCCTTTCAGGCATCAGGAAGGAGGTCGGGATCCTGCAGCATGGTCTGCATCAGGTAAGTGCACCCAAGCACTCCCATAATGAGCCTGGCGCCTATGGCGCCAGGACTGATGTCTTTTATGAGCATGGCGCCATAGGCGCCAGGACACTGTCCAAAGGGCCCCTATATGGGGTTGCTGGGTCCTTCCTTGGGGACTGGATGTCTGCTTTCAGGGATGCAGGGCTTGAACCGGCTCCCCGGGAGCGGGCATCATGACATTAGCCTACAGCTTTAAAGAAGTGCTGGGAGATTCGCTCACAGAGGCAGTGGCTCAGGGAGTAAGACCCCTATAAAATAGATTACACAATATTGAACTGTATCTGAGCCAGAAAGAAAAGAGCACCTAAGAAAGCACGTCCACTAGGGTCACAACAAAGGACCCCAAGGGGTGTAAATAGGCCCGGAAGAGCAAAGACTCTTCTGACCCCCCGGGCCAAATGGAAGGGGCAAATACAGTGGCCCCAGAGGCTTCAGACGCTTTCAGTAAACTAAGAGAAGCGTTCATGAAAAAAGCACAGGTGCCGAGCCTCGAGACCCTCTACCCAGGGGACGATAATATGAGCAATATAGAGGAAGAAGGTTTTCCCGAAGAAGAACCGCCAGAATCCCCTACCTCCTCACAAGAAGAGGCAGACAACGAAGGGGAAGAGGGAAGCCAACCTCCGCCGAGGAAAAGGCTGAGAAAGCTTAACAATCTAGAAGAGGATGAGACATCTGACATGTTCAATCCTGAAGACATCAGGAACCCTAGATCATCCGAATGGGTGCCATCGGCAAAAGTTGCGAAATACATGATGCAAAGATTGCAGAAAGCTCTAGAGAAAGAAGTCAGGCAGAGGATGAGAGCAGAATGTCCGAGACCGGATTTACCAGGCAAAGTTGCAGAGGCACCAGAGCTTGATCCGAAAATGCTATCTTTTGTCTCAAAATCTAAGGAAAGGCATAGACCGCTCTTGGAAAAGCTGCCAAGAAAATGTCCTCGACATAGCTGGCCCGCTAGCAAAAATTATGGACCTGGCAGAGTGGGCGAAGGACGCTGGAGAGGAAGTGGACCCAGTAGTCCTAGCAAACTGGGCGCAAAGAGCCGTATGTCTTTTAGGCAATGCAAATTGCGCAATCTCATCCAAACATAGGAGAGGGCTCCTGCTTAAGATTGACAACAAACTAGGAGATTTGTCGTCATATGAGGCAGGCTAGGCAGCGCAAGGACTGTTGTTCGGTGCATCTTTTGGCAAAGAAATGGAGACATTCGTGGGAACCTATACCTCCCTAGAAAAGGCCCAAGCGTCAATGAAGAAAATCTTCCCCGGGAGAGTTTTTGGCGGGACCGGTCAGTCCAGAGGCCGAGCGACCGGTCGCTATCAAGCGTTCAGAAGGCCTCAGGGAAATAGAAATAACTACTGGGAGAACAGACAGCCAGACTCGTCCTTCCCACCAAGAGGTCGCTTTCCCAGAGGAAGGCAAGGTAGAGGACAAGGAAGAGGACACAACTTCCCCACATTTGAGAGTTTGTACATATCCACCGGTTGGGGGGAGGACAGCAATATTTTGGGAGAACTGGCGTTCGCTTTCCAGTGACGCCTGGGTTCTGCCGACAGCGAGAGGTATGCACATAGAGTTTATAGAGACTCCCGCTCAATGTCAAACACCCCGTCCTCTAGCCGTGACACAAGCAGAGAAAGAACTACTACACGCAGTACTGCAAAAGTTAGCAGAGAAGCAGGCGATAGAGCCGTGCGAAACCCATCCAAAATTTGTGAGCAACATGTTCTTGGTCCACCGGAAAGACAAGGTGAGGCCAGTGATAAACCTAAAGGATATGAACAGATGGGTGGTCTACAACCATTTCAAGATGGACGGGCCCACCAGCTAAGATACACACTCAGGCAAGACGATTGGTTAGTGAGGATAGATTTGAAAGATGCATACCTTACGATACCAGTGCACAGAGATTTCCGCCCATTCCTAGTGTTCAACTGGGAAGAGCAATTATGGCAATTTGCCACAATGCCGTTTGGACTGCCATCAGCGCCATGGGCATTCACAAAGATCATGAGACCAGTAGCAGCAGCGATCAGGGAGAAAGGGATACGTATGATTATATATCTAGACGACATCCTTCTAATGGCCAGCTGCAGAGAGACACTTATCTACCAGTCCGACTGGGTAGCAAAACTCCTGACATCTCTGGGATTCCTAGTGATCCAGGAGAAGTCAGAGATGAAACCAACCAGGGGATTAGAATTCCTAGGGTTTGTCATAGATACCAGGACAGCAACCCTAGAACTCCCAAACAGAAAGATAAGAGACATAAAGAGAGAAATCAGAACTTGTATCAACAAAGCTGTCATATCACTCCTCACAATAGCACGAGTAGTAGGGTTGCTAGCAGCCTCGATTCAAGCAATATTCCCAGGGTTGCTACACTATCGAGCTCTGCAAAGGTTGAAAATAAGACACCTACAACAGGGTCTACAATATCACCAGTTAGTACACATCGATCAGGAATCAAGAACGGAACTAGAGTGGTGGCTGGCAAACATGGAAGCATGGAACGGGAGAGCCATGGGAGAGCCATTTTCGGCGACCGGCCAGACCTGATAATAGAATCGGACGCCAGCACAGCAGGCTGGGGGGCCCTATGCGGAGAACTACAGACAGGAGTTAGGTGGAGCTCAGAAGAACTCGAACTGCCCATCAACTGTCTAGAACTACTAACCGGATCATTTGCGATCAAGGCTTTTACGAAAGGAAAAGTGAATTTCTGTATTCTGCTGAAAATGGACAACATTTCGGCAGTCAAGTACATCAACCACTTAGGAGGGACGAGATCCAAATTATTGGCGGAGATAGCCAAGGATTTTTGGCACTCTTGTCTGGAATCGGGAATCTCAGTAGTAGCAGAATACCTGCCAGGGTCGCAGAACATAATAGCGGACTGGAACTCCACGTACCTCTCAGACTCCAGCGACTGGATACTGGATCGGGAGATTTTCCGACGGCTGGAAGAATGCTGGGGACCGATTCATACAGATCTGTTTGCGTCCAGACTGAACGCACAGAAAGAAAAGTTCTTCAGCTGGAGATTAGACCCAGCAGCAGCCGGGGTGGATGCTTTCCTGCAAGACTGGAGGGAAAAGACACTTTACGCTTTCCCGCCATTCATAATGCTGAGCAGAGTGCTGGCGAAAGCGCGCAGAGAAGTAGCGAGCCTGATACTAGTTGTTCCGATATGGAAGTCACAAGTATGGTTCCCAGCTCTCATGGAACTGATAACAGATTACCTGAGACTGCTACCCCAAGGAGAGAGCCTGCTCACAGACCCAGTTGGGTCATATCACCCTCTGAGAGTGAAGGGGATGCTGCATTGATGGTGTGCAATATAGCAGGGGATGCTGCAAGCCTCATCGTCGAGTCATGGGCACCTTCAACCAGAAGAAGCTATGACGCATCTTGGAATAAGTGGTCGACATGGTGCAGAAGGAGAAGTATTCATCCTGTTTCTGCCCCTCTAGTCGAGATACTGAATTCCTTAGCGGAGCTCCTACAAGATGGCAAAGCATATAGAACTATAGGAGTCTATAGGTCCACAATTTCAGCAGGACACCTGCCGCTAGATGGGATGCCGGTAGGAGAGAACATGGCAGTGATAAGACTCCTAAAAGGAATAAGATATAGGAAACCACCACAGCCGAAGTATGAAGTACTATGGGATGTATCGGTAGTATTGAAACTACTAGCAGATTGGCCCAGTAACAGATACCTATCGTAGAACAACTGTCAGGAAAACTAGCCATGCTTCTGTGCATGGTATCATGCAGGAGAGTGGCTGACGTTAAAGCACTGTAAGTGAATAGGAAGACATATGGGCCAGAAGGAGTAACGTTCAACCTGGCCAGGAGAACGAAAACAGATTCTTCTACAATTACATATCCATACATGCAAGATCACCCGAAATGGTGCGTTGCCACATGCATAAAGAAGTACGAGTGTAGAACAGCAGAGCTGAGGCCAGTAGGGACAACTCAATTGCTAATAGCGCACAGGAAACCACACAAAGGGGTAGCAACAGCTACTATAGCGCGATGGGTCAGAGACATCATGTGCCTAGCAGGTATTGACATGGTTCAGTTTGGAGCGCATTCAGTCAGAGGAGCGATGGCCTCAAAAGCGCTAGGGCAAGGCACAGCCTTACAAGACATCATGAAGGCGGCAGATTGGGCTAGCGTTACAACGTTCAGGATGTTTTATTTTAGACCAATCAACACAATAGTGGAAGCAGTAGTAATAAGCTTTGAACAAGCTTAATGCTCGCCTCCGTCTTGACATAGAATGAAGATTCCCCCTGCTAATAGCACAGGGAGCTCTTGATTCTATTAAAGACAAGGAGGTGAGCATTAAATTCCCGACCCACTTACACAGGAAATGGAAATAGATAATGAAGTAAACAATGTATGTATTGCAAATAACCATGATGATAATTTCCTTCCAGAATAGAGTGTGTATTCCCAGCCCTAAAATATCTCTATTGTTATTCCTGACTGTAGGAGACGAGCAAAAGAATGGCTGAAAGGCATTCGAAAATGACTTAGTTCATCGGGACGAGTTGCAAGTTCTAAAGCAAGAATTCGATTCCGCTGGAAACAAGAAGTGCAAAGTTTAGTGTGCCCGTTGGCTATTTGAAGTTTCAGAAGATTGCAGTTTGTGGCAGTCAAAGAAGAGGAGGAACACAGGAACAGGAAGGACTAGGTCACAGAGACAAGAGACTGGGACTACAGGGAATGATGGGACTTGAAGTTTTTGCAACAAAAAAAAATGTTATTTTGATAAAATGTTATTTATTTGTTGAAACTGCTGGAGAGTATATTAAAAGAGAAGATGAAGCTTAATGCTCGCCTCCTTGTCTTTAATAGAATCAAGAGCTCCCTGCGCTATTAGCAGGGGGAATCTTCATTGTCATTGGGGGTCATTATGACCCTGGCGCTAAGGGATTACTGTTACCGGTAAGGGTACCGGTACCGGTAATCCCTTAGCGCCCAATTCCCATACCGGCGGCTGGAACCAGCTGTTATTGCAGGGACCCTGCACAGGGACCCTGGCGATAATTACGGTACCGCAATTTGCGGTACCGTAATTACCACCTTTCCCCATTCCCATTATGCCCTATGGGGCAAAAATGGGAATGGCGAAGGGCCATGGTGAAATGGGGAAGTACTGCCCGCCAACCTTGGAATGGGGTGGTACTTCCCCATTACACCATGGCGGACTCGTTACAATACCGGCAGCGACCATGGTGCTAATAGCGCCATGGTTTAGCGCCGGTGTTGTAATAAGGGCCATTGGGCCTCATTAGGACCCAGGCGGATTTCGCGGTGCTAAATGCACCGCGAAGCACGGCGGAAAGCCGTCGATAGCGCCATGGGGGTTGGCGGATTTACCGCCCCATTCCGACCTCGGCGGAGCGGTAAATCCCCAATCCCCATTCTGCCCTTCCCCATTCCCATTCTTGCCCCATAGGGTATAATGGGAGTGGGGAAGGAGTTAATTACGCCACCGTAAAATACGGTGGCGTAATTAACAACGAGGTCCCGTAGCGCCATGGTTTTCTCCGCCTGGTAAAACCAGGCGGAGAAAACCTCCATGGCGCTAAGGGAACTCGTAGTACGGCGGACGGGTCCGCCGCGATTAGCGCTGGCGGAAACCCACTCCGCCTGGGTCCTAATGAGGCCCATTGTCTTTTAGGGAAATTATATTTTATACATTCTTTTATCAAGTCACAGCTGACATCTCTCCAAGATGAAATAACCACCCATATACGCAGGTCAGGCTTGCTGGGTATTATCGTGATTATGGCGTGATTGTATGTACTTTTCCAAAATTAACCATTTCGGGACTCTCATTACATACTGTTCTTTACACAATACGAGTCCCCTAGTGGATGCCCCTCTCTCTCACCGCTACTCCCACTTCCCCTTGCCCCACCCTGCAGTTCCTGCCATATCCCCGAACCCGGTCTGACCCACAGCCCCTCCACCTCTCCCTTCCTACCAGCTCCCTGCTTGAATTTCGAACGACGTAGAACACCTGAACACCTGCTAGTCTCTCCTCCCTTCACTCCATCGCAGCGTCTACTGTCCCCCGCCACCAGGGGAGCATCCAGCATTGCAAGAGTGAGGGGCGAGCCATGGAAAAAACGTGCTACTTTGCGCCCCAAATGCATTGCCTGCGATTCCATACGTCTCATTCGCACCCACAAATACCATCATCCCCAATCAACTCTTTTGGTAACATTAATGGCAGATAGTATTTTTTTTAAAAAACGGCAGGACCATTACAGATACAGGAACCCCATCTTTTACAGCTCTGTCCAGGCTCTGTGTGGCAAAATACATGCAAACCTCCGAATTTTGCATATGCTTACACTACATGCATTGCCATAGAAATATTTTGAGCAATACGAGTATGGCTTTAGTTTTATTCTCCCCCATCCTGCATGCAAAGTCACAATAGAATCATTCAGATTAATGTGAGCCTAACAAATCCCCCTTGGGTTTTAAAGCCATAGGGCCTCATTACGAGATTGGAGGTAGCCATGGCCTTAATAAGGGCATGGCTACCCCCAAACGCTGGTCTGGGTCCGGGTCCCGCAAAAGGGGATTTACTGGGCCATTCTGATCTTGGAGGGCCTTGTAATTCCCATTTGCGGGACCCGGACCCAGTATGTTCCCATTCCTATTTGAGCCCCCATAGGGGGAGGATGGTAACAGCGTTACCATTAACGGTACCGCTGCTACCATCCTGGTCTACTCGCGGGTGCCGCTCTGCACGCCTGGTCTGACCAGGTGTCCAGAGAGGCACCCGCGAGCAAAACTCGGAATGTTGCAGCGAGGTAACAACGGCGCCGGTAGCACTACCTGCGCCATTGTTGCCTTACCGCAACACTCCTAATGAGGCCCATAGTCATTATTTCCTGAAGCATGCAACATTATGCACCATTCTCACTTCTGATCAACCCCATTCACATTTCTTAAGGGGCAAATGTCCCTGCTAATAACCCCCCCTCGGTTCCATCAGTGCCTAATGGCTCACATTGTAATGCTCTGTTGACACAGTGCAACGTGTCAGGTTCTCAGGAAAGCTGCTCTGCTGCCTGGAGCTCCACAGGACATTGTCCTGGTAGAGGGACACCTCTCCCGTTCCACACACACATTGACAATGAAGATGCCAAACGGGAAAGGTGTCCTGCTACCAGGACAATGAGAGTGCTGAGCAGGAACACTGTGCTGCTCGGCACCCTCATTGTCCAAGAAAAGCAGGACACCTTTCCAGTTCGGCACCCTGAGGGTTCCCGAATGGGAGAGGTGTCCCGCTGCCAAATGTCCTGGTCGGGCTATTGAAAGAGCCACTGGGTGTGCAAGCTGTCTCTCTGCCCCCAGCTCGATATGCCACTGCCCTCCACCCACAAAGCCATTTGCCCTCCTCCCCAAGCCGTTCTTCCCCACGCCACTTACCGATCCTCCCCAGCCCGCTTTCTTCTTTCCACAATTGACGTTTCCCACACGTTAAGTGTGTAACCTTCCTTTCAGAAAAAAGGAAAGGACACCATGTAGCCTAGGCTGACAGCTGTGTGATTGTGACATTGGGTGCATAGATGCCAACAAACGCGATGTATGCAGGAGACACCAGTTTTTTCTATCAAAACTGTGGCTATTGTATACTTTCTCCCTCCTAAAATAATTGTAACCTCAATGCAGTCCAATGGGAAAATTCCGTTCTCCCAGGTGCTGTGGTTAGCATTCACCATCAATATGGTGGTGATTTTTTAAATCCACCATAACATGCTGAAGTCAGTGAACCAGAATATTTAGATGCCACTGAACAGTTAATATTATATAAATGCATGGTGTAACTATTTACAAAGGATCCAAATAACAATGGTTAAACATCTCATATAAGGAAAGAAACAAGCATGAGGCACACATACCCAGCCGGCTGTATTTATTAAACTATGACCGGGCACCTGGGAAAATGTAAAGGACACTTCTCATTTATTATGCATGACACAAATTTGCATAATGTAATTTAGGGATTATGTGACCAAGGTAAGGAACAGGATTGTTTTTCAAGATTGATCATATTCGTCCTAACGAACTCCAGCGGGTTGGGCGGAGTGGCAAAAATGTGGCGGTAACGCTATTACCGCTACATTATCGCTGCGCCCAATCCAGAGTTTGGGTGGAAAGTGGGCCATTTAACTCCATCTTTTCGCTGGAGGTAATTCTTGGCACTTTCTGCCCATTTGCGGGACTGTTATCACAGCGCTAATAGTGCCACTGTAATAGCACCCAGAATGCCCGATTGGGTCCAATGGACCAAATGGGAATGGGGACTTGCGCCCCCCCCCGCAACTCGGGATCCAGCGCTAATAGCGCCGCACCGGGTTGCGGTGATGCAATTTGCGTTGGCGGTGTCCCGGCGGTAAATCCGCCAAGGTTGTGCTACAGCACTGGGATCACAGCAACTGCAAATATAACTCTGGAATCATCTTCTGAGGTACCAGTAAACTCAGTATCACCCTGATGGACAACTCTGTCACCCGCAATCAATGCAAGCAGCATGACATGCTAGCAGATACCCACGCATTACATTTCCAGTGATGCACATAAGGTACTATGCGAGAGTCCAAGGCCCAATGGATGCATGGTGTTCTTGCAAAGTTTCAGGTTAATGCAGGACCTTGCTCCAATGTAGGTTTACTGGTGTTCGCTATCAGATGTTTCCTTTCAGGGGTTCAGCTTCCATGAAGCGCGAAACTGCGGGCATCTTGCACTTTCCTTTCTTGCATATCTTTTAGGTTGCTGCAGGTGTAGACAGATGCCCACCACTGAGACAGTGAATTTGCTCACTGGATCCGATGCATATAAACTGCCAGACAGTGAAGAGCTAACATGCTCCTGAAACCCCCTGCATGCCAAGCACACATGTGAGGTGGGCTGAATCATGCACAGCCTTCTCTCATTTTGCCTGCTGAGAGGATGGTATCTGCCAGGGATCCTTAGGGTTGCTGTGTATTGTAGTCTAGTTATAATGTCACTGCCTCTAATGATTAAGACAGTCCAAGTGTTGTCCAGTGCTTTGTGGTTCTTTCCATGAGCCCTGAAATAATATCCTCTAAGTTTATTAACTCTGGTGAACCTTCTTATCGTAAATGTGTACTCTATCTCAGTGTTCTGAAGCCTAACCTTCTCACCCTTACTTGTTTCCTGGGTAACTGTAATCCTGACACCACTCTTGATCTCTCCCTCCCGCTTGATATTCAACTCCTCCAACCTCTATAGCTCTGCCTGCTACTTCGGCTCCTTCAAGTCACTCTTCACCACCACCTCCTTCTGCCTCGTCCCCTCCTTTTGCACCTAGCCCTTCCCCTTAAACTCCCCCACAGCTTGCTGTTCTGCTCCTCCCAATGCACCCAATGCTTCTCTTGCTGAGCTTTCATATTTTATTTATTTTTGGTTATTTGTAAGGTGCCTATACAACAAATGGTGTTTCAAGCCGCCAGGCGTTTGTTCCCGCCTATTGGACTGGTGTTTTTCTTACAAGTTGCACCTGGGTATGATAATTACTCAGTGTTTGGCATTGGTTGTGCCGTAAGCATTTGAGACAATCGGGAACTTCATCGCTTTGTGGCTTAATACGTTGACAGAGCCTTCAACAGGCCAGTTTGCCATCTTGGAATCCTCACTTCCACTTATTCTCATAGAAATGCGTTAGCGGAGATCACATATCAGAGGTGGTGGGGCCAGCAAGTATTCTGCATCCCACTGGCAAGTGTCACAGATGGCTCAAGAATTACTCCCGGTCTCAGAGGCAGTTCAAGGGATGTTATTGAAGATATTGTGGGGCCTATGGCCATCCCTCTCTCTCTCTCATGCAATGTGGTACCCCCACCTTAACCCCGGCATCGCTGACCCCAGATCAGTACATAAAGAAGATTGACCCCTACTGTTTAGCTCTATCTTTTGCTAGTGGTAAAGACCTAAAGGCCAAACACCTCATCTCACTGAATTCCCTCAGGTACTTCCTAACTCTCCCTACACAATCCAGTGATTAGTGTTCTAATGGGAATTTGGAGGGTGCCTTGCAAATACGCTTGTTGATTCAGGCCCCGTCTAAAATGCTCACTCTTACCTCTCCCTTTTCTAATCTTACTGGTTCTCCACTAGGCTCCAGTCCTCCCTCTTCTGTCCCTTTGATGTTCTCACTCTTCCTAGGTCTTTCCTCCACCCTCTGATGTTAATCGTCCTTCCTCTGCACCACTACTACCTCTTGCACACTTCTACTCTCTCCACTACACTACTCCTCCTTTCCTTTTATTACTCCCTGCTCCATTCCCTTACTCCCTCCTGTCACTAGTACTCCCGCCTCCCACTACTACACCTACCCCTGTACTTCTACTCCCTCCTCTCACTAGTACTCATCCCTCCACACTACTACTCCCTTCTCCACTACTCCCTCCTCCCCCTACTATGCCTTCTTCCCACTACTACTCCCTCCACACTACTCAAAGGTCCTCCTTTCACCCAATAACAGGAGCTTCACAATCGCTCCTTACACTAATGTTCTACAGCCTGCAACACAAACACGCAAATTCACACTGCAGTACCAGCTCCACTCTAGCCAATGCCTGACCTGCTCCACAAATCGGCTCCAAAGGCTGCTGCTACTTCCTCCATCCTGCTGGTCTCTTGGTTGTCTTACACCTCCACCTCTGACCTCACCTGAATAACAGCACTTCCGGCTTCCTGTTCCAGGTTTGTATTCCCCCCTCTTGGCCAGAATTGAATCACTTTCCCTGGCAAATCTATTCCTGTCTTCCCAATCCGGTGAGTGTGTGATTTGGAAAGTCTGTACCAGAAAAAGGGTGTGGTGGGGACACAACAGCAACTCTCTAACCATGCCCAGACTTCATATATTATCTGAAGGTGACTTGGCTGTTTAGACCCAGCCGATTAGGTGGCTATGCACACAACCACCTATTAAATACCAAATAAAGTCAAGTATGGAAAGTCATAAGTAGCATGCCAAGACCTGCCCACTTTTTCCACACAAACTTGCTGCGTACTGCAGATGGTGACCTGGGAAATGTGTGATGTCTTGACCCACTTTTGCTCTACCATGTTGCATCACTGTGTTCTGATGGTGCCAGAAACATCAAAATTGCCACAAAATCCTTGTGTGTGCCAAAACCTCTGAAAATCGTGCTCTGCGAAGCACAAAAAGATGGCTGCCCAATCTACCACGCATGTTGTCAGTGGCGGAACAGAGATCCCACTCCTGAAATATGTCACTGGGCTCCACAACAAGTGAAAATGGAGTACAGAGGGAAAAGCAGTGCTCTGCTAAAGGAAATCCAAAAATCATGCTTTAAATCTTTTTCTTTGTTGCTGAAACTGCAGAATGCCGGCACAAACCACCCTTAAACATCCAACATTCTTACTGGGTGCTACAATTCACTTAGTTCAAGAAATCATTGTGAACTTACAATGTCCTGAAAAGCTGAAAGTATCAAAGAAACATCCACAGCAAAAGTTGTCTGCCTGTGGAATCTGTCAAAATCTGGGCGCAGTACCTCGGCCGCCTGAATGACAGCTGTCAGAAGCCCGCATGATAAACTTTAAACCTAAATAAACTGAAATCAAATGGTTGCAATCTAAGTGGCCTGTTACTGAGAGTAACCTATGTTGTAATTGTTTGAGCCCATGGTTTAAAATCTGGAATAAGTGTTCTAGCTGCTGGTTTGAAATCACAAGTTTGTTTTAAACTAAGGAAAAATGCAACAGAATTAACATGTAAAATTAAGCCTGGCTGAAAGCCAACCAAACTGGAATAACAGCTTTCCTCACAGAGGCAAGGCCTCTCCCTCCAGCTCCCTCCACCAGGAAATCACACCTAAGTGATGATTATAGGGTGGGGAAGAATTTGGTCTGCAGGGGGAAGGAGACGATGGACATCTTCCAGCTAAAGGAAATCTGAGGTGTGAAGAGTCGTAAATGGCCTCTGCCAAGGAACAAACAGGGAGGAGATGCTCCTAGGTCCCAGGGAGAGACCAAAGGGCTGGAGCTAAACAACCATTTGTTGCTTAACAAGGACAAAAGACACATTTTAAAAAGGCTGATAACTTACTATGTAAAATTGTGCAAAATATAGAAATAACGGCATTGTTAATGTAATTTCTGGATGCACGGGTGAAAAGGCTCCAGAACTCTGTGACATGTTCCGGGAAGAAACGGCAGAAAATGTGATATAACACAAAATGTATTTCTGATAGAAGTATGAAACTTTATACACATATGCCCATGTACAACGCGCACATTTGTAGAAATTGTCTCCTAAATTGGACATTGTGTTCCAGATGAAAAGGGAAAAATTCTGTGAAAAGCAGACACAAGATCCTACAGCGATGGGGTTTGGATGAGTATCTGCTACACAACATATGTAATCGGTATATATGGTTGTTATAGTGGTTGCACATGTGGAAATATGTATTGTACCAAAAGTAGATTTTGTGTTAAAGGAGCTAGGGGTGGACTCTAAGCCTCATAAACCCACACCATGAAGGTGACACCCTGTACCTCTCCTCCTATCAAGACAGAGAGGTGACCTTGACCAACCCCTGTCAAAGGGGCGAGCTTAGGATAAACCAGCACACACACACCCTTATCATAAGCATAAATAGACACAGCAGAGGGCAGAAAAAGACAGACAGATTCACCCCCTATCCGAATGCTGGCGGAGCACCCTGTTGCAGAACTATCCATCTTACTTGCTCCAGACTCCAGAAACTTGGCAAAGCAGAAAGGCCCACTGCATAGCTGAACCATTTTCAGCTAGGCCTTAAATTTCCAGAACCTACCCCAGTAACCTAAGGGGAACCAAAAGACAGCCGGGCTGTGCTGAACTGCTTGCCTGCTGAAATAATTATCATCAAAACCAAAAGATCCAATCCAGTTCTGTGCCTTGCTGTGACCAGAACCATTGCCGATCTGATCCAGTCCTGTGCCGTGCTGTGAACAGACTCAGTTCAATCCGATGTGCCCAGCTGTCTGTCCCAGAACCAGATTCCCTTCCCTGACCAGAAATCTTGACGGACCAGAATCCTGACGGTTCCGTTTAAAAACATATCTAGTGAGTATCTATAGTTAGAACTGTGTCACTAGCATATGTACTGCCCATAGTCAATCCCTATCTTAAACCTACCCTATCTTGTCTTCAGAACTTGAGATTGTTAGGAGTATTTTTGAATTGTCAGAACTTTTCTAGAGCTAAGTTTCTCTTATTTGTATTCTAAAATCATAGGTCATTAGTGTTGTGAATAACTAAAGTGAGTCCCAGAAAGAAGTTGAGTATCCACAACGTGAAGGGTTCCCTGGCCAGGAACTGTGGAGATTCATGTGTGGCATTCTATTTTTCTATAGTCATAATCTAGTGTAAGAAATCCCATTTGTATTTAAAAGTGCATTTCTAGTTTTCCCATTCTTGCGCCTGTCTTGAAAAATGACCTCCACTAAAACGTTAACTTCCTCAGTTTTTGTGCTAGAAACAACATTTCAACGTCTGCTTGTAGCTAACATGCACAGCTTTAAGTCGCATTCCAAATCCATACGGTTCTCCCGTGATCGCGATTATCGCGCACTGAAAAGTTTGCAGCGAATTTCGTTTTAGGGAAATTCTGACACGTGTAAAACAGCTTTTGATTGCTTCCGACCTTAATTTTAAGATTTTACTTTGGTTTTTTTTGTATCAAATCCTTGCTGGTGTTTGTGTGCAACTATCCAAAGCGGCTCCCATAAGAATTTAAACAAATTCAGCTATTTAAACCCTATTTAGTGTTTTTACCCAATCCATTCTCAAGATAACTTTCAAACCATTCTGACCGCTTGCCAATCAATTCTGTTTTTCTCTTGTGTTGCTGGGGGGAAATTGGGATTGATATTTGGTTTTAATTCTGCCATTCCTGAATACCTGCTCTCTCTCCTCCTATCTCTTTACATTGCCTATTGGAGGGTTGAGGGGTGTGCAGGGGGAACTAGTAACCACACCGCTATTTGATCTGAACACACGAAAAGTATTATTTCTGTGCTGAATTGTTTTGCTCACTATTACTCCTTGTGTATTAAAGAGATTATTTAGTGTTACATCACCCCATTGGTGATCATTGTGTATGTTACACTCACCTGATTCCCACGGGGGTGTCGATCTGGACTGGCCCGCTGTTGCTTCCACCAGAGTAACACGTAGAGCCGAGATGACAGACTGGACAGACCCACTTAGCTTCGTTTGTTGGACTTGTACGAATAGCTTTCTGCAATGGAGAAGGGGAATTAACCTCCCGTAATCTGAGCGTTAACCCGCCTTCCCACTCCCCTTGTCTGCCCACAGAACACTCCTGAAGTCCCCTCTTAATCTCACCTGATGATTTGTAAAGGTGAGCTCTCCATCCTGCGTCGAGCGCAGGGGCGCGTAGACGACCAGTTACTTCACTGGCGTGGAGGAATTGGCGAGTTCCAGTATTGACTCTAAAGTTCAATCGTTCGTAAGAGTTCAAAAGTCTGATCTTCACTCTGCCAGATTCCTTGCAGGTTGCAGATTTAAACCACTAGAAGAGTTCCAAGTGGCAATTGGTAAGATCCTGGTAAGTCTATTGTGGTTCTCCCCTTTGGGGCCGGGGTACAGCGATGATGCAGAATTAACTGCGCCGACCCGAAATGAGGTGATTACCCCCATGTGGTAAATCAGGTAAGTCTTTGGGGTTAGGTTGTATTGTCCTTGTTTTTCCCCTTAGGGGCCGGGGTGCGGCGGTGATGCTGAATTGACTGCGTCGACCCGAGATGAGGTGAGTACCCCCCTGTGGTAATCAGGTAAGTCTTTGGGGGTAAGTTGTATTGTCCTTGTTTTCCCCTTAGGGGCCGGGGTGTGGCGGTGATGCAGGATTGACTGCGCCGACCCTAGATGAGGTGAGTATCCCCCCTGTGGTAATCAGGTAAGTCTTTGGGGGTGGTTTGTATTGCCCTTGCTCACCTATTTGTTCTTGTCTCCCCCAGGTGTTGAAGAATGGCCTGGAGATGCTGGGTTCGCGATGGAGTAAAGGAATGCAGCCCCGGATGGTGAGTTCAGCGCGGCGCTGCGAGGTGCGTGGCAACGCACCTGTGAAGGCTTCCCTCTTCCACATCGACGATGTGCTGGATCGAGGATTCAGGTAAGGGTTTTGTTCTGACCTCTTCTCCTTCTCCTTTTCTTGTTCCAGGTGTTCCAGGGCTGAAGCGGGCGTGGCTGAAGACTGGAGCTGCTGAAGACACGGTGAGCGTTACGCTGCAGCACGCAGAATAACGCGAAGCACGTGTGGCTGTTCGGGTGTGGCTTAAATAGCCTTGGAAGAAGTCCCAGGTAAGTATTCTTCCACAACCCCACCCGAGAGGAAAGGAGTCCCTGAGGTAAAATAGTCCCTCTAAGCCTCATTTGGCTTGTGGCTTCGTGCAGCATGGTCTGCATCAGGTAGGTTTGCAGCATGGTCTGCATCAGGTAAGTTTTCTGTAATGAGCCTGGCGCCCATGGCGCCAGGACTGACTTTATTCTTATGAGCCTGGCGCCATAGGCGCCAGGACTGTAGCCAAATAGCCCCTAACTGGGGTTTTTGGGCATGCTTCAAGTGGCATGATGCCTGCTTCCGGGGTTGCTGGGCCTGGTCTGGCTTTCCGGGGGCAGGCATTGTGACAGTGTACCCATTAAAACATAGTGTGATTGAATTGTAACTACATAAATAAATATTTTAACTTTGCAAACCAGCCTGAATCCTGGTTCAGTGTGACCGGGGGGGTTCCAGGAGAGGGGCGTGATATGAGTGGTACATCGTTCAGAATAAAATAACTTTTAGACACAAATGAATAAGGATTTCAGTTGTGCATTACACGCTAGGCGTTGACTTAGGTGTGTGCCGGATTGAAATCACGTACAGATTGGGGGCTCGTCATGAGATCCTGAATTAGACATACCACTTGTGACAGTCTAACACAGCGTGCTAACTGACGGGGTACATACACCTTGTTGGGGGCAACCAAACTGTGCTACACTGTAAGAACACCCTTCAATAGAAACACTCTAAGGAGTTGGGCCTGTTTTGAAAAGGTAAAAGTAACCCTGAGATAAGTCAGAAGGAAATTAATATTTCCGGAATGGTGACCGCAGTGGAAATTAATATGGAAAAAGAACACCTACTGCACAAATTGTTTGTCAGGGGTGAATGGGTTGAGCAGGATCAGAATGTTTGGCTACAGGAAATCAAACAACAAGCCACTGCCACAGGATTAGATATATGGCAGGACCAGGGTACATTACACCAGGCACTTAGGGAGCTGTATATGCCCCCAAGGGTAAAAGAAGAGCAATGTAAAATTGCCAAAATAGCGGCGTACCTGTACCTCCACATTGGAGAAATACGGGAAAAATATGCCGAAAACCTAGACCTGGCAAAAAGGCAAGTACAATCCCTAGAGAAGGCCCAAACTGATCTGGACTTTGCAGAGCAAAGGCTACAAAAGGGCCAAGAATCAGAGAGGGAAACCAGACAGTACCTGACAAAAGTAAAAGAAGATCTGGATCTCCTGCAGCAAGAGAGGGTAGAGCAAGACACCAAATTACTGACACTGCAAAAGAGTGTCAAGAAAGGTTGGACTCTTTACTACAGAACCAACAAAAGCTAGAACAGCAATTAACCTTTAACAGAGTACGCGCAGAACAGATGGTCAATTCAGAGAACCACATAGACAAATTAAAAGAGGTAAATAACAAATTAATTCACAAAGACCTTGAATCCCAAAAAGAATTTGATGAAGAGCGCCAGAAAGCTGGTGCATTCAAAAAACAAAGGGATGACCTGGCTGCACAGAGGGGTACTCTAATTTAGGAAAGGGACGCCTTAGGCCAGGAAGTCAACTATTTAAAACCAAGGTGGAAGAAAATCACCTGGCCCTTCAGGGACTGGGTGAACTCAAAATGGACTATGAAAACCTGTTAGAGCACAACAGGAGGGTGGAAGATGCTCTGGCAAAGAATAACCAGGCCAGTATGGACAGAACTCAGGAGGTGAGCCCAATAGGCCTAATACTCCCAAATCAGACAGGAAGCACACAGAGACAATGAGGATCTCTGTGAGAAAAATGACAGGCTCCATAGACAGGCAGCCATGCAGGAACAATTAATAGAGACCAGTAAGGCCTTAAGAGAAGAACAAAAGGGTCAGATCCGTACATGCCATCTGGAAGTTGGGGCTGAGAGAGATGAGGTCTGCTGGGAGAGGGAAACCCCTGAGCATAACCTCAGAAACCCTGACCCCAGAGACTTCAATTCCATGGACTCTGCCATCCCCATGTCCACTGGCTAACATGTGCCAAGGACCATGGGGATGGTAGACTTCAACCCAAGGGGAAATATGGGGATAATATGTCAGCGCCTCCCAGAAATGGATGGGCGGGCATCTCTGGATAGGTTCCCAAGTGCTCTGGCCATCTTCTCTGATCAGGGAGACTCCCGTGAGGGGAGAATCAGAGAAATGGATCCTCAGAAATATAACTTACCCAGAGATCAGATGGTAAAATTTAGTGGGGAACTCCATGAGACTAGGCCCACTAAGTAAAAACCTCTTCCCAGCTAGGACAATGGGGGGGGGTGGTACTCAGCCAATCCTGGGAGCAAGGAAGAGTCAGAAGACACTTCTGAGTGCCACAGGGCTCAAGGAACTAGGCCCCCACATTCTGCCAGCCATTACCAAGCTTGCAGAATCCGGGAGAGTCTAGAAGACCAGACAGCCACCTCTGGTAGCAGTGCCTCTGAGTCGGAGGATGAGTGGACAAGGGTGACCAGGACTAAAAAGGCCAACAAAGTCAAGAGGGCTTTACTCAAGGATCCCCTGAAACAGATAAAAGCTATTAGGAGCGTCATCACGCCCTACCACAAAAATGCTAAATATTCGGTTTGGGAGCACCTTGAATTATTTGAACAGATGATGGACACTTTCCATCTGAAGGACATCCAAAGCTGTATTCAATATGTAAAGTGGACATTTTCTCCTGAGTACTCGAGCTTCTTTGTGGGCTGGAGTATCAGAACCATTCCAGATGGTCCACCCATAGGGCGGCCATCCTGAAACATTTTTCCACTGACAGTAAGGAATTTGTGAACACCTTCTTTCATGCTCTCCCTAAGTATATTATGACTCAGCTAGTGAGGGACTTTCATGAAAAAAGATCACTAGACTGGGTCATTGAACAAGCAACGCACATCTATGAAGTACAGAAGCCGTTGGAAAATAAAAATAGTAGCAAAAACCCCAAAACAAAAAACACCCCTGCTGCTGCTAAGGTGGCGGAGGTGAAGGTTGCCCCCATTTTAGATCTGGAGATGGAGGGGCCTAAGAACCTTCCAGCGCAGAATCCAACCAACTCCAAACCTAGAAGGCCTTCGGGCTAGTCCCAAACAGGGAACCAGGGAGGTAACCCCACAAATGGGTCCCCTAACTCCCCTGACTACATCAGCCCACGCTACAAGGGAAATAGACCCATCCTGGGTTATGTGTGGACTCCTCCAGCCCAGGGGGCGGGGGGTCCAACCAGACAGCAGAAAACCCAGGGAACTTCCCTCCTCATTTTTCCCAGCAGGGTAGTAATCCCCAAAATACCAGACCAAATTTCTTTCCCAGGAACCCGCCAAACTTCAACCCCCAAAACAACCCATCCTTCTTTTCCCACTTTCCTGAGCCCAGACAGCCCAAACCGGGAGAGGGGAGGCCAAGGTTGGAGGGGTACCCAAACTTTCCGAACCAGGGGTATTTTGCGAGAAGGGATAGTTACCCATCCCGGGATCAACCCATGGAAGACATGAGGACCCCGTACCAGCCAGAGCGGGTGTCCCAACTAGAGCGCCAGGTCCAGAACATGGCACAGGATCTGGGTCGCATGCTGAGGGCTCAACAGAACCCTCAGATGAGCATGGCGGCTCAGAACTCCTCGAATTCAGGGTCTGGTGCTCCAGAACAATGACGGGGGAAGAACCCCGACAAACCACTGGTTCCCAGGGAGAAGGCATAAGGGGAAGGGTGGTGCAAAGCCTTAGAGGAAGCTTCCTTCCCCACGTGTGAAAAGCTGAGGAACCGGAACCAAAATCTCCTGCCCCTGAAAGTCTGCAACCCAAGGAGCAGAGGGTGGGTAGGAGAAATATAGAACCCAAAAAGGCCCATTTTGTGGAGGAGGTGCAAATCTTCCAGTTTGAAGGAGAGGGATCCTCAGAGGATCCTGGGAAAAGGATCTTCTCCTTCAGGCATGAGGGAACTCCTCCCAAAGAAAAATAGGTCCCAAAGGATACAAATGCAGACTGGATAGATGTGGGGACCGAGTTAGAACCGCCCATCATCAGTACCCGGAATGACCAGCACAAAAATCCCCTGGTTTAAACCCATGTTGGTGACTGCCTCCAAAAAGGGGGGGCAGCCCAGAATCAGAACCAGGGGAACCCAAAACTTCCCCCATATCTAGCTGTCACCTTTTTCTTACAGATTCCCAAGAGCCCAAACAAAATCCTGCCCAAATCACCTCTCTGTCAGTATCCAAAGCAAAAAAACTAACCCACCAGTTGGCCAAAAATGTGCATTATCTTTTTCCCCTTGAGCAAAAGGAGGGAAGATTTTATGCCCCGGTCCAAATACAGGGGCAATGTACAATGCTGGCACTGGTGGACACTGGATCGCAAGCTACCTTTCTGTCAAAAAGGGCCTTTGATCAACTGAATTCGGGAAGGGGGGAGAAGTACCAAATTCCTCTCACCCCTCTTCCTGGACAACTTCAGAACTTCGACGGGAAGGAAATTCCCGTCGAGGGGACTGGGGATTTGGATATTGAAATTGGGCGATACAAGGTGACGCACCCGGTCATAGTTGTGAGTCCAGAAGTCATACCTTGTTTACTACGGAATGACATCCTGTGTAGGTTGTCTCTCCTCATAGATTGTGTAATCAAGGTCCTCTGGACCCAGACTAGCCGACCAATAAAAATTGAAATATAGTGTCAACCATGTTAGTTTAAATGGCACATGCCACATGGTTGAACAAAAACCTGACCAAATAGAATTTCACTTTCAGAATAATCAAATCCCAGACGTGACAGTAATTGCAGTAGGACAACAAACTGGTGATGGGGAGTCCTCTCTTTTTCTGAAAATCAAACTCCCTTCCAGTCTAAAGTGGCATTCCACACTGGAAGGAAACACTCTGAAATTCTATACGAATTCACAATCAGAAAATTCCATTCCTGTAGTCCAAAAAGATGAGAAATCAGCTCAAAGCTTGGCTGATATTCAGAAAATTGGAGAGCAGTTGTTCATCCCCATTCAGTTAAATTAGGGTAAGGACTCTGTTCTCGCCCGAGTATGTGTGAACAACAGTTAGAGCTTCATCAGCAAGGCCATGTTCCGCAAACTCCCAAAAGATCCAGCCATTCCCACCTGTAAACTGTTAGACAAATGGGGAATGGACCTGGAAACACCCAATTCAAAACATCTCCTGCCTAGCAGGTGCATGCTCAAAATTTCCATAGGCAACAAGAGCATAGTCCATAATTGTTGGGTCGTGCAAGATGTTCCTGCTGCATTTTATTTAGGCAGTGACATTCTCAATCGCTTTGCCATTAGTTTGGACCTAATAAACTTCAAAGCTTGGTCCCGATTAGCGGGTAATTCCATGGACTTTAATGACTCAGAGAAAGAATTTCGGTCAGCTCAACTGCTGCATTATACAGTTAAAATTCAGATTGGAGAGGAAGTCACCATCCCAGAACGGATCTGTCAATCCTCACTGGAAGTAAAAATTAAAAGAGGACAGAAACTGAAAAACCCTGACGCCTATGTCCATCTCAATGCTCATTTCCAACAGCAAGGGTTGGGGGTTAACTCAACACCACTAGTCAACATAGAACATGACACCATTCCAATAGAGGTGGATAACAGCGACCTAAAGAGTATCACTCTGGGCACAGGCACCATTATTGGAATGGCGGTTGATGACCGACATTTTTCAATAGATTTAGGTAATGAACTGTTAGGGCCAATCCCCAAGGACTGTTTTGATAGTGATAGCGACGATGACAAAACACCAGACAGGATCTTCACCCGGCATGAGGGGAATTTCCTGGTGTACTCTTCCTGCCCTTATGGTAAGGAAGATGTGACCTGTGACTTCAGGAGGGATGAGGTGATCTTTCAAGTCCACGAGGACTGCCTTCCCCACCTGAAGCCATCAGTCCAAATCAGCACTTTGACCAGGGACTTCTCCACCCAGCTGGAGGAGGCTGCTGCGATAGCCAAACCGGAGGTCTTTCCAGGCTTCAGGTAGATGGTTGAAGAGAGAGTCAACCTAGCTGATGCCTGTGAGACTCTGGAGCAAAAGCAAAAATTGAAACAAGTTTTCTTAGATTTCCAAGATCTCTTTGCGGTGGACTCATATGACTGTGGTTGCACCAACATCCATACAACAACAATTCCCACGGACCCTGGCATGACTCCAGTGTTTGTGAGGCAATATCGCTTGTCTCTCGCATCAATGGAGTCCCTTACTGAAATAATTAAGAACCTTGAGTCCCGTGGGATAATTCGTCCAGTCCACAGCACCTTCAATAATCCAGTGCTGGGGATTTTGAAACCAAGCGGCCAGTGGAGACTCTGTGCTGACCTAAGGGAGCTCAACAAACGGGTCCATACTTCCCGATGGCCTCTTCCCTACATTGACCAAGGGCTGGCCCAGATCCAGGGGTCCAAGGTATTCACGGCCATTGACCTGACCAATGGGTACTGGACTGTACCTGTCAGTGGGGAGGACCAATACAAGCTGGCCTTTACCTTCGGGGAGCAGCAGTACACTTGGACCCGGACTCAGTTCGAATACATCAACTCTGGCAATGAATATAACATCTTTCTACACAAGGCCATGCCTGACTTGGGTGAAAGGGGTAACCTGGCCTATGTAGACGATGTTCTAGTCAAAAGCTCAACTGTGGAGGAACACACAGCGGAGATCCTTTATGTCCTGACACAGTTGAGGGCTGCTGGATCAAAACTCTCCTTTCAAAAGGCAGAGTGGTGCAGAACGCGTGTCAATTTCTTGGGGCATGAGATAACTCCACAGGGTCTCTGTCCCCAGGAAAAGAAAGTGGAAGCACTCCAGAAATTAAAAGACCCCACAACTCTGCGGGAACTAAGGAGCCTCCTTGGAGTAACTAATTACAGCAGAAAGTTCATTGAGGATTACGCAGAGATCACAAGACCCCTGATCCATCTTTTGAAGGGGGGGTCAAGTGGGAGTGTGGTCCAGAACAAGCCGAGGCAGTACGACAACTCAAAAGAAGCCTCTCGCAAGCGCCTTGCTTAAATTACCCTGTCAAAAACAACGAGTTCTTCTTGGAGACAGGGTTCTCAAATACATGCTTGACTGCAGTATTATATCAAAAGCATGACAAGGTCAATAAAGTAATCTCCTATGCGAGTAAGACTTTATCCTCTGTGGAGGAAAAATTCAACGATTGTGAGAAGGCACTCCTGGCAACGGTGTGGGCATTGAAGAATTACCGCCCGTTCATCCAGGGGGAACACATCATAGTGGAGACTCCACACCAACCGTTGCAATATCTTCAAAGTGACAGAAAGCGGGCCGGAAATTTGAGTAATTCCCGAAATACTTCCTGAATTCTGTCAATGCAAGGCTTTCCTGTGGAGGTCAGATATGGCCAAAACAAGAAGAGTCCCCTCGCGCAAGGTCTGGCTGACTTGCATGATTGCGCCAGAGAAAACCGTCTCGAGGACGAAAGTCTTAAAATCAAGGACAACATGGAGGCATACCTTAATTCCCCATACAAAGTCTATGAAGAAGACCAGTGTGAGGGAATGCCCACTGTCTATGTGGATGGGTGCTCCTACCATGTTGACAACAACAGGGAAAAAGAACTTGTGGCCGGCGTAGGGAATGAATGGGTGAATGGTGCCCCAGAACCCTCCGCTGGGTACAAAATCAGTCCCCGAAGTAGTCAAGTGGCAGAGCTGATGGCTGTGCATCAAGCCATCCTCACTGTTGTCCAACACCAACTCCACAAACTGGTCCTAATCAATGGTTCGGATTATGTACGGAACGGGTTCGTGGAGCACCTGGTTAATTGGAAAACCAGAGGCATGCCATGTGCTAATAATAAACCATTGAAACATGGGAAATTAATACAAAATATTGATGATCTGGTCACCTCGAATGGGATGACCATCTACTGGAAAATGATCAAGGGTCATTCTAAAGTAGAGGGACTAGACAAAACTGGAAATGACCTAGCTGATCAGCTGGCCAAAACTGGAGCCATCCAAGGGGATCTACTTGAGATCGAGTCCCTGTTGGGGGAAATCCACGTCACTGCTACCACTAGGTCCCAGACAAATGCTCACAATGAACTCTCAACTGCACAATGGAGTAAGGAGACCCCAGATGCTGATTTAATTACGGCTCAAAAAGGAGATCCAATAATTGGTAAGTTTTATCAACACACTGAGGACCCTGAGAACTTCCCCCTGATGGATACCGATTACATAGGGAAAGAGGACCTCAGAGTGTTGATGAAATGACCAAAAATGTTCAGAATCCAAGACGGTTTGTTGGTAAGGAGATCCATAGCTGGCAATGACCAGTGGGTGGATCCTACCTCATTCCGAAGCCTGATGTTAAGTCACGCCTATGATGCGGCCACAGCCGGTCATTGGGGGTTTCATACGACACTAGAAATCTTGAGAGAGGTTGCATACTGGCTACACATGGGGCAGGACCTCGACCAATACTTGAAGGGGTGTCTTGTATGTGCTAAATTTCAGCCAACATCACTCACACATCGTGCTCCCCTCCAAAAGCGGGGGATGACACTGCCTTGGTCAGATTTACAAGTTGATTTCATCGGGCCCGTGATTCGCTCCTCTAGGGGGAACAAGTACATGTTGACTGTAACATGCTTATTCACTAAATGGTTAGATTGTCTCCCGGCCCCAAATTGCAAGGCAGAAACAGCAGCTGCCCTGATGATCAATCACATCTTCTCGCGTTTTGGACTACCCCAAAGGATTGAGTCAGACCAAGGTAGCCACTTCACTAGCCAAGTGATGAGAAAGATGTGAGAGATACTTGCAGTCCAAAGGAAACTACACATTGCCTACCGGATAGCCTCTAGTAGTGGAGGTGAGAGATACACCAAGACAATTGTGAGCATATTAAAAAGGTTTGTGGCAGATTCTGGGCCAAGTTGGGACATTCGATTACCTCTTGTCCTGATGGCCATCAGATCTACCCCTTCTTCTGCAATAAAAATATCTCTGTCTCAGCTGATGACAGAACGAAGGATGGTGCTTCCCCAGCATCTGCTCTACAGAACCCAAAAGCAGACCTTGATAAATGCCTCCACAACTCATGAGTATGTTGAGAATCTGAGAAAACACCTTCAACATGCTTTTGCCTATGCTCAGCGGAATCTAGAAAGATCTGCAGACAGTATGAAGGCCCACTATGACCTTAACACAACTAAAAAAGAATACCAATTAGGAGACCGGGTCTACTTGTACAATTTCCAAAGGAACCAAGCCAAACAGTGCAAATTCCTCCCTACTTGGCGGGGTCCTTTTGAAATTGTAGACAGAATCTCACCAGCCGCCTACAAAATCCGCATTCCCAAGGGCAGTTTGGCAGAAGGGGAAGACAAGTGGGTCCACATAAATCAGCTTAAGAGTTGTCATCCCAGGCATTCTTTGCGGCAAATAGAGGAACCAACCAGAAACCCAGAGGGGGCATTCCGGATCCCTAGAAAATTCCAACTTTTAAAACCATTCCACCTGTTAAAATCATAGGAATTACAGGCTGGGAACACAGTAAACTGTATTCAATGTATGCATCTGCCCCACTACATGAATAGTAGTGGGGAAATGTCCATAGCCATGCTCTGTTCTGTCTCATAGCACTGAAACCAAGGATTCTAAGTACCAAGGAGGACCACTCGGGGACCGGGAGGAAAGACCCAAGGGTCCCAGAGTATCGCTCCATACTCACATCCAGAACCGGCGAGGAGAACCTGTCGATCCAGCACTGATGGGAGAAGCAGACGACTTTCTCCACCTGGACCAAAAAGAAAGAATGAACATCCCAATCTCCCGACTTCCTCTTGACAGGCGGTCAGCCTCAAGTCATGAGGGGGGCTCTGTGGGATGGCTTGACCCACTTTTGCTCTATCATGTGGCATCACTGTGTTCTGATGGTGCCAGAAACGTCAGAATGGCCGCAAAATCCTTGTGTGCGCCAAAACCTCTGAAAATCGTGCTCTGCAAAGCACAAAAAGATGGCTGCCTAATCTACCACGCAAGTTGTCAGTGGTCGAACAGAGATCCCACTCCTGAAATAAGTCACTGGGCTCCACAACAAGTGAACATGGAGTACAGCAGTGTTCTGCTAAAGGAAATCCAAAAATCTTGCTTTAAAACTTTTTTTTTGTTGCTGACACTGCAGAATGCCGGCACAAAACACCCTTAAACATCCAAAATTCTTCCTGGGTGCTACAATTCACTTAGTTCAAAAATCATTGTGAACTTACAATGTCCTGAAAAGTTGAAAGTATCAAAGAAACATCCACAGCAAAAGTTGTCTGCCTGTGGAATCTGTCAAAATCTGTGCGCAGTACCCTCGGCAGCCTGAATGACAGCTGTCAGAAGCCTGCATGATAAACTTTAAACCTGAATAAACTCAAATCAAATGTTTGCAATCTAAGTGGCCTGTTACTGAGAGTAACCTATGTTATAATTGTTTGAGCCCATGGTTTAAAATCTGGAATAAGTGTTCTAGCTGCTAGTTTGAAACCACAAGTTTGTTTTAAACTAAGGAAAAATGCAATAGAATTAACATGTAAAATTAAACCTGGCTAAAAGCCACCCAAACTGGAATAACAGCTTTCCGCACAGAGGCATGGCCTCTCCCTCCAGCTCCCTCCACCAGGAAATCACACAAGTGATGATTATAGGGTGGGAAAGAATTTGGTCTGCAGGGGGAAGGAGACCATGGACATCCTCCAGCTAAAGGAAATGCGAGGTGTGAAGAGTCGTAAATGGCCTCTGCCAAGGAACAAACAGGGAGGAGATGCTCCTGGGTGCCAGGGAGAGACCAAAGGGGTGGAGCTAAACAACCATTTGTTGCTTAACAAGGACAAAAGACACATTTTAAAAAGACTGATAACTTACTATGTTAAATTGTGCAAAATATAGAAATAACGGCATTGTTAATGTAATTTCTGGATGCACGGGTGAAAAGGCGCCAGAACTCTGTGACATGTTCTGGGAAGAAACGGCGGAAAATTTGATATTACACAAAATGTATTTCTGATAGAAGTACGAAACTTTATACACGTATGCCCATGTTCAACACGCACATTTGTAGAAATGTGCTCCTAAATTGGACATTGTGTTGCGGATGAAAAGGGCAAAATTCTGTGAAAAGCAGACACAAGATTCTACAGCGATGGGGTTTGGATGAGTATCTGCTACACAACATATGTAATCGGTATATATGGTTGTTATAGAGGTTGCACATGTGGAAATATGTATTGTACCAAAAGTAGATTTTGTGTTCAAGGAGCTAGGGGTGGACTCTAAGCCTCATAAACCCACACCATAAAGGTGACACCCTGTTTCTCTCCTCCTATCAAGGCAGAGAGGAGACCTTGACCAATCCCTGTCAAAGGGGCGAGCTTAGGATAAACCAGCACACACACCCCCTTATCATAAGCATAAATAGAGACAGCAGAGGTCAGAAAAAGACAGACAGATTCACCCACTATCCGAATGCTGGCGGAGCACCCTGTTGCAGAACTATCCATCTTACCTGCTCCAGACTCCAGAAACTTGGCAAAGCATAAATGGCCATTTCATAGTTGAACCATTTTCAGATAGGCCTTAAATTTCCAGAACCATAACCAACCCCAGAAACCTAAGGGGAACCAAAAGACAGCCGGGCTGTGCTGTACTGCTTGCCTGCTGAAATAATTATCATCAGAACCAAAAGATCCAATCTAGTTCCATGCCGTGCTGTGACCAGAACCATTGCCGATCCAGTCCTGTGCCGTGCTGTGAACAGACCCAGTCCAATCCAATGTGCCCAGCTGTCTGTCCCAGAACCAGATTCCCTTCCCTGACCAGAAATCTTGACGGACCAGAATCCTGACGGTTCTGTTTAAAAACATATCTAGTGAGTATCTATAGATAGAACTGTGTCACTAGCATATGTACTGTCCATAGTCAATCCCTATCTTAAACCTACCCTATCTATAGCCAAACTACTTGAAACTTACGTCTATAAAATAACCCAAGAATTCATAGAAGAGCACTGCCTACTAGACCAGGCACAAGTTGGTTTCAGACCAATGAGAGGAACAGAATCAGCTCTCCTCTCAATATCGGACGACTTAAAAATGAACACAGACTCGGACAACAGACCGCCCTGATTCTCCTTGACATGTCCGCAGCTTTCGACACTGTCAACCACGTCATCATCATAAAGAGACTAGAAGGACTAGGGATAACAAACAATGCCCTACTATGGATCAAATCCTTCCTAACAAACAGAACAGAAACCATATGGATGAAACCTTTTAAATCCAAACCTAAAGACTCCACGTGCGGAGTACCACAAGGATCATCCTTCTCCCCGCTTCTATTCAACATCTTCATGTACCTATTAATCAAACTCATCAAAAAACACGGCCTCACTTGCTACAACTACGCCGACGATACTCAAATAATCTTCAACATACAAGACACCCAAGAAGAAAACACTACACTACTAGAGAATTGTCTTTGTGACATATTCATCTGGATGAACCTTAACCATCTCAAAATCAACCCAGGCAAAACACAGATAATGATTGTCTCAAAATATAGAGGAGACACCAACTACATCCTCTGGCCAAGAGAGCTCGGCACCACACCAGAAACATCATCAACTGTAAAAAACCTAGGGGTCCTGATGGATAACAACCTCACTCTAGAGCCACAAGTAAACTCTCTACTCAAGAAATGTTTCTTCCTCCTGTGAGCAGCAAAAAGGATCCTACCGTTCCTGTCGTTCGCCAACAAAGCACTTACCGTCATCGCTCTGATCATGTCCAGAGTTGACTACGCCAATAGCCTATACCTGGGCATGCCCGAACGACTTCTAAAAAAATTGCAACGCATACAAAATGCAGCAGCCAGACTCCTCCTCATGCTGCCCAGAAGAGAACACAACACACCCGCGCTAAAAATACTACACTGGCTACCACTAAAACAGCGAATAAAGTTCAAGTCCATGTGCATCACGCACAGAGCAATACACAAACAAGGCGCAGAATTCCTAAGCGATAAACTATGCCTACACCAACCGACAAGAACACTGAGATCAAGCACCGACATACGCCTGGAACCAAAACCCTACAACAGAAAAAAACTCAGAGGATCCTCTTTCTCCCACTATGCACCTAAAACATGGAATGACTTACCAAAGAATATACGGAACACAACAAACCACCTAGCATTCAGGAAGCTCCTCAAATCATGGCTCTTCACAGCGTAACCACAAAAGCGACGCACTAAAATGTCCAGCCATTAAACAACGATGAAATAACTCCAACCTCGGCCACTCTCACATCAGTGAGACTGATCACATACTTAGACCCAGACGAAAGCCCTGAAGTGACTCATCTACTCGTACGTACCGGACGCACCAAATCTAAACTGGCAGACACATTTAGATAGGAAGTTTGGCAGAAGAGTCCACTACACCAGCCCAGCATCCAAAGGGGAGAATAGACACCCAACCCACATTAATCAATCCATCAGCATTAGAACACCTACAGAGCTCACTAGAATTGAACAGCGAGGAGCAATTAGAACACCTACTGTGTGTGTCAGTCCAGAAAAAGTAGACCCCCCCAATCGTAAGGCAATGTACTTTGTTGGCCGAAGACCAACCGCCTCATGTGTTTAGTATTAGAAATATGTAGCCATAAGCGAGACTGAAGCGCAGCCATTTTGGTGACTGAAATCGCCATTTTGTTTTCTCTAACGTTTGCTTTTTTGCTTTCTGTTAAAACTGCTTTGCTGAAATATTATTCTGCTCCACTAGTGCATAACACAAGGCCACGAGAGACATGTTGAAACATAACGTAGCAACCCAGACAAAAATGCCCGGTCTCCTCCCTCACATATCCTTGGAAGTAAGCAACAAGGCATTCTAATCAGTACACAAGTGCCAGCTAGTCTCGAAAACACAGCAGAAATGCTAGATGGGAACATTAAATGACTTGAATTATGCTCTTCTTTGCGGCCCCCCTTTCCTGAGCCCTGTAGAGCCCTGGAGAGCAAGTTGACCCCCAGTACACAAATAGAAACTAGGAGATAGCAAGGCCTGGAATGTGTCTCTCCCCTGCACGCAGCTTGCTTGCAAGAACAGAAGTATTGTGTTCTTTTAAACAAAGACTTGTGTCTGTAGGCTCACGAAAATTGCAAACTGTTGCTAAATTAATGTCTGAAGGTGTCATACTCGTCACCATTGTCAATCATCGTGCCCAATTCAAAGGAAATGTATTAGGGGCGGTATTGGATGTGTCACTACTGATTGTAAAATGCTTGCTTTGTATATATGTTACTGTAGTATGATTCTCTCAGCACTTGCGTCCCCCGGGGTCTGGAAACACACGTCGCAGGGCGTGGGACCCAGTTGGCCAACTGAGACTATTTGCTTTGCAATAAACCCTAGATTTTGGGAATACAACCTCGTGTCTGGCGTATCAGTTCGTGTGTGGTGATTGTGCCTTGTTTCCATATGTGAGGGTCCCTCAGGGGCCCCTTCAAGATGGCGCCCGAATAGGGACTCTTCCCCACTTGTTCCATCGTGTACGTTGTAAGATAAGGAAGGCGGAGAGAACAGCGAGGATGTGACGATCGAGCTGGGATCAAGAGGTGTTTGGGGCGCCCCCGCGAAAGCGATGAGAGACTCCTTTGCAGATCTGCACACAACTGATCCCTGATTGACGTGCCCGGCCAGAGAACAAGGAGGCGAGGGTCCTGAAACGAGGCAGAGTGAGCCAAGATACGCGACACGACATCATAGGTTGCGTCAGTATACGGATGAATTGTGTCTTGAAGGACAACTTGATTGATCAGGTGAGTCGTGCCCCGATTCAAAGTAATCCTGATATTGGTTGAGAGTTGATTTTGCAAAATCAAACACCCAGTGTAAGGTTGATTAGCTAAGGGTAAGGTTAAAACATGCCTGGTGTATTGTCCACCCTAGCAGGATTTTTCCGCTGCGGTAGACAATCTTTGGAAACTGGCCAGGTCGCGCCACCCGTGGGGTCGCCGGCGTATGAGATGTATGTGAAATATGGTATGGGAGCGATAATGTTTTGTGAGACTTGGCATAGGCAAACCAGAAAACAGGAAGAACTTCAGTGGCCGAATCATGGGAGTTTTGAGATCACGAGAATAGATAACTTGGAGAAGGTGTTGATGAAAAAGAAAACACGCCCTGCAGCATTTGATATCCTTAGAGACTGGAGGAGGGAAGCTATGCTTCGTTGGAGAAGCAGAGAGAAACATGCGCGCAGGCATAAGTCAAAAGCAGAGAGCGTTCAAGAAAAGGAGGAGGAGGAGTGGAATGATAGTTTAAGAAAGTCAAATAGACGCGACCAGTTGAGTACAGAAAAATATACCCACAACGAGAATTGCATTCATCAGATGAATCGATAAATAAAATATTGACTGATACAAAGCGAGGTGGCTATTGCTCAGCCCCCTCCTATTGCTCAGCCCCTCCCTACTGATCAAATCCCAGCACAGACACAAACCACACAAGCAGCGCCTCCCATTAGCCAGCCAGCGCTGCAACAGTTACTTCCCGTTTCCGTTGTCCCGTCTGTACCCTCTTCCCAAGAGAGTGTTTCTGTCCCATCTGCCCCTCCTATAATTGAACTTGAACTCATTGAGGTGAGAGAGGGACCCGGACAAAGTGGATGCGCGAGAGTGACTCGTAGTGCGATCAGCAGGGAGAGAAGACGGGAGTTGCAAGAACAGGCAGAAATGTATATAAACGGGAATGATGAAACGTCAGCGCTAGCTTCGATGTACGACTTCAGGAGGAGCAATGAAAGACAGGTAGTGTTGGAATGCATGGGAGAATATTTAGTGGCGAGATGGAAACAGTTAATTGGAAGGCTACCGCCACAACGATTGTTGGATTTGAATGCATTAGCACGTTGTAGAGGGAGAGATGAAGAAATAAGGGAACATGTAGACCGACTTTTTGAACATAAGAATGAACTTGATGATGAATGTGCTGAAATGTTTGCCACACCAGGGTATAGGATTAAAGATATTAGGAGAGATAGGACGGAAGCGGTGGAGCCCTATATACAGCGGCGATTTTTGCCGTCGTCAAGACAGACAGGCTGTGACAGCTTGAAGTCGGAGGAAGGGGCCGTGAGGAAGGAGGAGGTGGACTCCGAGGTGGAGACGTGGTGGGGTGCCGACTGCGGCCTGCTCGCTTCCCAGTTCGAACCAAAGTCGGCTGCGGGTGACTGCACAGTTGGTTGCGCACAGAGGAGGGAGGTGATTGGAATCAAGAGCGCGGCTGTGGTCAGGACCCAGTCGAACAAGGAGGGAGACGGCCAGAGCATGGCCTGTGCTCCGCGACACGAGAGAAACCCGCGTTTCGTGATGTCGGCATGCAGACCTTGTGAGGAATATGACCACCGGCTCCACACGCGGCAGAGAAAGGAAGGTCTGGGTGCTATCAAGACGGCACGCCGACACACAAACATGGCTCGGGAAAGGGCGGAGAACCCATATGAATTGCCACATGAAAGACAATTAAAAGTCAAGTATAACACTCCCCAAAACAAGGAACAACGAAGCCCCAATACACATCAGAATCCTTACCTCATGGCACGCGGGTGGAGTTCATCATGGCGAACGGCCTCAAGGAAGGAAGGGGGGGGGGCTGGGGGTTTTATCAAGACTTAGCTGGGTAAAGGACTCTGATTGGACCAGAAGTATCCAACCCCTATATAAACCAGGGAGAGATGTATGACTAATGGTGAATTCTCCACTTCTTTGCAGAACCAACTGATAGCGAAGCAGCAGGAGCCTCTTACCGTTGGGCTTACGAGGACTAAGCCCTGATATAGTCCATATTCCAGAAAGAAGCTTACAAGGACTGCCTCCCAGGCATTAAGAAGGAATACTTGAAAGCCTGACTGAAAAGATTAATTTCTTTTTTTTTTTTTTTTTACCTGCTATAACTTGAAGCTGTTCAAAAGTCAATAAAGACTAGCATTTTGGTTGTATCAGCTGGCTTGTCGGAGTGATCCCTTACACAGGCGCTAAACTAAAAGTAGGTATACGAAAGGCGTTAAAATGGATTTCAGATCCTAGTATCCCCACAATGGAAATACATGAGATGTTTGATGAATACCCCTTGCCAATGAGGATAGAAGCACTACGAACAATGGTTGAGGTGCTACTCCAGCAAGTGGCGGGACACAATAGAGGAAGAGGAAACGCACAAGGCAGAGGTAATTCGAATATGCATGGAGGGCCTCTGGGATTAAATCATTGTGCGTATTGCAGGGAGGAAGGTCACTGGCGAGCGCAATGTCCACATCTGCAAAATAGAAATGGGTATGGCCAGAGAAGACAGCATAGGGGCATCCGGGAACAAATGGGCAGAATAGAAATAGCATGCAGCAGCACCAAAATAGCCAAGGAAATTTTACCCAAAGTCAGAACCAAGCTCATAATCAAACTGCCTCTACTCAGAATCAGAGCCATCACAACACGCAAAATGGGACTAGAGGAAGGGGCAGGAACATTTTTGACACCCAATCAAACGCATACTATAATAACAGCAGTGACTACACATCGGATGATGTGTTGTTTCCTCAGTAGGACAGCCCAAGACAGGGGATGGAACCAGTGTCTATTCCCGTGAATCAGAAAGGAGCCTACGTAGAAATGAAAGTCGGGAATAGAGAGCATAGCTTTCTCGTAGATACGGGGGCACAAAAGTGCTCAATAGATCATCACTTGGTTCCAAAAATACCACTGTCAGGGCAAAGAAATATTTCAGTAGGGTTCGCAGGTACCCCAGTAATAAATCCAATGTCCCACCCAGTAGCAGTGACGTTAGGCCCATTCACTGAACATTGCCCATTTCTCTTAACAGAGAATTGTGGGGAGAATCTTTTGGGGTTAAATTTATTGAAAGAAATGAGTGCAGTTATCCACTGTATGCCAGATGGAGTATTTTTGACCATTTCACCACAGAATGTACCAGTATCTGAATTTTTGTCCAAACCTTTGCCAAGAGAATTGAGTGAAGTGCCAACTTGTATATGGGCAATGAATGACAATGATGTGGGATGCTTAAAGAGCCAGTGAAAATTGCCCTGAAAGAAGGAGTAACGTTACCGCGTATTCCACAGTACAAAATCTCAGCAGAAGGAGAGAAAGGATTGAAAAGTATTGTGTCTGATTTAGTAGAATTGGTGGTGATTGAAGAGATTACAGGCAGCACATGTAACAGTCCCATTCTTCCGGTGTATAAGAAAGGAGGTAATGAGGTACTGTATCTTTTCATAATTGATCTGTGTGCATTAAACAAGGTAGTATATCCTCAATTCCCATTGGTACCAGACGTCACCACAATTTTGACTATGATTCCTGCCTCGGCTGAGTACTTTAGTGTTATTGAATTGAAGAATGCTTTCTTCAGCATTCCAGTACACAAAGAAAGTAGATATCTAAAAAGAGTACTGTTTTACTATTAACACACTTAGCAGCGCATGGCCATAAAGCAAAGTTCCAATATTGTCGAAAGGAGGTGACTTATTTGGGTTACCTACTTTTGAGAGAAGGGAGAAGACTGACGCCAGAAAGAATAGAGAGCATTTCTGGTATACCTATTCCAAAAACACAGAAAGGAGTCAGAGCCATAATAGACATGGCTTCCTATTGCCAGCAGTGGATTGTAAACTTTGCATTGATTGTGAAGCCAATGATGGAGTTGACAAAGAAGGATGTTGTGATGCCTTTGCAGTGGAATGAAGAATGTCAGAGAGAATTTGATCTGCTCAAAACTGCATTGTGTTCTGCTCCAGCTTTGGGCACACCAAATTATGAAAAGGTTTTCAGACTGTTTGTACATGAGAGTGAAGGCTGCGCGTTGTCCGTTTTGACACAGGAACAAAGTGGAAGAAATAGGTCATGCAGAAATTTTTCTTACGCGCTGGACCATGTAGCACGTGCATTACCATGATATTTGCGAGCTGTTGCAGCGGCTGCTGCGTCAGTGAAACAAACGGAAGGGATGGTATTGGGGCACACCTTAATATTGATGGTGCCACATGCCTTAGACATTCTATTAAATAGAACACAGACACAACACCTCACCTCTGCTAGATTAACTAGATACGAAATTGTCCTTTTTGCGCCACACATCCAAATTATGAGGTGTAGCGCTTTGAATCCTGCAGAATGAATGCCACTGCCCACGGAAGAACTCGGTGAAAATGATACACCTCCCCCTGATTGTTTAATGGTTACTGAGGAAGAAACGATACACCACAAAAAGAGCCAGATGGGGAACTATTTTGTGACGGCTTCTGTTTTAAATTACCTGATGGCACATCAACTGCTGCCTATGCTATCACTACGTTGAAGAGTATTGTAGAAAGCAAAAGAATCCCTTACAATTCTGCACAAGCAGCAGAGATAATAGCCTTAACCAGAGCTTGTGAGATTTCTGAGAATCTGAGTGTAAACATATATACTGACAGCCAATACGCCTTTGGCGTGGTTCATAACTTTGGCCGACTTTGGGCCGAGAGGGGTTTCTTGACATCACATGGGGCCAGGATCCAACATGGCCCTTTGATTGTACAATTGCTGTCTGCACTTACGTGTCCGAATCGCCTAGCAATAGTAAAATGCGAGACACATAAAAAAGTGACATACAAAGTGGGAGAAGGAAACGCATTTGCAGACAGGATTGTGAAACAAACTGCCACTGACTTGAATACCAAAATATTAACAGTACAGTCTGAGGAAGTGCCCTGCATGATAGAAAATGGAATTGCTACCGTCAAAGAGATGCAGGCAGAAGCCACTGCCGATGAAATAGAAGGGTGGGCTGAGGGCTCTGCAGAATTAGATCTAGAAGGTTGTTGGGTAGACAAGAAGAGTAGAAACTGGATGTTGCCCAACTCCTATGTAACTGCAATGGTCACGATGGCCCACAGCCCTACTCATATTTGTGCCAAAAAGATAGTTCAGCATCTAGCCACAGTATGGGAGAATACACACATAAAAAAAATTGCTGAGAGGATGGTCCAGAATTGTATCACGTGCCTACAGCATAATGTGGGGAAGGGAACGGTGACTCCAACAGGCAGTTTTGGCCCTCCCTCTTTGCCTTTTGAGGTAATCCATTTTGATTTCATAGAGATGGAGAGATGCCAAAACTTGAAGTATGTCCTAGTGGTCATATGTGCATTCAGTAAGTGGGTGGAAGCATATCCATTAAAAGACAGTACCGCCATGAGCACTGCAAAAGTAATGTTGAAGGAGTACTTCTCCCGTTTTGGTCTGCCCCGTGTCATATGGTCAGATAATGGTCCGCATTTTGTGGGCGCGGTGATATTACAGATTTTTGCAGGTCTTCAGATTGATAAACGATTCCATTGTTCTAGACACCCCATGAGTGCCGGTCTCATTGAATGCCACAACGGCCTTTTGAAGTCCAAAATAAGCAAAATTTGCACACAAAACAAGTTAAGCTGGGTAGACGCATTACCAATAGTGTTACTGTGTATGCGCACATCTGTGCAGGCAAGAACTGGGCTCTCCCCATATGAAATAGTGATGGGGAGACCGGCAAATGTTTGGTGTGCACCACAGTCAAAGCGATTGAGGGAGCTTGAATACCCTGTGCTCAGCATTTATTGTAATCTTTTAATACAAAAATTGTGTTTGATTCATCAGCAGGTGCAGGAGGCGTTACCGATAAGATACACTGGTGTGGGGCATGCACACAAACCTGGAGAATGGGTGCTTATAAAAAACTTTGAAAGGAAAACATCACTTGCACCCAGGTGGCGTGGACCCTATTTGGTACTTCTGACAACGCAGACGGCCATTCGTGTAGATGGAAGGAAAGCGTGGATTCATGCGACGCATGCTAAGAAGGTTCCGTCACCGTCTGAAAAACTGCCTGATCGAGACAATCAGAACGAGACAGCGATCCCAGAAACGAAAGAAGCGAGTTGCCAGTTCTTTGCCATAAAATCTGCCTGATCCTGAAACGCAGCCTGAAAAGATTGTTGTAAAAGAGGAAGGGCGAAGAGTGCCCCAACGTTGTCCAGCAGAACCTGCATCACTGCTGGCTGACACAAAACGTGTACCGCTTTGGCGCGCACCAGCATCTGCTATTGCGCCGCAGGCTGACTCCGAGCGTGAGTTTGGGAGTGCGTCCGCACTATTCATTGATCACACGATACCAGGAGCAAGGTGGTATAATTTGCAGCCTCGAAAGAAGGAGTGATAAGATCTTCAATTCTTTTGATCATTGTTGCCTCTGTTTCCTATCACGGATGAAATAGGAACCAGAGGCCTAGAGGAGAGCAGCGTGAGGGTTGTGCAAATCGGACAGCCAAAAACGAGGCTCCTCGGTGCTAAAGTAAACAAAATCCATGTGCAGATCACCCCTTGGGGACAAGAGGGTCTCATATGGTATGAAAGCAATTAATAACTGCTCTGGAGTTCTTTGAGCAATGTGCAAATGCACAAAGATCTTGCCCAACGTATAAGTGTCACGACCCTCGCCCAAAATCCCCTCTGGCAAATCCATTGGCCAGATGGAGTCAGGACTAGGGCCTCTAGAGCCTGGCATCCTCTTCCAAAACCCTCTTGGGGCCAGTCCTGGCGCCTATGGCGCCAGGCTCATACACCATGAAAAACAATGTGCTTGGGAACTACTTTACTGTGTTGTCAGCCAACATGGAGGCATCCACATAGCTTGGTTCCTTGGAACCAAGCTATGCGGTCTAGTGTTTTGGGTGTGGTAGCCTAGTGACTACTTTACCTGGACTATTTTGTTGGGGCTATTTAAACCACACCCGAGCAAGACAACACGCTTCGCGTTACTTTGCAGCTTGCAACGTGACGCTCACCTTGTCCAGCTATATCCCCGAACCTCGGAGAAGCAGAACCTGCACGGAGACAAAAGGAACATCATTAGCAGCAGCATCTTACCTGCAGTCTTCATCTTTAGTTACTCGCAGCTCCTGAGAACAGCTTTCCTTGGATCTGCACGCCTCCCGGACTGCACGACCTGAAAGAGGAAGATAGGGGCAACATTAAGAAAGCAGAAGACACATTGCAAATTACGAACTGCTTAAAAGGCTTACCTGGCTGGTCGCCTCTCGGCTGGCACCACTCCGGAAATTCCACACGCGCTGAAGAACACTGCGACCTGCAAGGAAAGGAGACAAAACAGGTTAGCAAAGGCAAGCCATCGCAGCGCTGCGCATAGCGCTTACTTACCGCATCATAGCGCTCTTAAAGCGCCATCATTTACCAGCGGGGCTCAACCGAGCCAGTTCGCCGCGCTGAAGCTCCGCATACCTAACGGAGAAAAGAGACATTATTAAACAAAAAGAGGCACGCAGGATAGCAACAATACTAAAGAACAGCAATAAGACCTACCTGAACGATATCAGACGGGCCGGCGTCAGTGAAGTAACTGGACCGCACACGCCCACGAAAGACAACGCGCCCCTGCAAAGAAGGCAGGACGGAGAGCACGCCTAACTCTACCACAAGGTGAGGAGAGGGCCCCTGAGGGGCTGAAATCATACGGGGGTGGATGGAGGATACCTACCCCGGTCGGCCAGTCTTGAACACAGTCCTCCTGTATTTACAGGCAGAACCTTCCCCACAGACCACATCTGGGAAAAAATGAGAAGCATACCAGCGAGTAACCCGACTGGGTGGCGTCCCTGTGGATACCAGGTGAGCGTAACAGAAAGCAATCTAGGCTGCTAAGAACTAGCAGAACAGACTGTTGACATTTACTGAACTTATTAACATTCGAACGAGTGCAGCAAGAAGAGATATTCACGACAAACATTGTTGGAGAAGAAGAACAGCGAGAGGACGATGCCGAAACCAGCTTTTGCCCCCTCCTGCACCGCTGCTGATAATGAGTCAAACATAGAAACTGGAAAGTTACATAAAAAGAATTGCCAAAAAAATTGTATGCTGATTTTAACAATAGTCATGTGTATAATGAGTATAATAGCCCCAATAACGACAGTACTGGTATCATGGAACTTGGAAGAAATACACCCATTAGAAGTGCTCTTGCCTGTTAGAAACATTTCCACTACTGAAAGCCCGGTCCATGTGATTACTTATACTTTGTCCCTAATTGAAGAAAGACACAGGGAAGGTTATGGAAATAACACATTACTGCTAATAATGAATATGACACACTCAATATTAAGAAAGAATAATTGTTGGGTTTGTGCCCACTTGCCACAGCATGGTAGTAAGGGGATTGGTTGGTATGTGCAGCCCCTGCCATTGAGTTCTGCATGTTACGCTTCTTTGAGTGCATTATATTATGGGAAATGAAACGAAAGTGAAACTGGTCAATTGGATAGAACAAATATGAATGAATTTGAAGAAATCATTATGTAACCCGTAGGTTGTCCTATATTTCACAAAGCACGGCCGATCTCACCGGTGGTGAGGCGGCAAGATAGACTATTTGTGCCCTATAAATCATCTGTAATCATGTTTCAAATGAACCTAGAAGGAAATAAAGAAGGAAATGTACACTGCTTACCCATAATATGCACTGAAATAAGCGAGGAGTGTGTACAGATGATAGAATAAAAAAGCACTATTAAACCAAGTACCCACGGAAATGATTAATTAAAAACGGTAAAAGAATTCATGTCAATCGATATTGATGACAATGAGGAGGAGACCAGTAGTATACAAGAATCAGTATCAGAATCAGATACTTGGTCAGAAGAGGATGCAATGTATGGATGAGGCGTTTGGCATATGGCCAAAAGGAGGGTTTGTCAGTCCAGAAAAAGTAGACACCCCTCGATTGTAAGGCAATGTACTTTGTTGGCCGAAGACCAACCGCCTCATGTGTTTAGTATTAGAAATATGTAGCCATAAACTAGACTGAAGCGCGGCCATTTTGGTGACTGAAATCGCCATTTTGTTTTCTCTAACGTTTGCTTTTTTGCTTTCTGTTAAAACTGCTTTGCTGAAATATTATTCTGCTCCACTAGAACATAACGCAAGGCCACAAGAGACATGTTGAAACATAACGTAGCAACCCAGACAGAAATGCCCGGTCTCCTCCCTCACATATCATTGGAAGTAAGCAGCAGGGCATTCTAATCAGTACACAGGTGCCAGCTAGTCTCGAAAACACAGCAGAAATGCTAGTAGCAAACATTAAATGACTTGAATTATGCTCTTCTTTGCAGCCCCCCTTTCCTGAGCCCTGTAGAGCCCTGGAGAGCAAGTTGACCCCCAGTACACGAATAGAAACTAGGAGATAGCAAAGCCTGGAATGTGTCTCTCTGCTGCACGCAGCTTGCTTGCAAGAACAGAAGCATTGTGTTCTTTTTTTTTTAAACTTAGTTTTATTGGAGTTTATATCAAACAGATTACAACATATACATCCAAAATTAACCATCATAACATAGAAGCAGCAGGTATTACAGTAAAATAGAGAACACGTTTAAGATTCAGTGTTTCATTGCAGCAAAATTCTTGTATTCTGTCCTATCAATAAGTAGCTCCTCTTTACAGCGTCAACAAACATTGACTAATCTTTTCACATTTTTCCCCTCCCTCCCCCCTCCCTCTACTCCACAAGACTTTATACTCTGCCGCCAAGGGATGTATTGTCTAGCAATTGGGAGATTGGTTGATAGGTCTGTCAGGCCTTGAGGCCTACCTTGTTCGGGAGGACATTATGATGTTTCATTACCCATGGCACTGATCTTCCGTTGAGCTATTCCGGGGATGTATTTTTTCCATAGTACACATATTGGAGGCCACGTTAACCCATTCTTTTTCTGTGGGGGTAACTGGGGATTTCCATTTTGTGGTCAGTAGAGCCCTTGCAGCTAGTAAGAGTGGTGCAGCTATGTCTGTGACCCTTCTCAATTCATCCTCGATTTTCTCGAGACCAAATAAGATCAGGTAGGGGTCTGCTGTTCGCTGGATCCCGTCTAGATCCATAATCCAACCTAGCACCTCGTTCCAGTAAATTTTGATCTGAGGACAACCCCACCACATGTGCCAGTAATCCAATGTGGACCCACATCCCCGCCAACACATTGGACTAGACGACTGATACATCTTAGAGAGCCTGCATGGGTCATATTGCCACCTATTGAGCAGTTTAATCGAATGCAAATTATACTAGCATGAGTTTGAGGCTTTGGGCACAATCCTACATATCTTATCCCATGTCTCCGGGTCGACATCCTCGCCCTTGTCCCTTTCCCATTTTAGCCTAAGCGGTTCTGTTGAGCCCTTTCCAGCTTCCATCAGTGTTTTATACAAAACAGATATCAACCCTTCTGTTTCTGTCCTGGAGTCGAGTATGATTTCAAACGGGGTAAGTTCCCTGCTCAGCTTATCCTTCCATTCTGGTTTTGTCAGAACTCCCTTAATCTGCAGAAAGTGGAATGCTGACAGTGTACCTATTCCGAGTGCCTCTTCTAGTTCAGGAAGCGTGATGAAGGAGTCCTTCCTTAGGAGCTGTCCCACCCTCTCCAGGCCTGCCTCATACCAAGCTTGAAACCTCTCCACATTAGGGATCTTGTCGTTAATGCCCGGTGACCAGAGGTGACTTAATGGTGATGGCCATGTGGTAATTCTTCTCATATCTCCCCCCTCCCGCCATATGTCCCATATGGTTGCGAACATCGGGTGTGCCTTAGATTTCCTCAGTACTCTCCATCTAGGGGACCACAGCCATTCAGAGATTGTTGCTGGGGACAGATAATGATTGTCCATAGAGATCCACTGGGGCAATTTTTGGTTACGGAGATGGGGAATAAGGATTCGTAATTGAGCCGCCTCGTAATATTTTTGGATGTCTGGGAGGCCCACTCCACCCTTGTTTGTCGGTAATGTCAAGTTGGAGTAAGCAATCCTGGGCTTTTTCCCTTGCCATAGAAATTTCCGAATCACCTTCTTGACTTCGGTAAAGAATTGGCGTGGCATCTGAATGGGGAGCATTTGAAAGGGGTATAAGAATCTCGGGAGACAGGTCATTTTTATTGCGTTTAAATGTCCCAACCAGGATATGGTTAGGTTGTCCCATCTGGCAAGGTCTGCATGAAATTTTTGGAGAAGCGCTGGGAAATTGGCTTCATATAAATCTTTTAGCGACCTTGTGACCTGTATTCCTAAGTACTTCATTTTTTCATGTTCAATCATAAGGCCCAGGGTCTGGTATTTTTCAGTGTTTGCTTCCGATGAGCCCTGTAGGGGGAAAAGTGTGGACTTAGATTTGTTGACCTTAAACCCGGATACTTGGCCGTATTCGTCCAGGAGGAACTACGCTCTGGGAATGGATGTGGTGGGGTTCGTCGCATGAAGAAGTAGTTCATCTACATACAGCGCTACTTTAAATTCCTCTTCCCCCAGACGCATGCCTGCTACTTCAGTATCCTGTCGTAATTTTTGGGCCAAGGGCCCCACGGAGAGGGCGAAGAGGATGGCCGATAGGGGGCATCCCTGCCGGGTACCACGTTTCAGCTTGAACCATCTCGAGTACTCCCTGTTAACAGACATCGAGGCTTTTGGAGCGGTGTAAACTGCTTTTATCCCCCTTCTAAATTTCGGTCCTATTCCCGCGGCACGGAGGACTGCGGCAAGGAAACCCCATTCCACTCTGTCGAAGGCTTTTTCAGCGTCGACGGAGAGTAAAGCGGGGTCATTGCACATGGTTTGGGAGACCTCGATCAAATGGAGAGTCTTTCTCATGGTGTCTGCGCCTTGTCGTCCAATTATGAACCCTACCTGGTCGGGGTGGACAAGATGGGGCATGTGGACCTCTAACCTGGCTGCCAGGACTCGTGTGTAAATTTTGGCATCAAGATTGAGCAAGGATATGGGGCGGTATGATCCGCAACACGTGGGGTCTCTGCCTTCCTTGGGAATGACCGATATGAGTTCTCGGTCGAAGGAGTCCGGGACAGTCCCCGTGTCAAGGATATCGTTAAATAGGGTGGTCAGGAATGGAGTTAGGAGGGCACAAAATGTTTTGTAGAAGCCGGCAGTGAAACCATCTTCACCAGGGGACTTGCCCAGTGTAAGTCGTTTGATCGCCTCATGTATTTCGTCCTCAGTTATGGGGGATTCTAGATGGGCCGAGTCAGCGCTTGCAACTTTTGGGAGGGCAATGCTGGCAAAGTAATCGTCTATCTCCTGTGAGTGTGGATCTTCTTCTAAAGTGTATAGGGACTCATAGAAGTTTGCAAACAGTTCTGGGATGGGGGATGTGTGTTGGGCTTGGTCAGGGGTTGGATCCGTGATCTCTTTTACCCTACGTTCTGCCCGTTGGATCCTGAGTCTAGCTGCTAGCAGCGCATCTGCCTTATCTCCCTTCTCATAGAATTTCTGCTTCAATAAATGTAGTTTACATGCTATCTGGCCATGTTCTAGGTGGCAGAGTTTTTCCCGTTTTTTCCTAGCCTCTTGGATCTTTTCGGGGTCTATGGTGTCCACCACCCTAGCTTCTCTATCAAGTTGACATATTTCACTCCGAGCTTATTCTCGATAAGGGCTCTCTTCCTTTTCTTCCGAGCCCCTTCCCGTATCAGGATCCCCCTCCAGATTGCCTTGGCTGCCTCCCACACACTCTGCTTAGAGACCTCCCCAGTATCGTTGGCTTTGAAGTATTCTTTGATCTCTGTTTCAAGTTCTTCTTTGAAAACAGGGTCTCTCCACAGGGCCTCGTTACATCTCCACTTCCCACCCTTAATTGGCAGATGTTCCCATTGTATATCAACTGTGACCATGTCATGGTCGGACCATGTTATTGGAGTAATCCCCGAATGTGTGGCGGTGTCGTTCAGCTCTCGCGAAAGGTAGATGTAGTCTATTCGGGTAAAAGTATTGTGTGGAGGTGAATAAAATGTATACCCTCTTTCATCAGGATGCATCTCCCTCCATGTGTCTACCAGCGCATATACCTGCATCATGTTTACAAAGTCACTACGTTCCCCTCTCACAGGAGCTTCAACTCTCGGGCTCCCTGCTTTCCGGTCCAGGTCGTAATCCGCCCACAAGTTGAAGTCTCCGCCTAGTATAAGGTGGCCGGTGGCCTCCAACATTATTTTGGGGACAGTTTTAGAGAAGAATTGGAGCTGTCCTACATTGGGGGAGTAGATTGTGGCAATCGTTACTTCCACCTTTCCAATAGTCCCCACAACTAGCAAGGCCGGCCCTTCTGCATCTGACCAGGTCTTGGAGACAAGAAAATCAAGTCCCTTTCTGATAAGGATTCCCACTCCCCCTTTACACAGTGCCCCCGAGCCCCAAAACTCTATGCCGAAACGTTTCCCCAGAATGGACCTCTCCTCCCCCTTCATATATTTTGTTCCTGTAAGAGTAGGATATAAATATTAGCCCTTCGAAATTCCCGTAGCACTAACAACCTCTTAGTTGGTGAGTTAAGGCCTTTGACATTAAGTGTCCCGACTTTCAAGGGGCCTCGTGTGTTACCATCAGAGGTGGCCATCAGTATATAACAGTACAATATTCACAACAATGCATTGCCATACCTTGTGTTTAGAGCCCTCAACCAATATTAGTGTTTGTCCCATCTCAGCAGCGAGTAAAAGTTCTATAGCAGTTCCACCTTCCCCCTTTTCTTGCATATCCCTCCCTCTCCTTCCCACGCACCCCCTCCCCCCATGTGTCGGCGTCCGAGCAAGTCCAGTTAGATTCACTGAACTAGCCCCGAACCACCAGTAGGGACCATCGTCGCACGGTCCTTTAATTATCAATGAACACCACATAGGTCTGAGCCCCCCCAAACCCCCCATCAACCACAATTTACAACCATCGAATATAACTTTTGTGTTGGACCGAAAACGGCCCGTGTCTCGAACATACTCATAGTGTCAACGTAGTCGCCGGTAGTCCAGTTCACTTGTCCCCCTCCGGGGAGCTGTTACCGCTCCGAAATGTTCTCAACCATTTGACTCTCTGCCTCTTAGTTCCTTGGAGTTTCCATTCTCTCCCTTCATTTCTCGGTTTATTTCCTTCTTTCCCTTGTTCGCGAAGATCAACAAGTTCGGCTATGCAGGCCTTTATTTCCCTCTCCGACCGTAGTCTGATTCTCGTGCCTTAGTGTTCAAAAGAAAGCGAGAAGGGGTATCCCCACCGGTTAGGGTTATCTCGTTCCTTCAACCATTTCGTCAGGGGGCCGCACATCCTTCTCAGCGCCAATGTCATGGCAGACAGGTCTTGATATATGGTGACCTGGGCACCGTTGAGGGTAATCACGCCTCCGCGCATTGCCTTCTTGAGAATCTTTGCTTTGTCCTGGTATCTATGGAAGTGAGCGAGGACCGATCTCGGGCCTCCGGGTGGGCCACCTGCTCTGTGGATCCATTTGGTTCTCGGTTCGTCAATCTCATCATCTGCCGCCAAGATTTTGATAATATCATGAAGTGTTGCCTTAAGGCTCTCCTCAGTCTCCCCATCCTGCTCCGGGATCCCAAAAAAACGTAAATTGTTCCGCCTTTCCCGGTTTTCCAAATCATCCATCTTTAGCCTGTATTCCTCTTCCCGCTGTTCTAGATCTGTGATTCTGTGTTTGAGTTGTATTTCCATAGTATCTATGGAGGTTTGGTTGTTTTCTACCCCCTCCAACCTGTCCTCAATCGTATCCATACGTTGGGTGATTTTATCAATCTTGCCGCCTATGTTGGCCTCCATATTCTTTATCTCCATCAGGAGGGCTGCTATGTCACCTTTCGTGGCCGCTGTCTCTCCATGTGCCACGGATTCCATTGCCATCGTGGGGGCGATGAGTGTGTGGGCAGAAGGAGTGTAAGCGTAACTGGCTAGCTTTATTTTGGCCTGCATATACGTAGGTGCTTCACCTCGATGCCCCAGGTTTGGGCAAGGGTGGAAGGGACGTGTGGGCCTCACCCTCAGACTGCTCTGTAGCCTCGCGCAATTCTCAGTCGTCCGCCAGTGGGAATGCGCTCGCCCAGTAGGGGGGAAAAGTTGGCGACACCCTCCAGCAGGTAATCTTCGGAATTTGCTGGATCCCCGGTGCAGGAGCGAGGCCGGAAGATGTCTCCCTGGTGTCAACTCCGATCGGTACCGGGAACCTGAGGAGGCACACGCCCCTGTTTCGGAGGCCCTACCCTCAGTCTGAAGGATCTGTGATCTGTGCACTGGGAGGGGCAGATGATATGCGGTGTGCGGGGCTCCCAAGGCGGGAGTTCCTCAAATCGTGGGGGTCCTGCCACTACGTGAGCCCAGCTAGTTCCTCTGAGAGCCGGGGCCCTGCATACAGGCCACGGCGTTCTGATGCACCACGGTCGCGTGAGACAGCGTGGGCTGCGCAGGGTTGGAGGCGCAGCTTACCTCTTGGCAGGGCCTCTGCCGTGTTCCAATAGTCTGCAGGCCCAAGGGCACGGCTGGAGGGTCCACGCCGTGGGTCGAGTGGGGGGCACTGCAAGGGAGCAGCTCTGTGGGTCGGAGGGGGGCTCGTTGGTCAGCGCCGCACAGGCTGCGCGTCACTCTCCCGATGGGCCCGTTCGCCGACCCGGCCCGTATGCTTCCGATTTCGTGCCGTCACCAGCGAAGAACTTCACTCGAAGTTTAATCGGGCTTCCCGGGTCCGATTTCACTCAGGTTTTCTCCAGGGAGATGCAGGAGTATTCCAACACACGATGCTCTGCTCTTTTCACCGTGGGGGGGTCACGAGGTGGGGGCTCAGGTCACCTCACAGGCCTACGGGGACAGAGCTCACACGGAAGAGGACATCATCCGTGCGCCCCCTGGTGGCGGATCGTTGCATTGTGTTCTTTTAAACAAAGACTTGTGTCTGTAGGCTCGCGAAAATTGCAAACTGTTGCTAAAAAAATGTCTGAAGGTGTCATACTCGTCACCATTGTCAATCATCGTGCCCAATTCAAAGGAAATGTATTAGGGGCGGTATTGGATGTGTCACTACTGATTGTAAGATGCTTGCTTTGTATATATGTAACTGTTGTACGATTCTCTCGGCTCTTGCGTCCCCCGGGGTCTGGAAATACATGTCGCGGAGCGTGGACACAGTTGGCCAACTGAGACTATTTGCTTTGCAATAAACCGTAGATTTTGGGAATACAACCTTGTGTCTGGCGTATCAGTTCATGTGTGGTGATTGTGCCTTGTTTCCATACGCGAGGGTCCTCAGGGGCCCCTTCATGTGCATTAGAACAGCACAGGGAGCGCCCCACACAAACCAAACCCTGCCAGGCGTAACCCCTTTTGCTCACCCTGATGAGATTGGGAGAGTTGGCGAGCGCCACTCTCGGACAAACCTCTGAACTTGTGTTAAACTCCATACAACCAACTAACAAAAAAATCAGCATTTCTGCAGACTTATCTGATTTAAAAACCTCACACAAACATCTCTCGCACTACAACCCGCACGCACTTCACAACACCGCAACAACACATAAGCAACACCAACAGCACACGAGGACTGACATCGATCCGATACTCGCACTGAAGCTCAGCACCTGGTGTATACCGAGTTGAAGCTGCCAACAAAACACCACTCCTCTCACTATCCTATTCCCACTTCACCTACTAGCCCATCCCACCCACTCATTTGCAGATCCGCCAGAGCGCCTAGGAACCAATTCCGTTGGTGACGCCGTACAAATACCTTTAACATTTAACATTTAACATCTTGTCTTCAGAACCTGAGATTGTTAGGAGTATTTTTGAATTGTCAGAACTTTTCTTGTGCTAAGTTTCTCTTATTTGTATTCTAAAATCATAAGTCATTAGTGTTGTGAATAACTAAAGTGAGTCTCAGAAAGAAGTTGAGTATCCACCACATGAAGGGTTCCCTGGCCAGGAACTGTGGAGATTCATGTGTGGCATTCTCTTTTTCTATAGTCATAATCTAGTGTAAGAAATCCCATTTGTCTTTTAAAAGTGCATCCCTGTTTTCCCATTCTTGCTCCCGTCTCGAAAAACGACCTCCACTAAAACGTCCATAACTCCCTCAGTTGTTGTGCTAGAAACATTTCAACGTCTGATTATAGCTAACATCCACAGCTTTAATTCGCATCTCAAACCGCATCCCAAATCCATATGGTTCTCCTGTGATCGCGATTATCGCGCACTGAAAAGTTTGCTGCAAATTTCCTTTAGGGAAATTCTGACACGTGTAAAACAGCTTTTGATTGCTTCCGACCTTAATTTTAAGATTTGTCTTTGTTTCTTTGTATCAAATCATTGCTGGTGTTTGTGTGCAACTATTCAAAGCGGCTCCCATAAGAATTTAAACAATTTCAGCAATTTAAACCATATTTAGTGTTTTTACCCAATCCATTCTCAATATAACTTTCAAACCATTCTGACCGCTTGCCAATCAATTCTGTTTTTCTCTTGTGTTGCTGGGGGGAAATTAGGATTGGTATTTTTGTTTAATTCTGCCATTCCTGAATACCTGCTCTCTCTCCTCCTATCTCTTTACATTGCCTATTGGGGGGTTGAGGGGTGTGCAGGGGGAACAAGTAACCACACCGATATTTGATCTGAACACACACAAAGTATTATTTCTGTGCTTAATTGTTTTGCTCACTATTACTCCTTGTGTATTAAAGAGATTATTTAGTTTTACATAACCCCATTGGTGATCATTGTGTACCCATTAAAACATAGTGTGATTGAATTGTAACTACATAAATAAATATTTTAACTTTGCAAACCAGCCTGATTCCTGGTTCAGTGTGACCAAGGGGGTTCCAGGAGAGGGGCGTGATATGAGTGGTACATCGTTCAGAATAAAATAACTTTTAGACAGAAATAAATAAGGATTTCAATTGTGCATTACACGCTAGGCGTTGACTTAGGTGTGTGACGGATTGAAATCACTTACAGATAGCCAGTGTTCATATTCGTGTTCTAAGACCTTGTTCCAACGGGTATTCTGTTAAGTGCTTTAGGGGAGGGTGGGTCTTTCACTTTTGATCTCTGTTGTTCTAGGGGGAATCTGGGTTGTGGTGCAGGCTTGCCCGATTAGTTTGGTAGCTCTGGGAGGTAATCTGCGCTGGAACATATGGGAGTGGCTTCTCTGTCCGTCTCTCTCTCTCTCTCTCCATTGTGGAGCACCATGGCCTCTGGTGTATGTTTAGCAGCATGTATGCCTCCCGTCAACGTCTCCATCCCTCTCTCTCGCTCTATCTGCGGCCAATCACTGAATGGGTCAGGCGAGGATTCTGATCGCGCTTCAGTTTCTTCTGTGTGATGTTTTTTCTTGGCTTCGCATTGGGAAGTCAGACCTCTGAAGTCAATAGGAAGACACTGGCAAGTATCCTACATTGGGACAAGGCTGGAGAGAACATTGGTCTGCAAAGAAGCATGCTGGCACAAGGAGGGGGGCAGAAATTGGGGCCCTCTCATTTTCCGCCTGATGGGAAGGAGACAGATTACTGGTCAGACAAGACACTGGGGCTGTGAGGCTGATGCCTTTCTGGAGACTAAGGCTGGTAAACTCTTGTCTCATATTATCAGTATGTGAACACTGAATGTCCGCATGGACAAAGGCCTTGGCTTTCAACTATGCATTGTGATTCCTATTCTTATAAGGGCTAGTAGTGTAGAAGTTGTAATGTAGCCATACCCTGCCCGAGGCCCCATTGATGTGGGGAAGAAGGAAGGCATCTTCATATACCACCTTAGGTCCTCGCATCATGTAGTAGGTGCTGGAACGCAGTCTGATGAGCCGCCCCAACAAAAACCTCAAGGGTGAGGCATGGGACTTCATCACGTCCCAATTCTGCACAATATCTACTGGATTACAATAGTCTTTCCTAGACAATGTTGGTCTTTAAAGCTTTGAAGGGAGCTGGTCCAATTGACATGCAGTCAGGCTCAGTGCACCAGAGTGTGGCTACACACAACCTTTAGTCCTCGGAGCGCAAGGGGATGCATTCCTGTACCTAGAGTGTTTAATTTAACACTGGATGGGGGTATGCATTGCCACCAGAACTAAGATGAGCACCTATGATGTCCTGGACACATTTTGAAGTGTCAAGCAACGACCATTGTTGGAATGTGAGTCTATCCCTAGAGTGTTTGGTGATTTAAGAGGTGGCGATGTATTTAATGTTCTTGTATTTTCACCAACCACTCTCGCATAAGGGTCCAAGTCATGGTATATTGTTTGGGATGAGGTGTATCCCAGTGGGAGAAGAGCAAGAGGTGTAGGGGAATGCTGGTTCACAGTTTAGCAGATAGCACCAGGGTATGGTTCTATTCATAATGCAGAATTATTGGCATTTATCTTCAACACACTTTTTATGATGATTCTATTTAAAATGTACTTTTATGAAAATGTTTGGGATTTTTTGCTGAATTGTAAATTAACCTGTATGCTCAATTTGTTTTGAATTCCACCCGTACCACTCATTTTGCAACCATTTAAGTTCTCAAACCACTCACCACCAATGTTCTTAACACACCTGCCAACAAACCTGCCAACTTTTTCCTTTGCACTTTGTGCCAAAAATCTATGGGAGATACTCCTGTTGCCTCTCACTTCTCTTTCTGACCTCCGATCCCGACCGCTTACATTATTTTTTAACACACACGCTCTAGTTCCATACCCTCTGCATGGCTCTTCCGACCTTTCGGTTTCTGTTCCCTATTTAATTCTCTGTGCTGCCAATCATTGTGTTCTTTCTGTTAACAAGGGATTGTTTGTCTGTGCAGCATTTACAGTTTAAACATGCTGAATGAATTGAACAAAATCACTGGTGGTACAAAAGTGTAGTAAACAGGTTTCTATTGATTAAGTTGACTCAAAAACTGCTTTCAGATCAAAACAATCCTACCCTACATGCCAAAAGAAAACAAACCAGGGGTGGTAGGAGCACTTGTACACTCCAGGCTTGAACATTGCAATGTCCTCTAAACAGGCCTCCCCGCCTATCAAATCAACAGCCCTCAAAAAGGCCAGAGCACTGTGTCTAGGCTCACTGATGCATCAGGAAAAGGCCAACCAGACACCCACCAAGTCAAAATCATACGTTGGATTTTGGTGCGGGGCTGGATCTTCTTTAAGCATACCAGTGCCGACAAGAATCTAAGCCATACTACCGTAAAGAAAACCCCTCACAATAACAATCCACACAACCCTACGTTCTGCATGGGGCAACTGCAACACCACGTTAACATGGGCTGCAAGACTCAAAAGGACAAACAATGTGTTGCCGTTGATCCCCACATTTCGAAAAAACCTTGCAAATTACATACGACTCGCCCCAAACCTTATGTCTTTTAGGGCAAAACTCATGACCCATGTCTTCTAAAAAGACACCGGGGAGTAAACAATGCTGCAAATGTGTCAAGGAAACTATTAAGTTATACAGCAATTGTTCTACAAATATGTAAATATGAATTTAGGCCTGGCAATGAAGAAGAGAAAACAGGCTACAATGGACATTATTTCCATGGTTAACTAATCTGGAGGTGCTGGAAAGTAATACACAGGTGCTAGGAGGTTTTTCAGACCCACTACTAGCGTGGGGATCTGGGAAGCCAACCTTAGCTGTAAAGTATTCACACAATAGTCTAACCAAACTCCTACTTTGGAACAAGGTTGAGTGGATGGGCTTAGATTAAGGAGATCAGGGGCTTCATGTAAAGTACAATTAACAAACACAAGAGATTCTTATTTAATACATTCTCCTAACAAGTAAGCATTAAAATGCACTTATTTATTTAGCAACACACAGGTAGTAAGGCAAAGCAATAACATGTAAGCATGGGACACATACCACTCCTTGGAGTTCACAGTTTCAATAGCAACAAAGTTAAAATAAAGCCTAAATTGGGAGGTTATGTTACCCAAATCCTAAGCCTTATAAAGGTAAATGCACCACCAAAACACAGTAACTAATGTTAGTGGGTCTAGACCTGTCCTCCGAACCAGTGTCCCACAATGTTCTTAGAGCAGTGGTTTGCAACCTTTGACTCAACACATGTTTTGGAGTACAACTACAGTCAGTCTCAGCCACCATTGTCAATGGTGATGGATCATGTGAGTTGTAGTGCAACTAATCTGGGGAGCTGCACGTTGCAGAACCCTGAAATAGAGGGACATTTACAAAGTTATTAAAAGTTCTCCCATTGGAAGCAATATGGCTCAAGGCAGAAGATAGTACTACAGTCAATGTAAATATGTTCATGATAGCTAGCAACGTTAAGTTTCCTTTGTAGGGAAGGGCAACTATCAGTCCTAGTTGTCCAGGGTTCCCCAGACAGGATTCTCTATGCTCAGATTCCACCAGCCAAAGCAAAGAACCTGTAGTTACAGGAGAAGACTTTATGGGGATCGGAGGGCAAAGAATCAGGTAGGCAACTCTCTCCAGATATGCGAAATTCATTTGGTGAAGGTACCCCCAAGCCAACGGTCAGAGGACCTGCAACATGCAAACTCTGGGCTGTTGTCCAATTATAGGCAGTCAGCTCATGTAGAACCATGACTTCACACAAACTTTAGGGAGTGTGCTGGGGCAGTTTGCAGGCTAGCCCAGGTCCATGCACACTGTGAGCTACTCCTGGGCTCTGGCCAGAGCCAGCAAAAAGGAAGCCCATATATGGGCACATTCTACCCCGGCCCGGGTAAAATGCTTCCTGCTGCCAGACAATTGACTTTGGTTTAATATTTTTCAGCAAGGGATGCTTAGTGCCCTGCCAAAAGATACCTATGTATCCAAAGGACAACAATGATGAATGGCAACCACCACCTGGACACCCAAGAGGAGAAGGGTCAAGATATTGAGGTTTAGCTATTAGCTAGCAAGTGGTAGACAAGTACTTTACAGGTGACATGCAACACACAACAGTGTGCATGGAGATTGATTAAAAACAGCTTCATTTTAATGTTTACTTCCACGGGATGAACACTTTGCTGTTATCCCGCATGCCCAAATTAGAGCTGCTACTGTTCGTTTTCCTTAAAGCAAAGTGTCAATACTGTTCAGCATTACTGCATTTATCTCATGAAAGGTATATATTATGTACTAGCTGTGCCCGGACACGCGTTGCTGTGGCTCAGTCTGGTTAAATGGAAAAGAAAGAAAAGAGAAAGCGCACGTTTGTAATATGTTTAATTTCACAATGCTTGGGGGTAGTTTTTAATGGCTCTGGCGGTTCTCCAAGTTGAGGCAGTTTAATTTTCCCGACGGTGCAACACATTCCTTTCGTTCCTCCATCAAATTTCAGAGCCTTCCAATAAGGACACACTTCAGTCATGGTGCCGATGAGAACATGCCGGCTCAAACTATAATCATCAGCTGGGTTGCACCGGAATGCAAGGCGATTGTAATTGCGGGATTGATGAGCACAGAGTCGTGTTTGACGCTGATCTGCTCAGCCACTCTCAGCCTGTCGTGTTCGAAGCAGATCTGAAGCTGCAGAACGCGATCGCCGTGCTCACAACCGTGCATCCTAAAGTCTGGCTGCACGTCGCTCTGCTGCTTCCTAGGCACATATTTGAGCCAGCATGTGTTGCTTTTACGTCCAATAGATGGCGCTGGTTTGCAGTAAAATGTTTAGTATAGCGTGTGTTGCTTTTACGTCCAACAGACGGCGCTGTTTTTCAGAAAAGGCATGTTTTTAGCTGTCACAAGTGTGACATCTATGTATAGTAGCTATATAAAACACACGCCTATTCGAATGCAACGTTGTGTCAAAATTTCAAAGCAATCAGTGAAGAACTTTCAGAGATTTCATGTTTTGAACAAATGAACATTTACATTCTTATTTATACTGATTTCCTAATTTTGAAAGAGGTCACAGCATTTGTTGTGAGTGTTTCCATCTTCTTGTAACCGCATGAACCATGCTTCCTAGCCAGACCTACTCCTCTAATGTGCCCATATTTACATGGCCACATCAGATGTGGCATATGTGCCTGCCAAAGCGGCATTGCTATCAGCTGGGAGTGCTAGTGTGGGTTCTATGGAAGATGATGGAGAAGCTTTCTAACCTGTCAAATACGAAACCTGTATAAATGAACGGACTATGTCCCATGCAGAATGGCCATATCCCCACACAGTATCTGCTCCTCAAGTTGGTGGCAGTGAAAAGCACAGAGAGTGAGAGCAATTGAGAGAAAGGGAGAGGGGCTAAAAGAGAGGGAGATGTACATTGTCAGCAGTGCCTTTCGTCACTCCACAGGCAATTAATTTTCTTTTTTACATACTTTACTAAGAAGCCCTGTTCCACGTCAATGAATATCTTCGCCTTCTATACCTGTGCGAGGCCCCTGTATTTTCACTGTTGCCTAACTGGTTTACCCAACTTTATCTCTGATGATCCATCATTTGAGGCCTCATCAGAGACATGAATGTCATATGTGGCTCTTGACAGACCCTAAGACTGGCTGTGAGGAAGAACTACGGATGCGTATAAAAGTGCAGCTGCATGCAAGGCTTCTTCTTCTTGGGATGACACCTCAAGGTCCAGAGCTGGCAATTTCCATCTGAAGAGATGATGTTTGCCGTTATTCACCCTTGTCAGCCATGCACCTCTGCTAAAGCTCCTTCCACTTCCCAGTTTCCCTAAAAAATTGAAGGAGGAATCTGCACTGCTTATCCTTAGACCCCGTTTTGAGATGAAGCAAATCAGATATACTCTTCACTGACACCTCGATGCTACTGATCCTGGCTATTAGCAGTTCCCTCTGCAGTCTGAACTTTTTGCATCCCCTCATATAGTGATCCACAGTTTCTGGGCTTCCATATATCTCACAATTCGCAGATGTGAGTCTATCCATCTTAAACTTCCACCCTTTCCATCCTGCATGGCCCACTCTTAGCCGATTCAAAATAGTTTCCTCTCGGCGTGCCAACTCTCTATTCCCGCACATCTTTTACACTGAACCTTCCTTTGTACTGCGTACATTTACCTCTGCTTCCTGCACGTATCCCATCTGCTTTGCCATTTTCCCTTAACTCCACCTTATCCACTACCTCCTTAGTCGTGGTCTCATACGCAGCCCTGTCCGCCAACCCATTTCTTAATATCCCACAGTGACTGGGGATCCATGCCAACTCAATCCCCATCCCTCCCATTGTGAATTTCTCCAGCAGCTGTCTAATACACAATACAACATCTTTTCTATCGCCCACCATTCCTTTATAACTTGTAACTCATTCAGAGAGTCCACAAATATCACTACTTTTGCCAGCCATTTCTCCATAGCTCTACCCACTGCCATCAACTCTGCCGTGGATATGGAAACATTATCTATAGCCTCACCTTTTTAAACTCCTCTTCCTCCTTAACAAAGTAGGCCATACCTACTTTGTGCCTGTCGGGGTCCCTGGATTCATCAGTATACACTTTTTTGCCTACTTTACCCCCCCACATACCCAAGCGCCAATTTTTTGATTTCCCCTGTCACCCTTCTTTTTCACCACTATCTTCCTCAATTCTAAACAGATCTTCGTTTCATGGAAAATCCATATGGGAAACAGCCTTCTGTCAACATTCTCCACAATCCGTAGCGCCTCCACCCCCAGACGCTTCACTAACCTATCAGCATGAAACCCAAAGTTCCCTCCCAGCTTTCACCTTTATACGCATGCATCCAGTTAACTTTCAGGCACTTTTATACTGGGTGCCACTCACTGATGTAGTGGCGTTTCAACCAATATTCAACACACATTTCAACCCTCCTCAGATCCAAGGGCAACACCCCTGCCAATACCTGCACGGCTTCAGTAGGTGACGACCGACGACCTCACTGTGCCTGTCACAGTTCTCATTGCTCTTGCCTGAACTCTATCAAGAGACCCAAGCTGAGTCTTGCTGCAACTAGGCTGCAGTTGAACCCCATACTCCAACACACTCCTAACCATTCCAATATGCAGCAGTCTCATGCCCTTTTGACATCCCCCACTCCTGCCCTGACACCACCCTTAGCAGATTTAGGCATCCTTTACATGTTGCTACCCTCCTGTCCACCTGTGTATTCTAATTTAAAAGCTCATCCAAAGATACTCCCAGGTACCCAAATTCCATCACTTGTTCCAACACAATCACACACAGTCTAAGATCCAGATTTACTCCTGTTATTCGTCTTTAACAGCATACAAACTGATTTGGAGTTAGACACCTTAAAACCCCATTTTGTGCACCATCTTTCCATGGCATTCAATGTCAATTGCAACTTCTCCTGAATACTACCACCTCGCTTGTTTCTCACCCATAGCACCCCATCATCCACATAGAACTCAACGTTACATCCACACTCCTGGACCTTTCCTATGAGACCATCCGCTGCTATATTAAAGAGGACAGGACCCACTGCCCTGAGGAGTCCCATTCTCCATCAGATATTCCTGGCATAATGCATCCCTCACCTCCACACAAAACACTCTATTTTCCAAAATATTCTTCATCCAGGAAAATGATTTCCCTTGAACACATTTCTCCCACAATGCGTGGAGCAGACCTCCTCTCTGCATCATATCATAAGCTTTCTCCATGTCTATGAAGATTGCGCACACCATTTCTCTGCAGCTCAAGGCCTTTTCAATGTCTCACATCAGAGCAATCACAGCATCCGCAACTGACCTATTTTCCTGAAATCCATGCTGGAAAACACTCAGGGCCTCATTACACGGTAGGCGCTAGGGATTTAACGTTACCGGTAATGAAATACCGGTAACGTTAAATCCCCATGCGAATCACGACCCGACACACCGCTATTAGCGGCACCGCTAAGTACGGTGCCACTAATAGCGGGCAGTCCGCGTGCGCGCGATCCACCATCCCGTAAATTATGCCATGCCGCTATTAGCACAGCATCACAAGTTGAGCGGACACGCCAATAGCGGCATGGTAAAGCCCGCCAAATCCCTTACCGCCATGGCACAAATACCGGCATCGCGAACCACACGTTAAGAGAACTGAGCAGTGTTCCCACCTGCCACAGGTGGACACAATCAGCACAGGTGGAGGCAATGGTGACTGTGGCAGCTCAAAAGGAGCACACCACACCCCTTCACACACCCCTTCCAACACCAAGATGGTTCCAATACTAGCAGCATTACATGGGCTGGAGGACATGATTGCAGTGCAGCTGCAACAACAACAGGCAGCACAAAGAAGACGCAGGGGGAGGAGGAGGAGGGCAAGACAGGCACAACAAGCACCACCACGGCACCTAATCACACCACAGAGGCACCCACCAATCCCCAGGATCAGAGCCAGTCCATGTAACCTAACCCCTGAGCAGATACACACCCTGTACCGTCTGGACCGGGATACCATCACCAGCATCGTGGACATGACACACAACGACATTGTGAGCCTCATAGACATCAGAGCTGCCATCCCCCCTCTACTCAAGGTGGTGACTGTGCTCCACTTCCTGGCCACAGGCACCTACCAGCATACAGTGGCCCAGATGCATGGCATCTCCCAACCAGTATTCTCACGCACGCTGAATCAAGTACTTGATGCCCTCCTGAAGCATGCACCTGAACACATATCCATGCCACGGACTGCCCAGGAGATTGCAAACACCAAAGTAGGATTCTATTCACTGGCAGGCATCCCAAGTTGCATCGGGATCATCGACTGTACACATGTGGAATTGGTGGTCCCACATCGCAATGAAGTGGTCTACCGAAACAGGAAGCAATTCCACTCCATCAATGTCCAAATGGTATGTGACGCCAACAAGATAATCACACATTGCTGTGCCCGATTTCCCGGATCAACCCATGACTCCATGGTCCTGCGGAACTCAACTATCCCACGCTACATGGAGCGACAAACCGCACAACGTTCGTGGCCACTTGGTGAGTAGCAGGGCAAATACATGGCACTGTGATTGGGGGGGGAGAGATACATACTCCAACTGGGTGTGATTGGGGGGGAGATACATACTCCAACTGGGTGTGATTGGGGGGGGGGGAGATACATACTCCAACTGGGTGTAGCTTGTCATCTGTCTGGGAAATGCACATAAAGATGTACGCCAATGTCCATCTGGGAAGGCCGCAACATACTACAGATGAACCGACATGCAAGTATGAGCTACACTACACACCAGAAATTCCAGGTCTAGTAGCATCAAACATCCATTCACATACACATTGCACAACATTGTACGCCACATAATGGCCAGATTCCATCCGTGCCATGAAGATAGTCATCCGGAATCAGTCCAGCACAACATCAATAATGCAATGTGCCGCATGATGCATGCAAAAGGATCAGCCCTAGCCATACACATTGCATTTCACCACGCACCTTTACCACCACTGAAGTGATGCCTCACTGCATGGCAACATCTATGTTGGAATGGCAGTACAACAACAGTGAAGAACAAAATCTGCCTGGGCCCAGGGACACCTAAGACCTCGCCTCACCTAGGACATGTCAATTACTGTTGTAGACAGTAATGGGGCATGTCTACTTGCAGGGTCGAGCTCACCCTTGCACATTGCTGTCACACGGACCATCTGCATGTATGCCATTGACTGTGTACTGGAATCACTATGCAATGTCAATTTGTGTGATATGAACAGGCTGCTCTGCAGGTGAACAGTAACAGGACCCCATTCGTTCCCCCATACAGGTGATGCGGGCTATCCCCTGCTGGCTCCTCACATCTGTATGGAACCCACAGAACAGGCACGAAGAGGAATACAATTGTGCACATACCCGAACCCGCATCGTGATCGAACAGACTTTTGGCCTTTTGAAATCACGGTTTGGTGCATTAGCAGGTCTGGTGGCGCTCTCCTGTATGGCCATGAGAAAGTGGCCAGGATCACCATGGCATGTGTCATGCTGCACAATATGTGTATCAGACGGAATGTGCCACTGCCCCCTTACGTTGAAATAGAAGCACCTGATGAGGATGATGAAGCTGATGAGGACAGAGGCGAAGGGGATGCAGGACATGCAAGAGGGGATGGCCAGGAGGGATGTGCTGTGAGACAGCATCTGATCAACCAAATATTCTGAGGGACATGTTTTGGTACTGTCACATGGACATGGGTAGTGATGCACTGGTGTATGTTTAGAAGTACGCAATGAACAATGTCTCCAATAAAGTACACAAACACAATGAAGATGTCCAAGCCTGTGTTTTGATTAGACACCAGTGTATTAAGTAACAGAAAGATGAACAAGTGCATGTCCCCAAGCATCCCACCACCCTTCCCCCCGCCCCCCACAACAGACCCATAACACCCTTCCCCCCACCCCTCACAACAGACCCATAACACCCTTCCCCCCACCCCCCACAACAGACCCATAACACCCTTCCCCCCACCCCCCACAACAGACCCACAACACCCTTCCCCCACCCCCCACAACAGACCCATAACACCCTTCTCCCCACCCCCCACATTTGGAGGATGGCCAGACGTGCGCCTGGTGGTGCGTGTTGAGCGGCGGAGGGGGCTTGTCTGTGTTGAGCCAGCAGATGACGATGGGGCAGACTGTCCTGGTTGTGAGAAGTGGCGGTCCATTGTGTCAGCTATGCGAGTAAGGACCTCCCTGAGCCTGGATATCTCGTCACACAGCCTGTCAGTACAGGTGTCCATCCTCTCAGTGGAGTGCCTTGCCGTCTCCACAATATCCTCCCTGAGATGGGCAGCCTCCTCAACATGCTGGCCAACCAGCACAGTCAGTTCCTGTTGACGCTGCATGATGGTGGGCAGATGGAGGGCAGTGCTGGGTGATGGTGTACTGGATGCTGTGCCCTCAGATGCATCCATTGCAGCAGGTGAAGCCACCATGGAGGACATTATGGCTGGAAAGTTGTCTTCAACAGTAACATCAGACCCAGGTGTCTGGAATGGTGCTGGCTCTGGGGTTCTAGGGGGGCTTGGGGTGTGCATCCCCATTGGGCCAACTATAGTGTCCTCAGGATCAGAGAGGGGGGCAGTGGCGGCTGCCTCTCCAGCGGAGCTTGCCGCAGCTGATGGTGGGCCCTCAGTGGCTGGTATTGGTGGCTGTGGCTTCACCTCCGGTGGTGGGGCTGCAGTTTGTGGTGCAGCTACTTCTGCCCTGGCAGTGGCACTCCTATGATGTTTCACACTCATTAGGTGTGACCTTCCCCCCTTGCCCCTTGATGTTGTGGGGGTGGCCTCCGAGTCCTGTGCCCTTGGCATCTTACTTGTAGCTGCTGCCTGGGATGCATTTGCGGCACCTCACCATCTGTATGTGAGCCTGTCAGGGACAAGAAGGGGGATGGCATTGGTTGCATTTCAATATACTTAATGCAGAATACATCAATGATGCAGTTGTGGCCATTGGGTCTTAGTAGTTGTGGATGCAGGTGGTGTGCCAGTTCAGTGCCTCATCCATGCATGGTTGTGTATGGAACTTGTCTCTGGTGATGTGTGCATGTGTGTGTGTTTGGGTCTGACACTGACATGCTGAGGGATGGATGCATGTGTGGATGTGTGTCCATGCATGAAAGGATTCTGTGCTCTCATATGGGTGGAACAGTACATTCACATAGCATCCTGTCATGTGTACACTCACCTCCATCCGAAGTGGTACCCACGCTTAGCTCCATGGTGCCTACTCCCTCAATGGATTCCACAGCGATTAGGTTTCCACAGGTCTCCTCCCATTCTTTAAGTCTGATGGGTGAACCAGCTCCACCTGCACTGGCGATTCGGTGGTTTTCAGCAAGGATGCCCGTCACCCGCAGTCTGAGGTCATCCCACCTTTTCCTGCACTCACGCACAGTGCGGGTGCTGGTGCCCACTGCACTGACTTTCACTGCATCTTCTTCCCAGATGGCTTTTTTCTTAAGTAGTGTCGGCCGCCGCATGTCATTTGCAAAAACAACCTCAGCATTCTCAGCCAGGGTCTGGGTCAGCATGTTCCACTTCTCTGCTGTAAACTTTTCTTTGCGCTGCCTGTCAGTGCTTTTTTTTAATGCCTTGGGCATCTTGAAGGTGTCCCGGATGATTTTCAACAGCTAACGACTCCAAACAGGTCCAGGGGGCAGAGGATGGCAATGGATTGTGTTTTTGAAGATGGCCGCCGTGCTCTTTCCCGTTCCTGTGCGATGACGCTATTTCTGGTTCCGCAATTTAACGGTCACCACTAATTGTGGTGACCGCTATTTGCATGCAGCAGGAGGGCGGAGGAGCAATCTCCACTTTCGTCGAGGGCGGTAAGTGACTTTTTTGGGTCTTTACCGCCATGACGGTAGGGGGTTTACCGGCATGGCGCTATACTCGTGTCCGCGCACTCGTAATGGTACGCTATTAGCGCCCTCTTGCGAGGGCAGACACATTGGCAGCGCCATGCCGGTATTTTGGGGTTTTTACCGCACAACGTGTATTGAGGCCCCAAGTTTATTCTCAAGAAAATATACCAGTCTTTCACATACTATTTTCTCAATTACTTTGCACAAAACAGACGTCAGAGCTATGGGTCAATAAGACCCACAGGAATTGGCTGGTTTCTCCTGTTTCAAAATCGGGAGCATGATGGCCCTCTTCCACCCAAGCGGCATCGTCCCACTGCCCAACAGCATATTATAAGGTCTTAAGACTACCACCAAGCAGTTATCCGGTAATTTTGGCAGAAAGATATATTGCACACCATCTTCTCCTGGGCTAAAGTCCCTACTCCCCTTCAATGCTTTCCATAACTCCCACCTAGGAAAAGGCATGTCCATAAAGTGCATCCACACCTCCACATTCTCCAACACACTCACATTCACAATCATGAAATGTGTCATCTCTTGTCTAGTTGCTGGAGAATAGTTACACGTACTGTGCACTCCCACAAAACAATCATCGACCAATTCACAACCAAAGACAATGATGAGCAGGATCTGATCATTCCGGTTCGCCTGACCCGACATATGTTTAAATCTCGCCAACACCTGCACCATACTCGTATCCCCAGTAAGAGTACTGCAAAATTCCCTCCAATAATCTTTTTTATATGATCGGATTACATGATGGGCAAAAGCCCTGGCTTTTTTATATGCCACCACATCCTCCATATACTTGGAGTGCAAGGCCTTCCGCTGTTTCCTCTTCTTATCCCTTACAGCCGCTGAACATTCTGACGACCACCACAGGACCTCTGGTTTCCTAAACTGCTTTCTCCGAGCAAGAGCCAGTTCCTCCATTACACTCTGAAACACATGCACTATCGCTTGATCCAATTCTTCTATTGTGGAGGGCAAGTGTCAACTCTGCCCTCCACCTTCTCCACTGCCAACCATCATCCTGTGCACATTGCACCAAACTTTACCCAGTCAATTATTTTAATGTTACAACCATGGGAGGGGGGATCACAACTGGTCGCTATTACTATCCTACCATTTACCTCCACTACAATAGATCTATGATCGCTTCTCATTCACCCTCACCTTCAACACACACTTAGGCACCAAACTCGGTGATACCTATGCCAAATCAAGGCACGACCCCTTGCCGTAGTCACATCCATCCTTGTGTACTCTTTAGAGTTCAGAAATAAAAACCACACTCTTCTGCCATCGCCTCAAGTCTATCTCCATTCATATCTGTCACAGAACTATTCCATAAGGTATTATGATTATTGAAATCGCCACAGAATATAAAGTTGCCCCTTGTCCCAGGCCGTTCTGTAATGCCCCAATATCAAGGGGTTAGCACAGATTATAGAAGTTGAGCACAACTATTGTTCCATTACCCACTGGTATTTCTATGCATATAAGTTCAATGTCCTCATCAAACTCAACTACTGATCATTGAATACCACTCTTAACCAAAATACCAACACCACCCTCTCTACCTACTCCTCTATGCCTTCGATACAACACATACCATGGAAAGTGAAAGTTGAGGCCGCCTCTCAACCACGTCTCCTGTATACACACAATATCCACATCACCCTCTTTCGATAACTCTCTCTCTTCAGCTCTTCTATATTCGCCAATAAACTCCTGGCATTCCATTGCCATAATTTCATACCCATGAATTATCACGGTAAGCATCAACTCCATACATCATTCTGTGAACATCCCTGTCTTCAGATACATCTTTGCAGCCCTCACGACTGCCTGCAATCTGTTAGATTTCGACTGACACTCAGACATCATATTAATGGTTGCAATAATAAAACATAACAGGTCCTCTAATCTGACATTAAACCCCCGTCCAGGCACCTCGCCACTCCTATGGGTCTGCCGCACCCCCACCTGTCCCTCAGGGACCTTGGGACTTCTCGCCACTTCCTTCCTCTCCTCTCTCACTTTCTGAACCGCCACAGCATAGCTGATATTTTGACTCACTTTTGTTTGCATTACTTTCCAGGCCTATACTTGCTTAAGAAAACCTTTACATGAAGCAACATGTTCACCACCACAATTACAACACTTTGGCATATCCTCGGTCACACATAAAATGTCACGGGGTCCACCACATTTACTACAGTGCTTATCCTTCCTACATTTTCATGCCACATGGTCAAACTCTTGGCATTTATAACAACAAAGAGGCACCGAGACATACTGCTTGACCCCAAAGCACTCATAACGCAAATACACACATTCTTGAACTGCGCTCCCCTTAAACTGCAGTGCCACAGTCGTAGAGCTAGTGCCTCCATTAGAGGTCTTTCTGCCCAACCGCCACACTTCCAATATCCCCATATCTTGCAGTGATCTCACTATATCGTTATCATGCGTACTAAGAGGGACTCTATATAGAACACCTTTACATGTATCCCCACACTGTTCCGTCATGGTTATAGGGTGTTTCCCAAGGCTAGATAAGTCCAAAGCATTGATCCTGGTTTCCTCACAAATACTTTTTCTGAACTATCTCCCTCTACTTGTCACCTGCACAGACTGCACCTCACCAATCCCTTCCTTTCTTTACCCATTCCGAAATAACAAAAGGGATTACGCCACCAAGATCTTTATCAGGCCTAGCCGACTTGATGACCACTTGCCACTCAAAGTCACTCTCCATTGGCTCCTCCCCAGTTCCACACCTGCTATCAGCTTTTTCACCTTGCTGTCCATTACCTACCCTCCCAGCTTCCTCAACCTTCCTATCCACTGGGGACCTACTGAAGGGCTGCTCATTAGTACCAGACCCATGCATCCCTTATTTTCTCCCCTTGAGACTGCTTCCCACAGGAACACCTACTGACTTGTTACCTCTTCCCCCTCTCCCACCAGCAGTCTCCCTGTGCCACATTCACCTTCATTTCCTCTTTTCCCATTCTTTCCTCCACCTTCCTTTTGCGCACCCTTGTCTGTCACCCCTCCATTACATTCCACTGTACTGAGCTTCTCCTTTTTACTAAATGGCTCGCCCTTCCCAGCAGCTTGCAGATCTCCATCTGCCCTGCATTCTCCTACTCTGCCCACAGCAACCCTGTCAGTGATATGGATGCTTCTCACAGGGGGGGCTGTGGCCTAAGGCAGCCAAGCCACGGCCACCCACCCTCACCCCATGGGACCAGTCAACTCTCCCCCTACTGTGTCTGTAGCTCTTCGTTTCTCTCAGAATGTAAATGATTCCCCTAACCTATCTCTGAACTGCCACAGGTCCCCTTGTGGCGCACTTTAGAAGTGGAGCCCAGTCCAGTCAGTCCTCAGCTCCTTCTCGCCGACCAGCTCCCGTAAATCTGCTGCATGCAGGACCTTGGACCTACAGCTTGTGTATTGTGGACTCTCTTTGCTGATTGGAACTGTGCTGCATGGAAGTCAGAATGCGTGTCCATGCTTTAAATAGTACCTGGGACTTTGTGTGAGCGAATCATGGAAAAGCGCAGTTGCGTGAGAGGAGTGATCATTGAGCTCTCGGCTACTGCCTCTGCCCAAAAGCAGGGAGTTACTCTCTTAATACAATGTACTTTCTAAGAAGCAAAAGCTTGTGCCGAACCGCAGGTAGTGGATGATTTGCAACCTATGGAGGTCGGTGCTTCTCCCAAACTCAAAATTTCCCCAAAGCTTAACGCCCAATCAGCCTCTCAATTGGAATATTGGACGGTACCACAGAGTGATGGCGGGGTTTGCCGATTTCAGGCCCGCATGATTACACACTGTCCTTGATGAATATCAAACGGAAACTAACATAACAGATTTTTTCCAGACGGGCAGAAGCACTATCGTGGGCGATCTGCCAAATTAACTCTACACCGTTTCTCCGACTCTCTGACTCCATTATATTGGGCAAAAGAATAATGATTCCAGGGAAAAAACGGTGTCAAGGAGAGGAAAGGTTAAATTTGGCTGTAGAGAGTGCCAATGACCCGCTGAGGAATGACGCTGGAGGCTCTTTGAGCTCACTTACAGATACACCAGCAATTTTTGAGACCCAAACCCCAGCTTTTTTAAATGCATCTTTTGACTCTTCCTTATCCTCAGTAGCAAACCACCTCCACCCTATCTGCCCTAAATGCCATCCTGTAGTATGTTCAAATAGGTATAAACAGTCCCTATAATAACATCCTACTCTACTGACAGGGATATCAATATGTATAATACAATAAAGAGTAAGATAACACGTCTTGTTTTACTTACATCCAACCCCCTTTACACAGGAACTCTATAAGGTTTTCCGGCATCACTAGTCCTGACAAAATGGACCGTCTGCTATGATTGATTAAAAAATGTGTATAACAAATTTTTATTCAAATAATTCGAACTGAATTTAAACATAAAACACTACCCTCACCTAACACAGTGTACTAAACACTAAAAAACAGTTACTAAAACATGAAATACAAAGTTCACTTATTTGCATGACACAAAAGATATCACATAACATAACACAAAAAAATCTCAATGTGTCTCTAAAACAACAACCATCCCAACATGTTTCTGTTCTTCACTGCCCAGTTCAGGCGAACATTCTTCAGGGGAAATTTTTTTTAAAAAAGCATCCACTAATCTCTTCAACACCGTGCTGAAAGGGTAGATTCAAACTTCTATACAGGCAAAGGAAGGAAAGAACCTCCGAGCCTGTAAGAGTAAAAGGAAAAACTAATGAGTTCCAAAAAGAGGGAAAGGAAGTACTACAAAATGTAGAAAAAGAACATGGCATAGAGGTTATGCCACACTCACACGGGTCCCAACAGGGCACCCACAAATTTACCTTTAAATGGTGAAACTTCAAAGCGCGTCACAGGATGACAAATTCGCTGGTTTCTCGCCAAATGAGAGACCACTACTTCACAAAAGCGTCATAGTCCGCTAAAGTATCGCCACACCTAAATGAGACAGAACCAATACACAGAGACCACATGCTCTGTTATATCCAGAAAGGGGCTTCAAAATGCAATTACACATGAAAACAGGGCTCCAAATATCATAAAATAAATTACCTTCACAGATGTAGGGATCAAGACTGTAACAAGCAAAGCAGCAGTCAACGTGTTTGCAAAGGAGAAATCCACACAGTCAAGCCGTAAAGTATCAATCTGGAAAACAATGGATGCATGGCAATGAACACCATATGTCTGGCATCACCCTTCAACATGTACCGAAGTGCCCGTACAATATATAGAATGCAGAAAAAACTTCCATGCTGTCCATCCTACACAACGTGGGGAACCCATGGCAAAAGATAACCAAACTACCCCACGCGTACAGGAAGGGAATGTAACGGCAGTGGGAAAATTATCACACACAGAACCACAATGCTAATGACTCACCTGTACACTCAGAGGCACTTAGTCTTAATCACGAGGGTGAAATAAAAGCACTCCCATCGGTACATGTTGAAGGGTGATGCCAGACATATGGTGTTCATTGCCATGCATCCATTGTTTTCCAGATTGATACTTTACGGCTTGACTGTGTGGATTTCTCCTTTGCAAACACGTTGACTGCTGCTTTGCTTGTTACAGTCTTGATCCCTACATCTGTGAAGGTAATTTATTTTATGATATTTGGAGCCCTGTTTTCATGTGTAATTGCATTTTGAAGCCCCTATCTGGATATAACAGAGCATGTGGTCTCTGTGTATTGGTTCTGTCTCATTTAGGTGTGGCGATACTTTAGCGGACTATGACGCTTTTGTGAAGTAGTGGTCTCTCATTTGGCGAGAAACCAGCGAATTTGTCATCCTGTGACGCGCTTTGAAGTTTCACCATTTAAAGGTAAATTTGTGGGTGCCCTGTTGGGACCCGTGTGAGTGTGGCATAACCTCTATGCCATGTTCTTTTTCTACATTTTGTAGTACTTCCTTTCCCTCTTTTTGGAACTCATTAGTTTTTTCCTTTTACTCTTACAGGCTCGGAGGTTCTTTCCTTCCTTTGCCTGTATAGAAGTTTGAATCTACCCTTTCAGCACGGTGTTGAAGAGATTAGTGGATGCTTTTTTAAAAAAAATTTCCCCTGAAGAATGTTCGCCCGAACTGGGCAGTGAAGAACAGAAACATGTTGGGATGGTTGTTGTTTTAGAGACACATTGAGATTTTTTTGTGTTATGTTATGTGATATCTTTTGTGTCATGCAAATAAGTGAACTTTGTATTTCATGTTTTAGTAACAGTTTTTTAGTGTTTAGTACACTGTGTTAGGTGAGGGTAGTGTTTTATGTTTAAATTCAGTTCGAATTATTTGAATAATAATTTGTTATACACATTTTTTAATCAATCATAGCAGACGGTCCATTTTGTCAGCACTAGTGATGCCGGAAAACCTTATAGAGTTCCTGTGTAAAGGGGGTTGGATGTAAGTAAAACAAGACGTGTTATCTTACTCTTTATTGTATTATACATATTGATATCCCTGTCAGTAGAGTAGGATGTTATTATAGGGACTGTTTATACCTATTTGAACATACTACATATAGAGGCTCCTGGTGGTCTCGTAGGTTGTTAATATAAAAGTATTGTACGACACTGAGACAATTCAGTACAGTATCCAGAACCACATTATGGCGACGGCCGCAGACAAGTGTTTGGCGTACAGTGAGGATCACATTAAGAAACTGCTAGACTCACTTTCTGTTCTAGCAGGGACAGGTGAAAATGAGATTAATGTTAATAACAACGACCAATGGGACGAATCAGTCCAATTAAGGAAACGCCTTATACGTACTCAATTACATGGAGCTATTATGCTTGAGTACTTGAAGAACCAGGCCCTTCCTCAAGGCCTCATAGTAAGAAATGAGCCACGTCTATTTTTAGACAACAAGGAGTTTAAATTGAAATGGAGTTATATATCTAATAAGTGTGGGAGAGATTGGCTAGTTCTTATTATTGATACTGCGACAGAGGTTTCTAAACAAATAGAAATAGACATTACTAAACTTGAAGAAGAAATTAAAAAAGAGCTTGATTTAGACTCTTTCAAAGTAAAACTTGAACAACATTTAAAAGGACTAGTTGACTTTAAAAATGATACCACTTTAGAAAGGGTAAAAAGATTGAAGAAAGATCTTACCAATTTCTCTCACGAGAAATCTTTTCCATTTGTTACAGAGGGTTACAAATTTGGCAATACATCTCAAACTTCGAGAAATAATAGACGGGTACACTTTCGAGATACTTCCTACAGTTCGAGTGAAGAAAGCATGACAGGAGATAATGATCCTGGTGCACAGGCAAGTGTGAGTAGAGGAAGAGGAAAGGGTCCCAGAGGGGGCAATAGACAAAGACAAAGGATGCCTTTTTTAGGACAAGGCCCGAATCGGGGAGACTGGGACAACCAGGTCAGGACAAGGAGTCGTACAAGGAATCAATGGTGATAAATTTGTCTTCTCATGTCCTCTCCTCGGAAGAGGAAAGTACCCTTAATAAGGGTCTGAGCTTTGTCATTACTAAATCACATGATCCTTTTGAATTTAGAACAGAGTTTTTTGCGTTTATGCGCAAAGTACGTCTGAACGAATACTTCAGTGAACATGAAGGATATGTCAGCAACAATTTCAGTGGGTTGCGTAATGCATCTACGTTCTGTGCTCCTAGTCATTCCCATACCGCCGAATCCATTGTCTTTGAAAGACAGGTTTTGGCAGAGGTTCTCAAGTTAGAATCCAGTGAAAAGTCTCGCAACTCTAACTTTAGTAGGCTACAAAAAGCATCGGCACTAAAGTTAGCAAAAGATAATAACTTGATTATCAGACAAGCGGATAAGGGAGGAGCTATTGTGTTGATGAATCGTAGTGATTATGTAAGAGAATGTGAAAGACTACTATCAGATAATGTGAGCTATTTGAGACTTGCTAATGACCCCTCTGCTAAACTTATGAATATTATCAAAGAAAAGGTGACTTCAGCGTTTGACGCTGAAATGATCAGTAAGCAGGAATGTGAATTTCTAATTAGGGATCACGGAAGGGTACCTGTTTTTTACATCTTGCCCAAAGTACATAAGAGACTTGTTGATCCCCCTGGCAGACCCATAGTATCTGGTGTTAATTCAATTTTGGAACCCTTGTCCAAATTTGCAGACTTTTATCTAAGACCATCTGTTTTGAAAATGAAAAGTTATTTGAGAGACACCACTGATGCTATTAACAAAATAGAAAGCATAGAGTTTATTCCGGGCCATTCTCTACTGATAGGCTTGGATATTCAATCTTTGTACACTGTGATACCCCAAAGAGCCACACTAGAGGTGGTTGAAGAAGTGTTGATGAATAGAGAGGATGGTCATCCTGTGAGCAATGCATTTATTTTGTGGTGTACGGAGTTTGCCTTGACCCAAAACTTTTTTCAATTTCAAGGTACTTTTTTTCAACAGATTGAGGGTACTGCTATGGGTGCTGCCATGGCTCCTAATTTAGCTAATCTCTACGTCGAGTATTTTGAAAAAACAGTGATATACCCAGCCACCAACCCCTTTATCCATCATTTGAGGAAGTGGCTGAGGTATATAGATGATATACTGATTGTATGGGATGGCTCAAGAGAAGAGGCAGATAGTTTTGTGACATGGCTCAACCAACAAAACCGGTTTTTGAAATTTACTGGGTCTATATGTGATTTGGAGACCCATTTTTTAGACATTACCATTTTTCATCACAATGGTTTTTTGAAAGTGAAGCCCTACAATAAGACCACTGATAGGAACTCTTTATTACACTTCAACAGCCATCATGCCAAACATTTAAAGAATAATTTGCCATTCGGACAATTTTTGAGGCTGAAGCGTAACAGTAGTCTAAAAGATGATTTTGCTCAAAGTGCGGATGTATTGACCAACAAACTGTTGGCCAAGGGTTATCCGTCTAGAGTAATAAGAAATGCTTCAAAAAGAGCCTACAATAACAATCGCGAGGCATTGCTGGAGAAAAGTAACAAGACTACTAAAAAGATTGGCACTGTTTTTGTTAACACTTTTTCGAATTTGTCCTATAAAATCAAAACCATTGTGATGAAAACTTGGAAGAAAGTCTATTGTGGTAAAGAAGTGTTGCCTCCTTTAGTGGCGTTTAGAAAAAGTCAGAATCTACGGAATATTCTAATCAGAAATGATGTGACAGAAATGCGAACTCCACAGGTTAGACAAACTAGACTGTGGGGTATGCCTGAAGTGAAAGGACATTTTCCATGTGGGAATTGCAGCATGTGTGGACAAACAAAAGAAACTAGAGTATTGCAAATTCTACCTGATGTAAAGTGGGTTTTCAGTGAAATGACAAATTGTAACACAGCCAATGTTGTATATTTAATCACTTGCCCGTGTGGCCTACATTATGTGGAAAAACGAATAGGCAATGTAAAGTTCGAATGGTGGAACATCGCAGCTGTCTCAAAAACCAGGTGATTACTGCTCCCCTTGTCAAACACTTTATTGAAAAGAAACATGGTTTTAATGATTTCACATGGCTGATTTTGAAAAAGGTGCATGGACATACCAAAATTGAAACGGATCGAAAATTATTGAATGTAGAGCAAAAAATTATTTTTAAATTACAGAGTAATGTGCTAGGTCTCAACGAAAGCATTGATTGGCATTTGGTCAGCCAAGTATGATTTTTGACAGTGTGAGATGCATATACCATATTGTGTTGGTGCCAGCATATCATTGTTTTAAAAAACACCTGTTTAGTGCTCGTGGTGTCCACTAATCTGTTCTACACCAGTAGGCTTCAGGTCCGTTCCAATATGGCCCTTCCCTTTGATGGACTTTTTTTCCAACACTGAGTAGTGTAGTCCTTTTTCTATGTTGCCGGGTCCGTTCCAACATGGCCCTTCCTTTTGATGGACTTTCCTTCCTACACTGAGTAGTGTAGTCCTTTCTTTGTGTTTCCGCACGACCATAGACGTACTGTTAGTGTGCAGCAGTTTTTGGTTTCACTGAATTCAGTGTTGGCTGTGTGCGTTTGGAAGCTGCCATTAGAGTGATTTAATCCCTCTGAGTGTACAGGTGAGTCATTAGCATTGTGGTGCTGTGTGTGATAATTTTCCCACTGCCGTTACATTCCCTTCCTGTACGCGTGGGGTAGTTTGGTTATCTTTTGCCATGGGTTCCCCACGTTGTGTAGGATGGACAGCATGGAAGTTTTTTCTGCATTCTATATATTGTACGGGCACTTAGTCTTAATCACGAGGGTGAAATAAAAGCACTCCCATCGGTACATGTTGAAGGGTGATGCCAGACATATGGTGTTCATTGCCATGCATCCATTGTTTTCCAGATTGATACTTTACGGCTTGACTGTGTGGATTTCTCCTTTGCAAACACGTTGACTGCTGCTTTGCTTGTTACAGTCTTGATCCCTACATCTGTGAAGGTAATTTATTTTATGATATTTGGAGCCCTGTTTTCATGTGTAATTGCATTTTGAAGCCCCTTTCTGGATATAACAGAGCATGTGGTCTCTGTGTATTGGTTCTGTCTCATTTAGGTGTGGCGATACTTTAGCGGACTATGACGCTTTTGTGAAGTAGTGGTCTCTCATTTGGCGAGAAACCAGCGAATTTGTCATCCTGTGACGCGCTTTGAAGTTTCACCATTTAAAGGTAAATTTGTGGGTGCCCTGTTGGGACCCGTGTGAGTGTGGCATAACCTCTATGCCATGTTCTTTTTCTACATTTTGTAGTACTTCCTTTCCCTCTTTTTGGAACTCATTAGTTTTTCCTTTTACTCTTACAGGCTCGGAGGTTCTTTCCTTCCTTTGCCTGTATAGAAGTTTGAATCTACCCTTTCAGCACGGTGTTGAAGAGATTAGTGGATGCTTTTTTAAAAAAAATTTCCCCTGAAGAATGTTCGCCCGAACTGGGCAGTGAAGAACAGAAACATGTTGGGATGGTTGTTGTTTTAGAGACACATTGAGATTTTTTTGTGTTATGTTATGTGATATCTTTTGTGTCATGCAAATAAGTGAACTTTGTATTTCATGTTTTAGTAACTGTTTTTTAGTGTTTAGTACACTGTGTTAGGTGAGGGTAGTGTTTTATGTTTAAATTCAGTTCGAATTATTTGAATAAAAATTTGTTATACACATTTTTTAATCAATCATAGCAGACGGTCCATTTTGTCAGGACTAGTGATGCCGGAAAACCTTATAGAGTTCCTGTGTAAAGGGGGTTGGATGTAAGTAAAACAAGACGTGTTATCTTACTCTTTATTGTATTATACTAAATGCCATCCTACATTTTTTAGTAAATGTTTTTGTCATTATAAAAGAGGAGGTAAGAACTCATTCACAACAGCTACAAGAAATTCAACGCAAAAATTGATACCTCTGTAGAGCAGACCAAAGTTTCTTGTTGTTGTTCGGTTTCAGACGTTCAGCAGACAAATCCAATGGTAATCTACATTTGAGTGAACATTGGCCAGGTAATTGATGCCACAATGGGGGCCATGGGGGTGACTACTACTATCCGTAAAAATATATCATCCACACAGAACCCCTGCCGGATAACCAAGCTTCATTCAGGGTGGAATTTCTGCCTGTGAAACCCCCTTGTGTGCTCGTTACAGTCTGGGATTCTTGAGATCCGACTTCCTCACTCCAACTCTCAGCACGTAAAACAGGGCCGGATTGCCTTTGGGACTGAGGATCCCCGCCAAAGAGAGCCCCAGTTTCCCTTTAGAAATCAACTTCGGTACCCTTGGATCATATAACCCCAGCTTAATCCTGGAATCGATATTTCCGCAGGAGGATAACATTATTCTGAACCACAGTAACATTTTGTCAATAATGCACGAAATTCCTACCCTGCACATTGTTACAACGAATGATATCGATATAGTGGATTTCCTAGACGATCCTAGGACAGACGTGGCTTTGGACGTCTCGTAAAACTTGGTTCGTAATCATATCTTATTGTCAGTGGATGACTTAAGGCAAAGAGGGTTTGACCAACACCACTTTGAGGATTATAAATGGCAGTGTTCCCTTAACTGGGCAAATGGTTCAGTGCAAGTAGCAACAGCTGGCCAAAGCCATATGGGCTGGCATTGCACAAGTATTCGCTCTTTGCAACTGGTAAAAGTTTCATGTTCCATTGGACAAAATCCTACTAGAACATTCTCTCGGTCCACAACGGTTGCGCAAAAAAGCTTAGATCCTGAGGACTGGTCATGAGTGTTGGCTCCCTCACTGCAGCAGATCTCTGGAGGTGGGGAAGTGCCCCGGTTTTTATCACAATCTAGTGGAAGTCAAGAGGTTATCAACACCTGCTACAGAACAATTCCATCTGCTCCAAACTCAGTGATGGGGAGATTATCTTGCTACAAGAAACGTTTTTGAGGGAATATATGTCTATGAGATGGTTACCAGATTGCTGTGCATAGGGCAAAAAGGGGAGTAACCGTAGACCTAAGGTGGTTCTCCCCGTAGCGGTCAAAACTTGCTGGGCTTGGGAAATGTTGGTGATGGGTGATTCCTCTCTGGGTGTGCTTGTAGTACACGGAAAACTAAAGTCGAGGGTGCCAAATATCTGGTGATTAATGTATATTGCAATTATTTGGAGCTTCCGAAAGAAAAATATTTTGACAAGATTGAACATGTTCTTTTGGAGTGGCATTGCCAGGAGAAATCTGAGAACATTGTGGTAGCAAGTGATTTTAATGCAGTCTGCTCAGACAAAGGCGGGGGGAGGGGAAAGAGGAAAGTGTACTCAAAATGCGGGAAGTTTTATTTTGTGTAAAGTAGGAAAGTGCTGGGATGGAAGGCGACAGGGAAGGTTGCAACACTTGTCATCGGGGGTCCTTGGAGTCGAGAATTGATTATGTCTTTGCCTCGGAAAAGCTGATTCAGGACTGTCATTGTTTTTATGTGTCTGATGACACAGCGATCATCACATTCTACATGCACATTTTCGGGGAGTGGGCCAACAGACACAGAGAAATTTTGTTTCTGCTGTACAGGTCTCTGAAAGTAGGAATAGGTTAATGTGGTCCTCAATTTTAGTTACACGATTTAATGAAAAAATAAGATTTGAACTGGAAAGTAAAGCTATGGTGCCCAGGGAGCTTTTGTTTCCCCCAAAAATGTTCCCGATCTTTATTACAAATTCCTTGATTTATAAAAGGTGTTCTTCCTTGTTTCTTTCAATTAGACCCTGGTGCTTTAACCAAAAGATTCATAAACTAAAGCGTGAACTTAATTCCAATGTGAGAAAGATTACTAAAGGCCTATAAATGACAACTTATCCCAGGGGGAGTGGAGGTAAACCCTGTCAAGGTGGAGCAAAGACAAATACTTTGTTAATTGAAATAGAGGTATAAAAATAAGATTAAAGCCCTGTGTCATCACATGTACCAGTCAGAAGGGGAAACATGTTAATGTGCATTTCAAATAAATCAGACCTAAACTATTGGAAACTTGCAAACTCTAATGGAACCTCACAGTTAAATAGCCTTAAGGATCCTGTAGCGGAACCGATATAGATTGCGTATTACGAAACCATATACGCACCGGTGGGGGGGCACGGATATATGTAAGTTACCAGGTGGTGCTTGGTCTCTCTCTTTTGATTTGGAAGATATTGAATCCCTGATTAAGCATAACAGCGAGTCGCGCACACTCGGCCCAAATGGCCTGTCCAATAAAGTACTCAAGGCAGACACAAAAATGTGGGCCTCAGTGTTAAGCTCCCTCTGTAGATCGATTATTTGAGAACGAAGAACTCCCAAAACCTGGAAATCTGCTTTTATTGTACCTATATTTAAAAAAGGAATGAAAACTGATCCTTCGATCTATACGCCAATTGCCTTATTAGGCCCGAGTCTAAAGTCTTTGCATCTTTAGTTTTGAGAGAATTAAAACAGTGGGCTGATAAGTATGAAATATTAAAACCTACCCAGACGGGGTTTCGAGTGAGCATGGGGATCTCACTGGCAGGGCTGGTTGTTGATCACTTGCAGAAACTGGTGTGGCAAAAAGCAATACCAAAATTCTATGTTGCCAGTATAGACCTGTCCCTTGCCTTCGATAAAGTGAACAAGAATTGGTTACGGCTGAAGTAAAAAAAGGTGGGGCATTCCAAATCATCTTCTAGACATTCTCATCTACTTGCACTCTGATACAGTGCTCAGAGTGAGATTACCTTTATTGGGGGACGCCACACGTAAAATACCTACACAAAATAGTCTGCGCCAAAGTTGCATATTAGCACCGTTTCAGTTTAATCTTTATCTTTATCTTTTAGATATGTATATATGGATGAGGCCCTATCGAAAGTTGCTTTCGTTGCACTAAAGGTTTACGGCTTTATTTATTTATTTTACTTCATTGTTTGCTTGTTAGGCGCTTATACAATAAGAAATACTGCCTGAAAACGCCCTTAGGTCAAGGGAGGGAGTAGGAGTGGGAATACATTAATATACATAAAACACAATACTTAAGAGCAGTGGGGGGAAAAGGAAAAGAAGACAAACCTACTATACTTTACTTTCACATTTATACCACACATCCAGATATCCGTAGGCTTAAGGGCGCATATGTAACAAATTGGACACAACAACAATACAGATGTGGGAACGAATATTCCTGAGAGTGTGCAAAGGATTAGGGACTCGTCCTAGGCGGGAGTTTGGCAGAATAATAGCGTTTTCAATTTCTTCTTGAAGATGTCAGTGGATTTGGTCTCTGTTAAATCTAATGGGAGCATATTCCATGCAATTGGCGGCGCTATGCTAAAGGCTCCTTGGAGGGCTTTGCTGGTTTTACAGCAGCGTGTTTTTATTTGGGAGGTTTTATTTGATCTGAGAGACCTCTGGTTCTGTTTCTCCGCTATACACTCCCTCAAGTAATCTGGCATCAATTCTAAGAAGCGTTTATGAGTAATCAGGAGCATTCTGAATTGGAATCTTGCCTTTACTGGCAGCCAATGCAGACTACGCATAGTCTCTGATACATGGTTTCTCCATTTGAGGTTCTCAAACACCCCAACTGTGCCATTTTGGATGACCTGCAGACGATTGATTTCAGCATTGGGAAGTGCCAATAAAGAGACTGCAGCAGTAGTCCTTTTTTGAGCCTACTATAGCTCTCGCTATCGTCTCAGAATTGTTTTGCGTGACAAACCGGTGGAAGTGTGCAAGTAGTTTTATGTAATAGATTGATGCGGATACCAGGTTACTCACTTGTGATTTCATGTTCAGGTTCTGATCCAGTATTGGTGACTGGCCTCTCACTTCATCTCTAAAACCCAGGACATCCTGTCCTCACTCTCCTCCTATCCCCTCCCTCCTTCCCCTCTACTCCCTGCTCTACCTCTGGCCTTTCTGCAGCTTCCTCTCCTCCCTCCTTCTCAGCCTTTTCCCCGTTCTCCACTGACAAGGTGTCTAGACAAGTCTGACCTATGAAAGTCTCGTCAAAACAGGTTCACCCCTGTTCCTCCAAAACCATAAAGGACCACATTGACTCCCTGGCTCCTGCCCTGGCTGATTTCTGCAATCACTCCTTCGCCACTGGAGTCTTCCCATCCGCCCTTGTGCACTCCCTTGTGCACTCCCTTCTTAAGAAACCCTCTGCCGATCCCTCTTGCCTGGCAAACTATCGCCCCATCTCCATCACTCCCTTTCTGGGCAAGCTCCTAGAGAAGCTGGCCATCTCCCAGCTTAATCTCCACACTGAAACTATTGGCTGTCTTCATGACCATCAGTCTGGCTTCAGAGCTCCGAGAAGCATGGAAAATGCTCTCCTGAACATCCGTGAAGAGCTGCTCTCCAACCTTGACTCTAACACCCCTTGCGTCCTCATTCTGCTTGATCTCTCCTCTGCCTTTGATACTGTTAACCATACCATCCTGCTCAACCGTCTCCATGATAACCTGGGTATCACTGGTCAGGCTCTGGCGTGGCTAACTTCTTTCCTCTCCAATCGACCCTCCCAGGTTCAACTTGGGCCCTTCCTCTCTGCTATCTTTTCTCTACCTGTGGTGTCCCCCACGGGTCTAACCTCTCCCTCTGGCTGCTCAACCAATACCTGGCACTCCTGGCCCACCGCATAGCTGCTCCCCTGCCCCAATGCTATGCGGATGACAGCTCATCTTCAGGCTACCCTCGGCCTCCTCCTCTACTTGCCTCATCTCTGACTGTCTGCTATCCAGGAGTGGTGTGCTGCCAATTACCTCTGCCTTAATGCCAGTAAGACTGGGATTCTCCTAATCTGCACACCCGCTCCCTCCTTTCCCGTATCTCTCTTGCCGGCCTCTCTTGGCCCCCTTCCTGGTCCCACCTGCAAGGCTAAAAATATCGGAGTCATCTTTGACTCTAGAGTCTAGAGAGATGTTCTCTCCTCACATCTCTGACATCTCTAAGAAGTCACACTACCAGCTGCACCTCCTCAGTGTGCACCTCCTCAGGTGTGTACGGAACCAAACCATCTTCGGTTCCGTACACACCTCAAAACCATTCTCTTCACGTCAGCTTTTTCTCCTCCTCTCCCTTGCTGATTTCCTGGCTGACACGGAAACTGCACTGGCTACCGGGCCACCCTCTGATCTCGGGCCCAGGTCCACTCCCCCGCCAGTTGCACTCCTGCACTGCTTTCCTGGCAACCCCCGCACTTGGTGACTGTTTTCTGTATCCCTACGGTCCCACTTCCTGCACTTACCACCGGACGTCTGCACTTACCCTTTCACTTGCCACCTGCTGGCCGTATTTCTATTTATTGTTTATTTATTTATTGTTCTTACTTCTCCTCCTTCCCCTTCCCATGCACTTGTGCGACCTGAATAACACCAGGCCTAGTACGATTGTTGTCTATCTTCCCCTTGTTCCCCCCTCCCTTGCCTCGTCCAGCCTTGAAACACTTGTGTTCAGACACGTTATAAATGCCCTATCATATCATATTATGCCTAGTGTTTTTACTTTCTTCTGCACCTCTACTATGACTTGTGAGTATTCAGAATGTGCAAATGCAGCAAAGAAGAGGGCTAAGGGTAAGTGCTGGGGAGTCTAACTCATGGGTGAGCCGCAGATGAAGTGCTGGGAATGTTGAGTGCTACATGGCCAGAAGCCGTGAAAAGTGAAAATGCGAACCTCCAGTGTGGAGGCTGTAAGTGCAAGTGGAGAGGATAGACAGGTGCTGGGCTGATTGGGTGTGGGGGTCAGGGCCCCGAGGATGCATAAGGGCCCAGGGCACCAATCTCAGCAACTGTGGTATTAGCAGGGGAGAGAGGAAGGGAAGGAGGAGGTAAAGAGGATAGTTTTAAGGAGCTTCTGGAATTTAAGGAGATCCTGCTCAAGGCACAGAGGCAGGGGGAGACTATTCCATAGGAGGGAGCCAGCCGAGGAAAGCGAACAACCCTCAGCCCTATGTTTAGCAAAACTCTTTACACGCAGAGAGTTGGAGCCAGAGGAGTGTAGCAGTAGAAAGGGAGAGTATTTAGTAAGATAAAGTTGAAGATAGTGTGGTCCCCAGGCCCAGACAGCCTTGTCAATGATTAATAGAGATTTGAATTTAATCAGTGCAGCAACCGAGAGCAAGTGAAGACTTTTTAGTGCAGGAGAGATGCAGTCCCTGAGCTTAAGGCGAAGGATAGGTCTCGTTGCCCTATTCTGGATTAGTTGGAGGGGTCGCAGAGTGGAAGATGGTAGATTCAGGAGGAGGCTATTGCAATAGTCAAGCCTAGAGAGAACCAGGGATTGGGTAACATTGAACCTTTGAGGGAAAGTGAGAAAAGTGAGAATTCCTTTGAGAAGGAACAGATGAAAGTGGGACTTCTTGGCAATGTCCTGAGTGTGAGGGAGGAAGGAGGGAGAGGAGTCAAAGATTACTCCAAGGTTTCTGGCTTCAGAAGAGAGCATGGGGGAGAACCCAAAAGAGGAAGAGTGAAGGGAAAAAGGAGGTTTCAGGGGTCACGATGGGAAGGATCTCAGTTATGAATGCATTGAGGCAGAGATTGTTGGCTGTGCACCAGGACTGCACGGCAGATAGGCAGTCTGGGATGATAGAGGGTCAGCAGGGAGTTTGAAAAATAGCTGTGTGTCATCTGCGTAACACTGGAAGTTTGAAGAGATGAGGCATGCAAGCACAGCCAGGTAGATGTTAAAGAGCCAGGGGGAGAGGATAGAACCCTGGGGGACCCCACAGGTGGAGAGGGAGGTAGAAGAGGAAAAGGTGCCCAGGATGTCTTGGGACGAGCGGTCAGTAAGGAAGGATGTCAGCCAGTCCAGTGCTCGTTCCGAGATAACAAGGGTATCATGGAGCCTTTGTATGAGGATGGAATGGTTGACTGTGTCAATGACAGAGGAAAGATCGAGAAGGATTAGGACAGCTGGGGAGTTGGAGTACGGAGCTGCAAGCAGTTCTTCAAGGGTGTTCAGAAGAGCAGTTTCCATGTCTCCGGATGCTCGGAATCCAGATTGATGGTCGTGGATGAGCAGGGGGAAACCTGCTTAGAGGAGGTCTTCATGGAGCAGATACCTCTTGTAAATTCCTCAGGTGTGACAGGGAAGAAAGGAGGAGAATGAGGAAGGAGGGGGGAGAGGCGGGGGTGGAGGTGAGGGAGTGATGGATGAGTTGTGAGGGCGTGTAGCAAGGCTGATAAGGTGTCCTGGAGTTTGGAGGGAAAGTGTGAGGCCAGTGCATTGCAGAGGGCCTAGAAGGGAGAAGGGGAGGAGGAGACTGAGGAGAGGTTGGCTAATTCCCTGCAGATCCTGAAAAGTTCTGCTGTGTTATTGGATGCAACGGAAACCTGTGCCTGAATGTGGGCTCTTTACTTGGCACTGATGGAGTGTCTGTATTGCCTTTGCAGCAGACGGCAGGCCAGTTTATCAGAGGATGATCCTGAGGATTGCCACTTCTCCTCTGCTGCCCTGCACTTACGTTTCAGGGCCACAAGTTCAGTATTGCATCAGGTTCTATGCTTAGAGACAGGTTTCAAGCGGATCCTCATGACTGGGCAAGAATGCCGAGAGTATTGCTGCTGGAAAGGTGGTGGTTGCTGAGGGCAGAGTCAGAGGTAGAGTCAGAGTTGGGGTAGTGAGGGGGGATGAAGGTGGAAGCGAAAGGCAGCTGCAGACACTCGTTTTATCGAGCGGATGTTAGCGAACGAGGTTGGTGGGACTTTCGGGGGGGGGGCAGGGGGCCAAGAGGACTCAAGTGGGAGGATAGGAGAGAATGATCAGACCAGGAGAGAGGAGCCACTAGTGCGGGGGAGAGAGAGAGGTCAGAGTGTATGAGGGCATCCAGAGTGTGTCCAGCTGAGTGGGTTGGGCCAGAAGGGAGAATGAGGAGGGACAGGGAGGTGCAGATGTCAGTGAAGAGAGTTGATGCAGAGTCTCGGGAGTCCAATTGGATGTTGAAATCACCCAGTAGGAGTAGGTTGGATGTGGAGGAGAGGAAGGAAGAGCAGAAGTCAGCCCATTCTGAGAGAAACAGGGTGGTGGAGCCAGGAGGCTGCTAAATGGTGGCAATGGTCAGGGTGGAGATAGGAGAGATGAGCAACTTGCAAACCAGGCCTTCAAAGGAAGAGTAGAGCTGGGTAGGTAAGATGGAAGAAGGAAGCCACTCTGGGAAGACTAAGGCAAACCCCCAGCCAGAGCGGTGAGGTTGAGGTTTGGAGATGATCTTGAAGCCGTCAGGAAGGAGGGAGTCAAAAGCATTGACTGAGCTGGCATTAAACCATGTCTCAGTGAGAGCGACAATGTCAAGGTCAATGTCTTCAAGAAGGAGACAGATGTCAGTGTAGTGTTTGTTGGCTGAGTGAGTATTAAGAGTTGCCGGGTGGAGGATGGCTGTGCCTTGGAAGGTTTTCTGAGGTGGTGTATGTTAGGGAAAGTTTTCATTTTAGTGTTTAATTCCTCATACCTTGGAGACCCCTAGTTCTTTTGCTGGATTTGAGGACTTTTTCATTTTAACCCTGGAGTGAGTGAGCCCTTTTCTCACTCTCTCATGTGTTTGGACCTGATTTGGATTATGTTTTTCCTTTGTTTTTGGAGTCTGACAGACTCCATAGGCATCTACATTTTGTATGGTGACACACAGCACCTGCAGTGTCACAGAGAAATCCTTTAGATTGCTCCTAAGGTTTAAATACCTTTTCTTGTGTGGACTACTGCTCCCAAGAATAGTAAAGTGAAATTGACTTTGCATACCTTTTCTCTTTGTAGGTCCAGCACACCCCTTTGTATGTGGAGTGCTCGGGGGTTATCTAGTAGCCCCTTATCCTACTTACTCATGTAACATGTTTTATGTTACCCTCACTACTTTAAATGGCTGGTGGCAGTGGTTTAATTTTCCTACTATTGTGCTTTTCTACCGCAGGATGAATCCTCAGCTGGGGTATAGCACCCATGGGTGACCATTTTGTCAAAATGGCCCGGTCTTCTTTTTTCACCATTTTCTGTATGTGAGGTCTTTCTAGAGGTTTACTCTGCGCGCCAAGCCAGGTTTGAGCCCTTTGTTCATTTTGCCTTTGGCACCAGTGAGTATGGAAGGGCAGGAAGTGAGGGAGGTTGCCGAAACTACTCTGCCTTTTGTCTTTAGGAATGCCTGAATGCACCCAGTCCTGATTGGCTGGATGGCTGTCAGACAGCCACCCTGCTGTTTGATTGACAGCTAGGCTTTGCATGAATGGGAGAAACTTGCTTAAAAGGCAAGTGTTTTGGGACTAGAGGCAGAGTCGACCACTGGGAAGAACACCCACTGAAGAAACCGTGACCGAAGCTTGCTGCACCCTCCTGGACCTTTGAATTGCCCGGTGAAGCCCTGCTGCTGGGCTGAAACTCCTTTTTCTGATCGACAAGAGAAGCTCCGGAAGGGATGACTCCTTCCCTTGGGTTAGTGGGACCAACTAACCCCTAGACGAACTCCACTGGACCATCTTCCCTGACTGGCAGTACTTCTTTGGTGCTGCAGGTACCGAGTGCCAGGGGTCAAAAAATCCATAGTCGAGTGCAACATCTGTAATCCAGCCAGAAGCTCCAGGAGTCTCCCCAGGACAGACTCTAGGGATACATAAATGCCATTGCTGTCCTAATTAATGAAGTCACCTCAGGGTGTAGGAAGTGTGTAGAAACTAGCGTTGTGTTGATTCTGGAAAAGTATTTAAAATTGTATTTCATGTTATATATATTGCCCTTTTTAAAGAATGCTTATTTAAAAACTGATGTCAAATAAATAAATAACTATTTATAACTAAAACCTTGAGTTTAAGTGTTACTTGGTTACTTGTATTTGCAAATTTCAGTGCTACAGATCTACAGATCACATTTACCCCTCTTGAGATAAGCATGGCTGCTTACTCACACTAGCAACTTGTGTAGTAAAGGCCTATGCCAAAAGGTGGGTTACCTAATACCTGGACCTTTGAATTGCCAGGGGAAGCCCTGCTGCTGGGCTGAAACTCCTTTTTCGGATCGACAAGAGAAGCTGCGGAAGGGATGACTCCTTCCCTTGGGTTAGTGGGACCCACTAACCCCTAGTCGAACTCCACTGGACCATCTTCCCTGACTGGCAGTACTTCTTTGTTGCTGCAGGTACCGAGTGCCAGGGGTCAAGAAATCCATAGTCGAGTGCAACATCTGTAATCCGGCCAGAAGCTCCAGGAGTCTCCCCAGGACCCTCCAGAAGCAGGATAAACAGAGCTCATTTCCCCTAACCAGACAGAGTGCAGCACTCAAGGAGTGAAGGAAGCCCAACCGGTGTCCAAGATCTGCGGTGGTGCTGTTCACTGAGCGCTGAAACAACAAAGTGCCACTGATCTGAAAAGAGCCTGTAGCTGCCGATGACCTCAGAATTGCTGCTGCAGGAGTCCTCCAGACGTCCTCCTCTTGCCCCCACGACTGAGTCACAGGAACCTAGGATCGGCAACACTGCAACCAGACAGAAGCCAGCCGGATCACGCTTCTTCTAACCAAAGGTACAGTTCCGACTTGGGGTACTTAATTCAGTGTCTTTAGCTTTGCTCTTCGTAGTTGAGACTTGCAGTAGCTACTTTTCTAGAGTTGATTTCAGCTCTACCCTTCACAAGCATAACAGATTGTGACCCTAAAGTGATTTTGCTTCAACAAACTCTCTAACTTTGTGCAAGACTTTTTTTTATCTAAGAAGTGCCTCAGCTCCATAGACTATGCTCCAATTGAAGTTGGCTGCCCTGGCTCCCTGCAGTCTCTTCTAGTCCACTTGACGTTGATATTTACTGTCCCTCAGAGTTGATAACTTGGTTTTAAACTATTATTGCTGGAAAAGGTTTTTGTCTAGACTTCATTGCAAGATTTAATTGCTCACATGCTCTGAGAACAGGTTTAACCTTTTTCCTTCCCTTAACCTTTCCTTTCTACAAACCTCAGAATCTAAAAAGTCTACTAGGGATACATAAATGCCATTGCTGTCCTAATTAATGAAGTCACCTCAGGGTGTAGGAAGTGTGTAAAAACTAGCGTTGTGTTGATTCTGGAAAAGTATTTAAAATTGTATTTCATTGTTATATGTATTGCCCTTTTTAAAGAATGCTTATTTAAAAACTGATGTTAAATAAACAAATAACTATTTATAACTAAAACCTTGAGTTTAAGTGTTATTTGGTTACTTGTATTTGCAAATTTCATTGCTACAGATCTACAGCTCACATTTACCCCTCTTGAGATAAGCACGGCTGCTTAGTCACACTACCAACGTGTGTAGTAAAGGCCTATACCGAAAGGTGGGTTACCTAATACCAAGAGGACAAGTGTTGTGTGGTCTCCCACAGGGTTACTACATCAATTCTTGCCTAACACTGTACAGAGGCGTGGCAGATCAGTAAGAGGAGGGGGTGAGAGAGTAGAAGGCAGAGATGCAGGAGAAGGAAGGAAGTTAACGAGAGAGAAGGCAGTATTCAGTCAAAGAAGAGGAGGTTGGGTTGTGGACCCTGGACAAGGATAGTGCCAGTATGATAGACATTACCGAAACAACGAGAGGATGAGAAGCCAGCCAAGAAGACTTCCCACTTGGTGCCACCGTTAATGGTAGAGCATGTGGAAGGAGAGAGAGTAGAGATAAGATGGGAGGTCCATAGATTTAGAGAGGGGACAGAGGAGAGGATATCAGTGAAAGGTTCTCTAGAGGAAGCGCTGACATAGGTGTCTGCAATGAGAAGTTCTGGGTTTGCATTCAAGATGTCTTTTTTGTGCTTTTTTTCTGCCGGACTTTGTGAGAGAGGGGGGATAGGTGATAGTGTAGCAATAAGAGAATATGGGAGAAATGGAGAGAGCCATAGGTCACCAGAGGTTTGGACAAAGAAAGAAAGAGGAGTGTCTGCACATTATATCACCAGGATGCCTAGTAGGAAGTCAAACAAAACAGTGAAAAAGCACTCCTAAATCCGATTTGACATGGAGGCATAACACAGTGAAATGTAGGCGGTTCACAGATGAATAGAACACACCTAAATCCGATTTTAAATGGAGGCACAACACAGTGAAATGCAAGCAGTTCACAGATAAATACAACACACCTAAATCCGATTTTAAATGGAGGCACAACACAGTGAAATGCAGGCGGTTCACAGATAAATACAGACAATCTAAATCAGATGTACCTAGGTGACACAAATGCACTGATGGAAGATGGGTGTTGATTGCAGCGTGGAGAGAAGAAGTGAGAGGCACAGTGTACGTTAGGAGAGATAGTGGTGGAGGTCAGGCAAGCTCACTTTCATCTGACAATGGAGCGTAGATAGTCTAGGATCCCATGACACAAGGAGGTGTAAATTAGTCAGGGGGACAGAGCATAGTTCGAACTGGAGTATGGGCCTCCAGGCCCTCCTCGGTGTCGACAGGCCCAGACAGGGCCTTAGATGAGGGCCGTTGGTGGATGGGCCAGCTGCTGCCTGCCGGCGGCTCTGATTTGCTTAGGTAGGAGAGGCAGCCAATCACAATGCAGGCAGCTTGCAGGAATCAGAGGCTCTTTAGGAGAAAATTAGAGCGGCCATCTCATAGAGATGGATTACCAGTGAAAACTACTGGTGGATCGCAGGGAGCTACACAAAAAGAAACATCTACCCCTTTACCCAGGCTCCGTGCAAGAGAGCTTTGTATTTAAAGTTAAAAGCGCTTCTTCTGAGAAAATTATAACATGCTACACACTCGGCAGCAGTTTTTGACAAAAAATAGCTTTGAGCCCTCCCCAGGCATGTACAAAGCAACCAGCATACCTTCAGTGGCTGAAACGGGGCAGCCCTGCTCCAGCAGAAATAGAAGTCAAAGTGCTGCTGGGAGCACGAAGGGTGATCCTGCTGCCTCTTCTCCGGTTGAATGGGAGAAGAGGCTGTCTTAAGATGTAAGCTGTCTTGGATCACGTACGTAGATGACATCATGCTGATCGATTGTACTAAGATTGGTTTGCAACATTCACTGAACACTTTTGAACACTATACAATTGCAAATTATCTAACTACAAATGTATCTAAAACCAAGGCCTTGGTATTTACAGTGAGGAAAGGAAAAGGGAGTTTAAATTGGTTGTTATCCAGGAACAAACTGGAAGTAGTAAACAAGATAAAATATCTAGGTTTCAAAAGTAATTCTCATCAAAATAAATTGTCTTTGATTGCTTTCCTGAAATTGAAAGCCCAGCATTTACGATCACAAATGAATCATTTCCATAGGCGGTTTGTAACATTTTCGCTACTCCCTGTTCTTAAATTCTATGAGGGGAAAAATAATTCCAGTTATTATGTACGGATTCAAAATCTATATCCAAAAAAGTGATGTGTTGAACGTTTTGTATTCATCTGAACCACTGGCGCTGCTCTGGGCAACCTTCCACATCCCCGTTTTTTTTGCCCATCTGCGCCATTGCAAAAAGCATCCAGCCATATGCAAATCAGTCCGGTACTGCCACCAATGGGAGCAACGCTGCCCAAACTGCTAGGCCACATCCACTCTGCACAGGAACACAAGCAACCCCAGACATGTTTCGGCCTTGTTGGGCCTCATCAGTGAGGTGCAGCTTGGTTTTCTCTGGCGCAGCGAGTAGGGACCTACGTCTGGGCATCCCCTCTCTCACACAGGAGACAAACTATAACCAAAAATGTGATGGGTGGAAGGTTTTGAATTAACCTAAACCACTGGCACTGCTCTGGGCAACCTTCCACACCACCGTTTTTTAGCCCATCTGCGCCATTGCAAAAGGGGTCCAGCCATATACAAATCAGTCAGGTTATGATTTATTCCAAACCTTCCAGCCATCAACTTTTGGTTTTGCATTAGTCAACCCGAGCGGGATGGGTATGCCCAGATGTGGATCCAGAGCCTGCTGGGCCTAGAGACCCAAGCTACTCTTCACTGATGATGCCCAACAAGGCCAAAACATGTCTGGGGATGCTTGTGGTCTCGTGCAGAAGGGATGTGACATAGCAGTTCGGGCTGGACTGCTTCTTTGGGATTGAACCACGCCTGATTTGCATATAGTCTTTCCCTTTCTGTAATGGCTAGACAGGCTGAAAACTGATGGTCTGGAGGATTGCCCAGAGCTGTGCATGTGGTTATGATGAGCATGTGGTTATGATTGATTCAAAACCTTCCAGGCATCAACTTTTGGTTTCGGATAATAAATCTATTATCAATTGACCGAAATTGATTTCGATTTTTTAGAGGAATTGATTTGGAGAGGAACCCTGGCCTTCCCACCAACTACTTCTATGACCGCTTTAGCTTTGAGCTAGGAATTGTTTATTTATTTATTTAATTGCATTTGGTTAAAACTAAACCTTTACAAATGACTCAAAGTAAGAATTCAAACATTGATTAAGAAAAATTACATTTCATCACAATTCAAATTAATTTACAGTTTAACATTTAAAACACTTAAAACATGCAATTAATCAAAATGATTCTTTCCATTTCATTTCATCTCATAGTAGAAAGACATAAAAAGATGACAGTTTGCGACTATTTAAAATATTAGCCCAGAACAACTCTGTATTAATTAAATCGGCGTCTTGCACAAAACACTGAAACAGGTTCAAACGAGGTTCAACCAAGACAGAACATTCCGACAAGAAGTGGCGGCTCGGTTCGATATGTTGGGCACATTGTCTACATACTCTAAAGGATCTCTCAATGCCTTGTCTTGCTCCTCTAACTTCCCCAGTGGAAAGTACATTCAATTTAAAGCATAACATTTCACAGTGGTGCTTTCTTGAAGGGTGTTTTTTCCATAGAAAGGCATATTGTTGTATGCTCTTATTTTATATTTTAAGTTATTAAATGAATGGTAGCTCAGAGCTAACTCTATATTTGTATTCCAGTCAAATTCAAGGATGATTTTCTTTTTATTTACATACACCTCTGCCAACTTATCAAGGTTCAGATCATAATCATTTAGTAGTTTTATACAGGTTTGAAACCATTCTAATAAAACTCTCAAAGCACCATTGAATAATTCAATCTGAAACTGTGCTAATATACATTTCACGGGCGGAAGCAAGAGAAACCTCAATAGTTGCTACTGTTTCCAATCTGCCAGTGTTTGTAGAGATACAAGGTCTATCTCATGCCTAATGACTGACATAGGCACCCCTTAGGAGGTGGAAGTAACCCTTTCCATACCAATGACTCTACTTTCTCCCAGTTATTTGCTAACAATCCTGACTTCACTCCATTCAAAAGTCGTGGGACCACCTTTTGGTAATAGCATTTGATCATGGGAATAGCTGAATATCTCCCAAACTTCCTATCAAATACTAATGTTTTAGCCGTGTTCAGCCTAGATTTTTTGGTTAGCTGATCACAATTGTTCTGTTTTGATCTCCTTGAGTCGATATCTACGCCCAAATATTTAAATGATTGGACAACTTCTAGTTGTTCTTTAGATATCAACCACTTAAATTTGGGCTTATTTTTCTTACCACAGTTTAACACTAGAATGTTCGATTTCTTTACATATAATTTCAGATCCAGTGCTACAAAGTATGGGTGTCAAATCGAACAGAACAATGTTGTCGGCATATGCCAAATAATGTATTTGCAAGTTTCCTAACCTTGGGGGAACATTTTTGGTGTTTTAACCAAATTTCCTAGATTGCTGACATATACACTACACAGAAAGGGGCCTAACACACGGACTGGCGCAGCGAGCAATGGCGCACCCTCAACCTAGTGTCAGTATGTAGCACAATCAATATATCCACCAGGGCTCGGGCATTCCATCTTCTTAAGTTTTGCCCACAGGCAACTCCTGTACTCTATCAAATGCCTGTGAGATATCCAGAAGGCACAGTAGAGCAGCCTTTTTTCTTGTTTGGCCTGAACTTGCAAAAGATTGCTCCCAAAACAATTATGTGCGGTACTCAATTCTTGTCGAAATCCAGATTGAAATGTGCCCATTACATTTTTCTCACTTGCCCACCTTTGTAAATGATCCAAGGTGATTGTCCCAAAATTCTTACTAGATGCATCAAGAAGGGAGATAGGGCGATAGTTGGATGGACTAGCCCTAACTCCCTTTTTGTGTATTAACCACAATATTAGCTTTTTTCCAGGATGTAGGCAAATGCTTTGTCTTTACAATTTCGCAAAAAATGGTAATATAGATTAGCTGCCCAAAGGTTCGGGTCCGACTTAAATGTGGCATTTGCCAGACCATCTGGGCCTGGAGCATTAGAGGCCTTGCTTTTCATAATGGCCCTCCTTATAGTCCACACGTCTATTTTGACGCTCTCTGACCAGTTGCTATTCAAAGCAGCCGTTTCCTCTCATATGTACGATAGAGCTCATTGAAGTGAGTCCCCCACACAAGAGACATGAAAAGCTGAGTGATGTAATTGAATTGAATTGATATTTTATTTCTATTGCGCTCGTACACAAGTTTTTCAGAGCACGACAAGGCAAGGGAGGGGAACAGGGGAGAACAAAACAATGATCTTACTAGGCCCAGTGACATTGAGAACGTGCAAGTGCATGGCAGAGGGGGAGGGGAAAAGTGCATGGAGGGGGGAGAAGTGGAAAATGTGGAGAAAAGGAGAAACAGATAAATAATAATAAATGTATAATAATAAATACATAAATAATAAAGGCAACAAACAGTGGTAGTGCAGCCAGCAAGTGGCAAGTGCTGGGTTTAATGCAGCAGACAGGGTAGGTCTGATAAGTGCAGGAAGAAAAGGGGGGGCTGTATGGGTAAAGATACAGACCCCAGTGCAAGGGGTGGCCCGGAGGCAGTGCGGGAGGATGTCAGGGTGAGCAGGTACCTGGGCCCAGAGGACAGAGGGTTGCCAGGTGCAAGGTGCCGAGAGAGAACAGATCAGAAGGTGAGAGGGGGCAAAGGCAGAAGCAAAGAGGAAGGTCTTGAAGTGCTTCTGGAGATGGTTCTCTTCAGGTTTTAGTGGCAGGGAGGCTGTTCCAGAGGGAGGCCCCAGCCAAAGACAGAGATATAACCCCAGCTTGTTTCTTTGAAAAACGACTGACCCTTAAGGAGTTAGAGGTAGAGGAGTGTAGAGCTCTAGGGGGGAGGTATTTGCGGAGGGATAACTGAAGGTATTTTGGACCCAGGCCCCAGAAAGCCTTATTACCAATGCAAAGGGTTTTGAATTTAATCCCTGCATCCACTGGGAGCCAATGGAGAGATTTCAGAGCTGGAGAGATACGATCCCAGGGCTTGAGGTCAAGGACAAGTCTTGCAGTCATGTTCTGGATTAGTTGCAGAGGGCAGAGAGTAGAGACAGGTAGATTTAAAAAGAGGCTGTTATAATAGTTCAACCTAGAGAGAACCAGAGCTTGGGATAAAGGAGCTTCTGGGGGAAGGAGAGGAAAGGCACAGTACCTTTGAGGAGGTGCAGTAGGAAGTTTGACTTTTTAGAGACATCAGAGATGTGGGCGGAGAAGGAAAGTGTGGGGTCAAAGATGACCCCCAGGTTCTTAGCCTCGCAGGCGGGAGTAGGAGGAGGGCCAAGGGAGGCCGGCCAGAGAGTGAGGGGAAAGGATGGTGAAGGTGTGCCGATGAGAAGGATCTCCTTCTTGCTGGCATTCAGACAAAGATCGGTGGCGGCACACCAATCTTGAATGGCAGTTGGGCAATCAGAGAGGAGAGAGGGAGAGGAGGTGGCCGAGGGCAGCCTGAAAATGAGTTGAGTGTCGTCAGCGTAGCACTGGAAATTTGAGCATAAAATGGCAATTCTGTGGGTGAGTGTTGCCAGGTATTGGTTGAAAAGCCAGGGCGAGAGGTTAGACCCCTGGGGAACACCACAGGTAGAGATGCAGATAGATGATAGGAAGGACCCAAGTTAGACCTGGGAGGGGCGATCAGAGAGGAAAGAGGTCAGCGAGGCCAGAACCTGATCAGTGATACCCAAGTTATCACAGAGACGGTTGAGCAGGATGGTATGGTGGACCGTGTCGAAGACAGAAGAGAGATCGAGTAGCATGAGGACAGAGGGCATGTTAGAGTCAAGTTTGGAGAGCAGATCTTCACGGATGTTCAGGAGAGCAGTTTGCATGCTTCTGGCAGCTCTGAAGCCAGACAAGTGATCATGGAGACAGCCAACAGAATCGGAATGAAGGTTAAGCTGAGACATGGCCAGCTTTTCCAGGAGTTTGCCCAGAAAGGGGGTAATGGAAATTGGGCGATAGTTAGCAGGACAAGAAGGATCAGCTGTGGGTTTCTTAAGAAGAGGATGCACAAGGGCGTGCTTCAGAGGGGAGGGGAAGGATCCCGAGGCAAAGAAGTGGTTGCAAAAATCAACAAGGGCCGGAGCGAGGGTATCAATGTGGTCCTTGATGGTTTTAGAGGAACAGGGATGAACCTGTTTTAACGAGGCTTACATAGATCGGACTTGTCTAGCGACCTCATCAGGGGAGAAAAGAGGAAAGGACGAGAAGGAGGGTGGGGGGTGGCTGAAGGAGGGTCAGCAAGCACAGATGGAGAGGGGAGAGGAGGGGCAGGAGAGGAGAGGGTGGACAGGAGGTCATGGGTTTTTGAGATAAAGTGAGAGACAATGGCATTGCAAAGAGCCTGGGAGGCATATGGAGGGGTTGAGACTGCAGCAGGGTTGGCCAGCTCCTTGCATATTTTAAAGAGTTTGGCCGAGTTGTTAGATGCTGCAGAGACATGGGCTTGAATGTGGACTCTCTTCTTGGTGAGGACAGAGAGTCGGTATTGCCTTTGGTGCAGGCGACAGGCCAGTTTGTCAGAGGATGAACAAGAAGCCCTCCATTTCCTCCCAACCGTCCTACACTTATGTTTAAGTGTAGCTACGTCAGAGTCATACCAGGAACTGCACTTGGCTTTGGACTTCAAACGGATCCTCATGACGGGGCAAGAGCATCAAGAGTATCAGAAATAGAAGAGTAGAGCACAGACAGGGCTGTGTCAGGATGTGAGTCAGCCAGAGGTGGAGGGGGCGGAAAAGAAGGTGGCGGCGAAAGCCTCAATTGACACACGCTTCATGGCCGGATGTCCAAGAAGGTAGGTGGTAATGTTGGCGTAGGCTCGGCTTGGGGGGAAGAGAGGGAAAGATGAGAGGAGAGGAGGGAATGATCACTCCAGGAGAGAGGAGTGGTCAGAGGAATAGAGAGGGGGAGGTCAGAGGAGATCAAGACATTGAGTGTGTGCCCTGCAGAGTGAGTCGGGCCAGAGGGGAGGATGGACAGGGAGAGGGAGTCACAGGGGTCACAGAAGAGTACAGAGGAGGAACAAGCAGAGTCTAAATGGATATTGAGGCCACTGAGGAGGAGTTGAGTGGTAGAGGTCGTGAGGGAGGAGGAGAGGTCTGCCCACTCAGAGAGAAATGAGGTGATTTGACCAGGAGGCCAGTAGATGGTAGCCACGGTAAGAGAATGGGTAGGAGAAAGAGAGAGCTTACAGACAAGGCACTCAAAAGAGGAGTAGGTCTGAGTGGGAATGATAGAGGCAGGAATCTACTCAGGAAAGATCAGGGCTATGCCCCCACCAAACCGGGAGGATCTGGATACGAAGAGGAGCTTGTAGCCATCAGGAGGGAGAATGTCAAAGCTTGTGACAGAGCTGGCCGTGAACCATGTCTCAGTAAGACTAAGGACATCAAGGTCTAGTTCTTCAAGGAAGTGGCAGATGTCAGAGGAGTGTTTGACAGCAAAGCGAGAGTTGAGAGTGGCAAGATGATGAAGGTTGCCAGCCTTAAAGACCTTCCGGGGAGGGGTACAGATTAGAGGTACGCCCTGCGGAGGAGAAAGAGCCCTAGGAGGGGCAGAGGAGGAGGAAGAGAGAGGGCAAGGTAGCCAAGGGGGGAGAAAAGGGGACAGCAGGAGATGAGAGGAAATTGATGAGGCGAAGGAGGCGTCTATCAAAGAGGAGGAGATTGGCCTGAGGGCCTTGGACCATGACAGTGCCATTAAGGTAGACATTAATAATTACTCAAGAGGAGTCGAAGGAAGCCCTGAGAACTTCGCAGCGAGTGCCACAATTAATGGGAGAGGAGGAGATAGGACAGAGCACAGAGATCATATGAAGAGTCCATAGACCTGGTGAAGGAACGACAAAGAGGTTGTCGGTGAGGATCTGTCTATAGGAAGCATTGGAGTAGGTGTCGGCGACAGGAAGACCAGGGTTAGAGGCCAAGATATCCTTTTTGAACATCTTCCAGCCAGACTTAGTGAGAAGGGAAGGATCGTCAATGGAGAAGCAATGGGAAAAGATACGAGAAACAGAAAGCACCATGGGGGTGGAAGCGAGGAGAGGATGGAGAAGCTGGGCAGCGGGGCCTAATGCAGGTAGGTGTGGGACAAAAGAGAATGGTGAGGGCACTGGGCCGGCAAGTTACAGAGAAGCAGCAGTATACAAGCAAAGTACAGATAATTTAGCAATGGGCAGCAAGATTTGACTTTCACGCAAAAAGCAAAAACAGCAAGATCTGACTTTCTAGCAAAAAGCATAAACAGCATGATTTGACTTTCTATCAAAAAGCAAAAACAGCAAGATTTGACTCACGCAAAAAGCGAAAACAGCAAAATTTGACTACCTCGCAAAAAAAGCAAGTTTTGACTTTCACGCAATAAGCAAAAACAGCAAGATTCGACTTCCTAGCAAAAAGCAAAAAAAGCAAGATTTGACTTTCACGCAATAAGCAAAAACAGCAAGATTTGACTTCCTAGCAAAACAGCAAGATTTGACTTCCTAGCAAAAAGCAACAACAGCAAGATTTGACTCCCTAGCAAAAAGCAAAAACAGCAAGATTTGACTAACTAGCAAAAAGCAAAAACAGCAAGATTTGACTTTCCAATCAGGGATTCAGATGTTAACAAAGGGTTTTAAGAAGCACTGTGCATCAGAATGAAAACATGGGAGAAACAAGCAGAAAGAACAGTGATAGTCAAAGGTGGAAGAAGTGAGTCCAGAAGGAGGGAACTAATCCATAGTTCTGGAGGTGACAATGTCAAGGCAGTCCGGATTTCTTAGAGGAGTGAGGTGGCAGCATCATTGTGATTAAGGAGCAGGGAGGACCCCATTTAGCGTTCCGGAAGAGGGCAGTGAGCAGACAAGGGTATTGAAAGTGAGCCTTTGGTGAGGGGGCCGGCTAAAGTCTGCCGATCCCTGGGTGGGTGGAAGAAGACACTCAGCAACCAATGGGAGTGCTGCACAGGGAAAGGCAGCTCAGCCAGCCTGCCTTCACAACAAAGAAAACAATGGCGGCCATCTTGGAAGTGCCAAAAATCAGTCAAATTAGCAGGCAATAGTGGGAAAACGTGTGGTTTCAAAATAGCAAGGCAGCTTAAGGTATACAAAAGCCCACCAAACTGCAGCGCAATGAAAATGTGCAATAAAACAGTACTTTCTCAACAATTTCAATCAATTTTTGTTTTTTCTTCTTTTTTCAATTTTCGATTTTTTTCTGGTTCAATAATTCCCCTGAAGGTGCAGTAATCCACAGAAAGTGTACCTACCTAATGGAGGGGGCAGCAGCCAGGCACAAACTCCACATGTGCAGAAAACAACAGATGGCCAGGTGGGTGGAAACAGGACCTCACTCTCAGTGAAATACAGATGAAAGAAAAGGCTGATCTTTAATCAGCCTCTAGAAGGAGACTGAGATTTTACAAATTATTGAGTTTAACATCGCCTCAGAGTTGTTAATGTAAAGCAAGAACCGATGGCCTCTTATCCAGTTTTTGTACCTAAGCATAGCTCTCAACTCACCCGCTTTTGGCAGGTGTCACCCGCCAAGTCCCTCATTCGCCCATTTACTTCTATGGGGCTCTCACCCGCCAAAAAGAAAATCGGGTGTTTTCACCCGCCTTTGTGACAAAAAAGGTTGGGAGGTATGACCTAAGTCTTAATGATGTTCGTGCTCCACATTCATACTCGGACGGATGTTTCCTCAGCTTTCTCAATGCCTTGTTAAAATCCCTTTTTTTAACTCAGCTAGTAACACGTCATACTTGTGTCTATAATTTTGCTTCTTTTTACCAGACCCATCTCTGCTCCCACTTGGCTTGTATAAATTCCCCAATGACAATGTCATCGCCTTATCATATGTAGCAGGGTTTGGGAGATTGTTTTCCTCATTTGATCCCATATGGAAAATTCAATCATTAAATCAGTGCGCTAGTGCTGGTTTCCAAACCAATGCATGGTTACTCAGGTTTACTTCCACTATCACATCAGGGTTTTTACTTTGTGGGATGTTTAGGGTTTGTTTCATAGTCCGAACAGGCATATGGTGATCACTAGATTTAAGTGCAGTCACCTTTAAGGTATCGCACTTCAAAAATAGTGATTGGGAAAAGAATATATAATCCAATGTGGATCTCGAGGTACCGTTGGTCCAAGTAAATCCCGGTGGGTTATCCTCTTTCCGATTTCCATTTACCAATAGTAAATCCCAGGCACATTCACTGTTGAAATCTCCCAATGCTATAATTTCTGCATCCTCTTTCTCCAACATTTTTGCCACAAGAGCAGCAAATACTTCTAAAAAGATTTCGATCACAACAACTTTCGTTTTGTACCATACATTAAAGACATAACAACAGAAAGTTTGCGATGTTCCCCGTTCACTCTCCACCTTTACTATTTGAATATCTTTCCTATTTGTTTCAATAGTAGACATTGTTAAACCCAGGCCATTTTTCTAAGTACACAGAAGATCACCATAAGGATGACCCTGTACACCCTGGATTGCATCTACTGTTAAGACCACAAAACCATTTATTGATGAGCATACCGTTAACCATGTTTCCTGCTGTCCTGCTGACATAAAAGGGTATATTTAGGCACTGAAACAAGGTCTGTCTCTAAAAATGTGTCGCTTCTGCAATTCCACGATGCCAAGCAGATGGCCTCCAATTATCCGCCAGAGGTTTGATATTTGTCACCTCTATGCAGTGCCGAGAGTACTGTGTTCCAATCATAATTAATCGGAAGCTTTGGTAAATTGTCTCAACAATTTTGCGTTTTACTTACTGTTGATTATTTATGACGACAGAAAAAGGGTTCAGAGCTATTTGGTCTTGGAAGGACAGGGGTCCTCGCGAAGACTGGGGCTGAGGCATTGAACTCTCGTTAGATACCAACTTTGGGTCTGCTAAGAACTGCACCACATTGTACCCCAAAGATAGAAAGGATTCCAATTCTGACAAAATCAGGGCCCTAATCATTCGAGAGGAGAAATTAAGTTTGGCCAGGTTCAGTCTGCCTTTCACTGGAAATTCCACCAATGCTATATCAGGAATGGTATCATTAATCATGAGAATGCTGTGGAGGCGTGTAGTGCGGGGTAAAAAATGTCTTTCTCCCCCTACTCATTTCTTGTATGCGTGCCTAAATGTAAAGGAGGTGATGATGGACAACTCTTACGTGAATGACTGCTCGGATCTCATGGATAAAAGGGGCTTTGATTTAAAAGTTTTTCTAAAAAAGAAAACTGCTGCAAATAAAAAACATCTGTGGTGGCAAGATTGGTGTAACACTTGCACAGAATTGGGAACATTTAAGCAATATGCAGCTACAGCAAGTTCACAGAAGTTGGGGTTCTTTGGCACCTTTCCTTAAGAGATTTCCCCCTTGGCGTTTTGCAGGCTCTATTCTGAGATGCCGATTAAACATCTTACATACAATTGAGACCTGTTTTCTGTGGATATTACCAGGTGCGACAACCCCTATTGTCGATTTTGTTCAACTGAAATCGAAACCATCAGACATTTAGTACTTGAATGTGAGGTCTTGAGAAACTTGCGTTATACTTGTTTTTCTAATTTCGTTGCTGACATGAGATTAGACCCATGGGAAATGTTACCTCATTCACACTTTGTAAGGCATTGTAACCCTAACCCCTGAGAACCACCTCTCTCCCTATCCTGCTCCCTCTTCACCCTACTAACCCATCCCACCTTCTCGTTTATAGATCCGCCTGAGCGCTTAGGGACCAATACCGATTGGTGACGATGCGCACTACAAACACCTCTAACATTTAAAATTGATTACATTTATATAATAAATTAATTTAGTGATTATTTAGGTTAAAGTGATTTTATTATATTAGATTTTTGATGTATATATTTTAATGAGGTTTTAACATTTTTAATTTTAGATTGAAATGTGGAATGGTTAAATTATTGTGTAAAGGTTTTAAATAGTAAAACCAATTGACACAAATACAAATAAATAAAAAAAGAACTGCTGAAGCTACGACCTTCCATGAGCCTTCCAAGAGCAAAGCTCTGCCTGGGAACTACAGTACCGGACTTCCCTGTACCAGAGCCATTCCGCTGTACCAGACACTGACACAAACACGTGAGTGCCTAGAGCTTGAGTGCACTGGTACTCTGGAGAATCCAAGACAAGCTGCTGCTAGATGCACAGAAGAGCAACTAATTACCCGGAAGAAGCTCAAGTGAGGGTAGGCATTCTGAGTAGTTGTTCACTTAGCTGAACTGCCACTGCTGTGTTCCATCTGCAACTTCCGCTTCCGGGGCTTTACCTCCATTGGACAGGATAGCTTGCACTGAACCCCAACTTCAACTGTTCCAGTTCACCAGCTTTTGCTTACTTCCACTGGCTCCACAACGCCTAGTCTTGCTTGTAGATCCCGCAACTGCTGTTTCTCTACAGCCAATTCTGCTGACCTCTAACCTCCTCTGGGGCTGGTCAATCAATGCCCATTTTCGGGAAATGCCAAATGTATCTGGCCGCAAGGCACTGTCCCTTCTGGCAAAGGCAACGCTGGCAGCCGCTTTTTACCTGAAGCCCTATGACTGGGTTGCTCTGTGTGTGTAGGTCACAGCTTGCTGTGTTGCCACCCAGCAAGCTAATTTACACGTGTTCTCAAATGAATGGTGTCCGTAAATATCAATTTTAGCGCATCATTGCAGGCCATCTTTGTATGGCCACATCCCTTTCTGCATCTCATTCCATCCAGTGCATTTTCTCATCTGCTGCACTATGCGGAAATTATGCTGTAGATTGTTTTTTGCACATAATGACACAGGTTTTTATTTTAATTGGGGTAAACTGGGCTGAGTGTGACATATAATTGCTGCTGGGAAAGAGAAATAAACATTGTGTCTGCGCGCAAAAGGCATCCTTTGTAAGCTTTGCTAAAGGAAAGGCCTACTCAGTGAACACGTTATGAGTTAGCCAATCAGATTGTGCAATACTGTAAATTATACATACAATAATATTAACCTTGGAAGGGAGTAACCTGTACCTTTCGGGTCAAAGTGTTTTTTTTCCTGATAAAGAATATTCATTTGACGCTTGTTTATTTTCAGTTACCATATTTCGCATGACCCTTTGCTATTTTCCAGCAGTGAGTCATGAACATGTCACTTGCGAGTTAATCACTTCCTGATGCCTGCGAGATTTGCCGTTTACGTGGACAATATACGCACGTATACACACGAATGTTTAACTTGTTTCTTTAACAAACAAAGAGAAAGTCGTTTCATATACTAGACATTGTGATAATTTAGTTTCTTGCCGTGCAATTTGTCAGTGCCTAGAACTGCTATAATTCTCATAACATGTTGCCCCATTACATTGCCTTGAAGCGTCGGGGGATTAAGCCAGGGCCTTGGAACATCAGTATTCTCTTTATAAATACAAAAATACGTTTTGAAATGGTTGCTAGAAAACCAGTCCTTTTTGTTATTTGCTTTACTTGTAAAAGTAACAAGATCTTGCTATGACTCTCTGCATTTTAAAAGGCTATACCCACATGTATTTATCTAAATTAGTAATTTCACAGAGCATTCACATGTCTTCTGTCCCAGCAGCAATAGTCCAGGGTACCAAAAATAGAAGCAGCCACCACAGGAGCACGCAGGTGAGAGGGCAAGAACGGGACAATCTTCGGCAAGATTTTAAGTTTAAAATGGCCTCCTTGACTGACCAAACTCACTTGCGCATCCATACAAAGGGTGACCGAGATCTTAACTCCAAGGTCCCTGACTACAGCAACAGGTTTAGGAAAAAGACCTAATCAATGGTTACATGTCTTTATAACAACCCCTTTTATGTAGAATGCACGTTTACCAACACTTTTATAATGAAAAATATAACGGTTTTTGGGTTTTTTGGGATGTCCCACCCCTAAAAACCCACTCCCACTGTTTTGCGAAAAGATTTAACCCTTTACTCCACCCACACATATATTCTCATTATGTGTTTTTGTTATGAAAGTTTCAGTATAAAAGCATGTTTTCATAAAAGATCCGTTATAAAGACTGCATACCCTAATGAATATGCCCAACACTCAGATGTCCGAACAGATGCTGGCAAGGGAGCACCGGCTACCAGGACCTCAGTCTTGTTGCCATTCAGTCTAAGCCAATTCAGACTCTTCCAGTACTCAACAGCAGTCAAACAGTTTCTAAGATTGACTGAAACTTCAGAGAGGGCGAGGTTGGAAGGAACCACAATCTGGGTATCATCCGCGTAGAGGTGACAGATGAGACCAAAGCAAAACAAAAGAGTTGATGGCTGGAAGGTTTAGAATAAATCTTGACCTCTGGCATTGCTCTGGGCAACCCTCCAGACCATCGTTCTTCGCCTGCCAAGCCATTACAAAAGGGGAAAAACCATATGCAAATCAGGCTTGGTCCCACCCCCAAAGGGGTAGTCCAGCCCGAACTGCTAGGTCACATCCCTTTTGCACGAGACCACAAGCATCCCCAGACATGTTTCAGCCTTGTTGGGCGTCATCAATGAGGAGTAGCTTGGGTCTCTAGGCCCAGCAGGCAAGGGACCCACGCCTGGGCATACCCTTCCCACTCGGGGTGACAATAGCAAAACAAAAGAGTTGATGGCTGGAAGGTTTAGAATAAATCTTGACCTCTGGCATTGCTCTGGGCAACCCTCCAGACCATCGTTCTTCGCCTGCCAAGCCATTACAAAAGGGGAAAAACCATATGCAAATCAGGCTTGGTCCCACCCCCAAAGGGGTAGTCCAGCCCGAACTGCTAGGTCACATCCCTTTTTCACGAGACCACAAGCATCCCCAGACATGTTTCAGCCTTGTTGGGCGTCATCAGTGAGGAGTAGCTTGGGTCTCTAGGCCCAGCAGGCAAGGGACCCACGTCTGGGCATACCCTTCCCACTCGGGGTGACAATAGCAAAACAAAAGAGTTGATGGCTGGAAGGTTTAGAATAAATCTTGACCTCTGGCATTGCTCTGGGCAACCCTCCAGACCATCGTTCTTCGCCTGCCAAGCCATTACAAAAGGGGAAAAACCATATGCAAATCAGGCTTGGTCCCACCCCCAAAGGGGTAGTCCAGCCCGAACTGCTAGGTCACATCCCTTTTGCACGAGACCACAAGCATCCCCAGACATGTTGGATGAGACCAAAGGACTGAATAAGTTTAGCCAGTGGCTGAATATAGATATTAAAAAGTATGGGAAGACCGCAGCCATTCATGGACACAGGCCCTCATATGTTTCACGGTATCCCGCCGGTATTACTGGCGGGATACTGGAAAACTGTACTACCATTTCCGCCTCTTGGTCTGCCGGAATTACCGGCAGATTCCAAGTGGTGGAAACACAGTAAATCCAAAGTCCATGGAGCCCCATACGACTCCATGGAGGGATTTGCCGGTATCACCAGCATCAGTATTACCGGGCTGGTAATACCGGGAGTTTTTTGCCAGTAGCTGGTGGTAAATCCTCTGCCCTACCAGCAAACATATAGTGGGCCCGTCTAAAAAAGTGCTGGTACACTTTATTACCAGCATTTTATTTCCAGATAGGCCAATTTATAAATATTGTGGGAACGGAGTGGATTTTGCAGCAGGTTTATGCCTCCTTGAGGTGATTTGCTGTCAGAAATGGGATGACAAACTGTTCTATGGAGTGCCACGGGAGGGGTGGGGTTCAGCCCTTCCCTACTAATGAATAGACCTATTGTCTAGTCATGAGCTTTATTGTCTGGGGTATATCTTTCATATACCAAATGTATGTTTTTCATTTTTCATTCTTTTGTCTGTAGCGCAACATGAAGTATGTTGATTTTCTTATGGGTCAAGAGGTTTTGGCTGCCTATAGCTGGGATTTGGGGGGGGGGCAGGGCCAGTGAAGCTATGGAAAAGTTGGGAATTGTAGTTTTGTTTTTATTTAGGGCTTTGATGTGGTGTTGTTTGCTCCTTCTCCTTTTGTGCTGTAAAAATCACAATAAAAATGAGAATAGAAAAAGTATGGGAAACAATTACACGAGTCCTGCAGAGCAATGCAGAGACCTGAGGGACACCACACGTGATGAGTACTGGATCAGATCTGAAAAGGGGCACAGACAAAGACTGGGAATGGGCAGCTAGAAATGAATGGAACCAGGCCAGCACAGAGCCGGAGATGTCAGCTGCTGCCAATCTGTCCAGCAAGATGGTATGATCAATGGTATTGAATACAGCTGATAGATTGAGTAAAATCAGTGCACAGATACCACCTTGGTCAGCAAGCAAAGCAAGGTCATCCAGAACCGAGGCCAGTACCGTCTCCATGCCCCGACAATGTCGGAACCCAGATTGAATGGGGTAAAAAAAAAGAGATTATTCCAAAACAGAGAAAAGCAAAGGAGTGACTTAAGATTCGAGTATCTTCATTAGGAAGGGACGACGAGAGATAGGACAATAGTTATCCAGACAAAGGGGATCCAGGGAAGACCTTTTTTTTTAAAGTGTGCTTAAAAACAGGGGGGGATATGACCACTGGTAAGAGAACTATTCACTGCCAGTGTAAGCAATGGAGCAATTTTAGGAATAACAAAACGAGGAATAGGATCTAAGGGAGATGCTGACGTGAGCTTGACAGCAGTCCACATAGTGGCATTAGATCCAAAAGAGGGAAAAGAAGACCAGGAATGGGTCGCCATTGTGATCAAAGACAAATTAGAGCAAGATAAATGTTCAGAAGTGGTTGCCACAAAAGATATTATTTTGCAAATGCTGTCAATCTTATCAATAAAGAAAGCTGATAAAGAATTACCGTCAAAAATGGCCTGATGGTAAACCTGTGTGGCTTGCTGAAAGGCGGGTAGAGGTTTGCCAGAGTTTTGCAGGGAGAACCTCTGGAGGATTGAAGGTGAGATCTTGACATCCTGAATGGCAAATGTAAATGATACTATGTGAATGTTAATAGGCATAGCCTGCTGACTCAATCTTACCCTTGCTTTGGCTTGGCTCAGTGGCTTTTAGCCCAACAGGGCCAGGTGTTCCGCACCCATTTATGCCTGAGCCGATTTTGGCTGTCAGCCATCAGAGAATAGAACTGGAAAACAGTTGTGTCAGTGATGCCTGGTAAACACTCTGACTATTGGGCTGGCTTCCGGTTGCTGTTCCTAGTGCATTAAGACTTAATCAGTGAGTGCTAATTGTATTGTCGCTCTTCTACTGTCTGGCTCGCACACTCCCTTATACCCCCCTTCACTCTTCTTTCCTGTTGTAGTGTTACTCTCATAACCAAACCTTTCTTTTAATGGGTCTTTTTCAGCAGGTGCACTGTGAGAGGGCTGGTAGAAAAGAACATGGAGTAGGTGCATACATTTAAAATAATGCACTATTGAGGTACACTGTGTGTACACATGCTCATTACGACTTGTGACAGGATCAGAGACCTGACCCTGCCAAGGGGGGGGGGGGAGGAACGCTCTCAACCTGGGTCAGGAGGCCTACCACGGTATTTACTAGAGCCAGTCCTGCTCCAGATGGGGCTGTGGGAGTTGAAGGACCCCGGTCTTGGACCCACCCCGCTTTATGTGCCTGGTTACAAGTGAGGAGTACCACTGTCAATCCCCAATGCCTAGCTTACTCTGTACTGGCCAGTGTTCTCTCTTTTCAGAACTTCAATCACCAGAAACGCCGGTGGGGAGTGATAAATCACTCAACACACGGGAGAGTGATGCAGGGAGGAACCCACAATATGCCAACAGCAACGTATGATGCACCAGCAACACAGAGGCTTAACCGTGGCAGGCCAATGACTCTAAAATTAGCAATTCTTATGTCGAGTGATCATCAAGGAGCACCAGCCAAGCAACGTATGGAAAAGGAATGGCGGGCTTAACAAGCAATTTGGAACCTTGTGCTTGTGTGACCCGTCCCCTGGGGCAAAGCCTGGTTGAGATTGGCCGATGGGTGAAGGTAAATGCTCCCTCCAATTTGAAGGGGAAACCACAGAAGGACCACATAAAAGGGAGAGTATGGAGGGGCTAAATGTGGGTTTTTCCGGAGGTCAGGTGGAGAGGAGGCAGGCCGAGAGACCAGACAGAGAAAGGATTGTGAGGCAGAGAGTGGAGTAGACAGAGAGAGTTTGCAAAAGGTGAGACAATGGCTGTGAGAGAAAGTGGTACGTGTGTGCATGGTGACTGAACGGTGCAGGTGGGGATAAGTGAAAGAATAGAAGGATAAGTCTGTGAGGGTGAGAAGTGTGGATCAGATGGTGAAAGGGGCTTAATACAAGTGGGAATAGAGTGCAGAACAATGGAGAGTAGAAAGCAGGGGATAGGAGTGGAGATTGGAGAGTAGAGGGGTGATCAGAAGAAAGTGATGAGAAGAGGGGAGAGTAAAATAGTAGTAGGAAGAGGTGACCGGAGCAAGCAGTATAGAGAGAAATACTGGAAGGAGAGTAAGTGAGAGTTGTGCGATTGTTGGAGGGACAGGCGGTTGAAACAATGAGCGGGAGAGACAATGTGGGAGGAAGACGAAGTAAAGGAGTAGAAGGAAGGAAAGGAAAACTCAGCAGGGCTGATGTAAGGTTGTGATGAATACGTGAAACCATGCGGTTCAGAAAGTTCCATATCCCATTGAGAGAACCAGGCAAGATAGGTTTCACCAAGAAGAAACCGACCGGGAGTGTATTAGAGAAGGCTGAGTCCTTAAGGCATCACTTGAGTCAATATTTCAGAAAGTAGCAGTTACTGATTTCTAGTTGTCTACCAAGGGAACAGGAAAGGCTGGCCTAGGATGGTGGGAAGCCCACGGGAGACGAGAGGGGGATGGCCTTTAGTGTGTACTACTGCCCTGGCAAACCATCACGTTTTAACCTTATTTGAGTTTTGGATACAAACCCTCAAACTATCCTCCGCAGCATTGGTATTCTTAAGGCCATCTGTGCCACAGTGTAACATAATTAAACACACTGCAGGAGTGGAATTTTCATGCGGCTGGAGATGCAAGAGATGCTGGAATCCCCTTGGATTCTGCCTGTGTTTTGCACTTTTTTTTTTTTGTTAACACTTTAGTATTTCACACAGTTACAGCCCATGTATATATATATATACTTCACAACATCACTTTGTATTACATCATACACAGTTGTTTCCATCTGAGATCTCACTAGCGTTTTCGGCTTTATCTGCTAGATATCGTTTGTATCTTGCCCATATATTTCTTGGATTGGCTGTGGGCAGGACCGTTTCTATATATAGTTCTTCTGTATCTTTTGTCCATATCATGTCTCTGTCCCAGTCCTCTTTGGTTGGTGGGATTGCACTTTTCCACCTCATCAATATGGCTATCTTAGCTATAAGAAGACCTACATTCAACAATTTCCTCCATACCGGGTTCATTTTCCCCACCGCCCCAAGCATGCAAATCTGCAGAGACCACTCTACAGGTTGGACTGCCATCTCATCTAGTGCTTCACACACCTGACCCCAGTAGTCTTTCAGCTTTATACATGTCCAGAGCATATGGTATATGTTTGCATCATCTGCATTACATCTCGGGCAGGTTCCCGGCATGTCTGGATAAATCAGTTTGAGTTTTACTGGGGTATAGTGTGTTCTATTTATTATTTTATAATGGATTAGTTTGTATCTAGAGTTAGATGAGACCTGTTTGGTAAGCTCACAGATTTGGGCCCCTTATCTTCTATTTGTTGTTCGAGATCATGTTCCCATGTGTTTCTGGCTGTGTGTGTGTCTGTTGGACGTTTCTGTACAATGACTTTATACAATGCTGAGGCTTTGATTTGCTGCGTTGCCCTGGTGAACATGTACCCAAGGCCTATGTTTATCTGTGGTTCGTCAGGAAATGTAGGGTGTTCTTTCCGTATGGCATTACTTACACTCACATATTGCTGTTTATATTTGCTTGCGTTTCCAAGTATATCTTTTATTTCATCCCATTGGACAAAGTGCCCGTCTATGAAGAGCTGTCCCCATTGCGCAATGCCCCGCGCACTCCAATGTCTAGCCACATCCCCTTCAAAGTTGAAAGGTGTTTGAGGGTCTCCCCAGAGTGGCATACTAGGGTGGTACAGCTTGTTTGTAGTGAATATATCTGCTATTTTAGCCCATGCCGTTATTGTTACCTGAGTGGGGTCTATGGTGTTATAGTGTTTGGGGGATGGTCTAGACAACCTGTGCAGAGCTGTAATTGCCGCAGGTTCTTTCTGGGCAGGTGGTGGAGTTCCTGGGATGAGGAATTGTGTAGCCCACTGGCCCGCATGATGTGCCTGTGCCACAAGATAGTTTAATTCCAGGTCTGGTGCCATCAATCCACCCCTCTGGTATGTGTTTGTCAGCGTTTTCCAGCTTAATCTCGAATGTCCTCCCCAGACAAACTTTGTGCAGGCACTTGTCATCTTCGTGAATAAGGCACGCCCCGGCCAAACCGGTACTGTGCTAAATAGATAATATAGTTTCGGTAGTATTATCATTTTGATCAGGGCAATTCTTCCCATCTTGGAGATGGGAAGTGCATTCCAGCGTTTTATCTTAGTGCATAGCTTGACCGCCAAAGCGCTATAGTTCAGGGTACAAGATAGTTGGGGTGTCCTGGAGATGTATGCACCTAGGTATAGAATGTGTGTCGGGTTCCAAATAAGGCCATGTAGGTTCTGGGGTTGTATTGTATTTTCTGTTAGTAGGAATAACTCTGACTTGTTGGGGTTTAGCCTTAATCCTGAGTATTCTCCAAATTTCTCTACCTCCTTTAAGATCTTGCCTAGTGGGCGATCTGGGTTTTTGAGGTACAATAGAATGTCATCTGCATATAGGGTTATGATTTGTGGGTTGCCCTCTAGCAGTAGGCCATATGAGCTGTATCTAGACATAAGTATATCTGCAAGGGGTTCTATTACTAGGGCAAACAATAGAGGTGACAATGGACAATACTGCCGTGTACCTCCACGAAGTTCTAGCTTGTTTGTTAATCGTCAATTAATTCTAATCCTGGCGTGGGGATGTGTATATAATATTTGTATCCATTTTATAAAATTAGGGCCAAACCTGTAGTTCTGCAGTACTCCGAATAAGAAAGGCCAAGAGACAGTGTCGAAAGCCTTGCGCATATCGCGTGATACCACTATCGCTTGCATGTCAGAGGGGTTGTAACCATAATTTTGTGACTTTTCCTAATATTCATCGCTGTGGATCTGCCTTTGATGAATCCTGCCTGGTCCTCATGTGCCATGAAGGGCATCAGTGGTGTAAGTCTAGCTGCTATGATTTTAGCGAATATCTTCGCGTCTGTATTTATAAATGACAAAGGCCTATATGAGCCACAATCTTTGGGGGGCTTTCCTGGTTTTAGCAGTAGCGTGATCACTGCCTCTCTGGTGGTTTCAGGGAGTTCACCCTTATTTAGGGCCTCCTCCCATACAGCGTATAATCTAGGGGTTAGCTCTTGGCTGAATTCTTTATAGAATTCTGCCCCGAGGCCATCCAATCCTGGGGCTTTCCCGTTGGGAAGTGCCCTCATCGCCTCCACTATTTCAGCCTCAGTTATCAGGGTTTCTAATGTTTCTCTAGTAGTGTCAGATATCAACGTCGTTGGGATCTGAGCGAGATCATGTTGGATCTCTTCCTCAGTAACTTTGCACTGTGGGGAGCCTAGGTCCTTGTAGAAAGTGTAGAATGTTTCTTCCACTGCGTCCTTTTCAGCGGTTGCTGTGCCGTCAGGCTTATGTATGCATGGTATAATTGATGGGCCTCTTTCCTCTCTTACAGTTTTGGATAGTAGTTTCCCTGGGTGTTCCCCTTCTCCGTACCTGTTTGAGGTCGTGGGTTTGTAAAAGTAACGGATCTCTTGATCCGCTGCCTCAGTGTATTAATCTAATTTGATCTTTAGTTCCGTGTTAAGTTGTGCTGAGGGAGTGTGTGCGTACTGTGATTGTAGTGTGTTTAATTGTGTTTCCAATCGATCCAGTCTACTCCTGATGTCTCTAAGGATTCCACTTTCCGTGGATATTGAGTTGCCTCTGATGAAAACCTTAAATGCTTGCCATAATGTAGCCTCACTATTAACCGAGTTTACATTGATGTCAAAGAAGTCCTGTGTTTGTTGTAACATCGTGTTTTTATAGACCAGGTCTTGTAGTGCAGCGGGCTTAAACCTCCATGGGGGTCTGTTCTCTACCCTGCCAGGGATTTGCAATGTCAGTTGAATTGGCGAATGATCTGAATAAATCCTGGGGTGAATATGGGACTCCATAACCCAAGATAAGACTTCATTGTCTACAAGCCATAAGTCTATTCTAGAATGCATGTCATGCACAGAGGAGTAGAAGGTTTATTCTTGTTTACTTGGGTTCAGCGTCTTCCATGCATCTTTTAGGTCTAGATCAGCAATATGTGTGAGTATTACCTGTGCTGCCTTGGTTGATGTTCTAGTTTGTATTGACGTGCGGTCAGTGTGTACATCTAGGATGGTATTGAAATCTCCACCGCAAATCAGGTGAGCTGTAGGGAAGTTTGCCAGTTTTTGGAATATCTGGGAGTAGAACTCTGGGTCGTCTATATTGGGCCCGTAGACGTTAAGGAGGAGTATCTCTTTACACAGAGTGTGCCGTGAACTATCGCGTATCTTCCTTCTGGGTTGCACTCAACCATCCTGCTTGTAAACAATAATGATTTGTGTATTAAAATCGCCGCCCCCTCGCCCGTTTGGAGTATTTTGTAGCATATTGATGTTCCCCCAGTTCGGTATCAGTGTCCCACTTTGTTGGGGCCCTATGTGTGTTTCCTGTAAAAATAATATCTTGGAGTTTTGTCTATTAATACATGCTAGTATTTTCCTTCTATTGACTCTAGATCCTAAGCCTCATACATTCCAACTCAAAATCTTGATGTCTTCCGGTCTTGTCTTAGCCACTGTCAATGAAGAATGTAATATCATATATATGCCAGTTTGTTATGGCTATTTCTTCCGCGGTCTTCGTGCCCATTGCCTGTATGCTTTTTTTCCCATTGTCATACTTTCCGCAACCAACTCACAACAGTTCAAACTTGCCCCCTCCCCCCTCCCTCACAGTTCCCCTAACTTCAACCGTGCTCCTGTTGTCCCACCCATCCCTCCCAGCAATTATTTGTGCACCTGTTATGGGGGAAACTGTGGCGGTCACCAATGCCCGTGCCAATTTTATGCTTGTATGGTGCACCCAGTTCTGCTTTGTTGCTCTAACTTATATTGACATATGTGGGGGATTGCATATAGACTCATATTATAAAGAGAGTATAGTTGCCCCCTTTTAGAGCTCCTCATATGAGGCTCTCCTTGTTTGCCTATCTATAGTGTATCTTGAACGTGTTGGCTTATTGCACTCCAACTTATTTTCACAGGGCTTCTTCCTCCCTTGGGGGTCTCAGCACAGCTGGGATGTGTGTTTCGACAAAGTTCGCAGCTTCCTCAGGGAATGTAAAGAAATACACTTTGTTCTGATGCTGGATTTTGAGCCTTGCAGGGTAGAGCATAGCATACTGTACTTGTCTTTCCCGTAACAGTTTCTTGACCCCTGTGAACAGTTTCCTCTCTTGTTGTACTGCTAGGGTAAAGTCTGGGAAGATACGTATGATGTTCGCTTCTCATTGTAGCTCTTGTTTCTCTCTGGCTGTTCTCAGGATCAAATCTCTATCCCTATCATTCATCAGCCGAGCTATAATTGGTCTAGGGTATGCCACAGGCTTCGGTTTTGGAGCTAGTGACCTGTGTGCCCTTTCCACTATGAACATAGGTGACCAGCCGGGGTCCCCCAAGAGACTGCGCAAGAGATCTTCTGTAGCTTTCTCCATCGAACCTTTAATTGCTTCCTCCGGAACTCCTATTATGCAAATGTTGTTTCACCTAGATCTCGCCTCCAAATCTTCACACTTGGTTTTCACTGTTCTCATTTCAATTGCCATTGTGGCCACCGTGGTCTTCAAGGTTGCAAGTTCATCCTCCGTGCTCGAAATCCTTGTTTCAGCCTCCATCATGCGGGATGATGTTTTTTCGAGTTGTGTTCTAATGTTTGCCACGTTTGCTGTTATTCCATCCAATTTATCGTTTAGTGCTGAGAAGCCCTTCTGCATGGCCAGAAAGACTGCCTGGGAGTCCATCATCGACCCTGCGGGAGTCTGTTGTTCTTGCGCAGTAGTACCTCCTTCCATTTCGAGATTTGTATCTTTTCGAATTGGAGTTGTATCTTTGTCTATTGATCCTATACCTTTCTTTCGGCCAAGGTTTCTGGGCATCGTATTTTGTGACTGATGAATACGTAGATTGCCCTTGGGGTGTGTAGGAAGGTTCCAGCTCTGATTTCATCTAAAGTGTGCAAGGATGGGATTGTCTTTTGGTGTCAATAGTATTCTTCCTCGGATGTTGGTGTTGGTGACGCCAGTTCTCGGTGTTCGTGGGCACTTCGTGTTGTTATCACCTGGCCTCCTTGTAAATTAGTGTTACCTCCGGTTAGACCGAAGTGTTAGTCCTTCTCAACCCCAGTGCGCTCTTACTCTGTGGTCTTGCAGTGCGTGTGCTATTTTAGTGCTTAAGGCTTCTTTCTCACTTTATCTGTGTGGCTCCTATCTGTACACCTCTTTACCTCCACTGGATGGGATTGCGTAGTTGTGGTCCGCGCTGGGTCACTCCGCCTTGTCCAGTCTTTTGATTCCTGGGGTATGGGTAATGCCCCCTTTTTTGTGAAGTGCGTGAGTGCCAGGAGTCACCTGCCTGGTCCTCCGTTACCCACTAGAGAGGCCTTATCTCCCCACTGACTTCTTTTTCATGTCTATTTGGGTTACCTTACATTACGTGGTAATTCTCTTCTCTTGCTTCTGCGACTCAGTCCAGACCAACCTGGTGCAGTAGGCTTCTCGCCCCTATGTTATCAGAGGTTTCTCGTGTGGGCCGTATGTGGATGATCCCGCATGGCCACCCCTACTAGTGCTTTACTGTCTTACAGTGGGGGGATTGGTGATGCCCAGCCCCTGATACATTGATTGCGGTGGGGTGTTCCAGTGCATTGAATCATTCGGAAGGCTAGCCGAGGGGGGGGGGGCGCGGAGGGGCTGTGAGAGCCTCCTCAGTGTTCAGGCAGCACGCCCTTCTTCTAATGCTGGGAGTGGGTTTGGGGGGCGAGCCCCCTGCCAATTGGCATTGGCTTCCGCGCGCCACTGGTGAGGACACGCCATCTATGGATACCGGGGTGTTGGCTCGGAATAGCTTGTCGTCTCGGGCCCCCCTCGCGTTGCTTCCCCTCACCTACTCCTCGTCAGCTGGTCTTGTTGGTGGGTCGGCGCAGGTTTCGGGTCTGTCACGCCGCCGGCTGGGATATGTGAGGGGGGGCCCGCAGGCGCTCAACGTTAATCGGAGCGCCCGCGGATCACCTCATGTGTCGAGAGGCCTCCTTCTCCCCACCACTCCAACTTTGTTCGCAGCCGGGCTCCTCCCCTTCTTCCCAGGCGCGTCGCACAATCTTGCTTTGTAGTGCGTGTGAGGTTCCAGAGGGCTCTTATCTCGGCGATAACACTTTCTCTGGCCACCAAACTTCGCGTGTCCAGTCCGACACTGTTCATGCACGTTCAGCTTTATGTTTTTGCAGAACCGGGCTTTTTATATGGTCATAAGGGCATCGCGGCCTCGGATTCCGCCGGAGCTCACACAGAAGCAGCCATTTTGTTCTGTGCGCAACAGCGCCCCACTGTGTTTTGCACCTTTAAAAACAGATGCAATCCATGGGGATTCACCTCACTGCGATCCGCCACACACAGACATGGTGGGCTGCATTAAGCATTGTTGTAGGTAATCGGGGTAATAGGTGTAAACAGGTACGGAAACCTGGTGTGACAACGGATCAATAGGACAATTATATCAGATATGATGGTCCACACTTCTATTAGATCTATGTGCTTTAGTTGAATCCCTGCACATCTACTCTGTGGCCCGCCAACTCCCCCTCTGATCTCACTAATTTCTCACTAATTTCCACCCGTTGATTTTTTTCTTCTATTGACCCTATTGCCCCCTAATGGGGGCGTTTCCTCGATGCCCCCTCCTTACAGCCCCTCGCCTGCTCCTTTTTCATCTTTGTTCTTTAATGGGGGCTCTTCCCCATCACCCCACCTGCTACAACTTGCACCCCATTGAGTCACCTCCCTCCACCGACCCCCTCCTCCCCAGCTAAACTTCCAAGATCACCTTACCTTACTTACTCCTCTGCATTTTTCATATCCTCCTTGGCTCTGCACTCAAAATAACACTCTCACATGTGCACAGCCAATACTTGAGATAGAAAGTGGATCACAGTTCAACCTGCAGAGGTGTCGGCAGGCAGAGTGGTTGCCGACACTGGATCGGGTCTGAGGGATTCATCAAGTCAGCATTTAATTATTGTAGGTAAGCTCCTTTCACTGACACACAACATGTTGGGTGGGGTGAACCCCTATGCAGAAGGTGGACTTCTCACAACAAAACGTTGTGTGCTGCTCAGAGAAGAGTCAAAGTAAAATTCTGTTAGGGTAGGATATACTATGAAATGTTAGGGTCCATAATCTGCTAGGGACAGGGGTCCCCCTGAGAACCTTCCACCTATTGGCCAGTCTCTGGAAATGGTATCTGATACATCCTTCGGCTCCAAACTTTCAAATTGGAAGATGTTGAGACAAACTCATATGGGGCCTAGGGGTTTCTCCTAAACCTAAAACATGAGACCTGTACTAAAGGTGTCTGGCTGGAGTGGACTCAGAATGGTGATAGAAGCCTAGCTATGGGACTACCTGTCCTTGTCAGAATTACCTAATGTAAACCACAGTGACAGGGATATTGTGTCCAGCTTGCTTCTTGACTTCTCAGTTCCCAAGTTAAAGCACCCAGCTTGCGTCTTGACCAATCTCCAACCAACAAGTATTTCCTCCCCCTCCTGCTTAGAGTATTAGCTTGGATACACTCCTATCAGCGGATCAGGTATTTCTTCCATGTGCTTAAAGTTCTTGTCAGGCTGTCATATTCTCATCCCCATCTGGAAATACCTGTTCCAGATAATATGGTTAACTTCCATCGAAGCTCTTTGCCTAGTTCAAGGACTGTGCAGCATTTTACACAGAAGCTCTGAGGTTATTGTACAATCCTGGTCCGCAATATTACATGTAAGCCCTGGTACTTTAAAGTACCTTTTGAAAAAGAATGTAAGGGACATCACAGCACATGGTTCCATAAAGAATGAAATGGCAGACCTGGCAATGGACACATTAAATGTAATGGAGAAATAACTAATGGAGCTTGATAAAGGCTGCTTTGAAGTTGTCATGATAGAGTTCACACTAGCTGACAGTTATAAAGCGACCAGAGATTAATATTTCAGCAAACATAAACTTAATGGGATAAGTACAACTGCAGAAGCAACTAATAGATACCCCTGAGCTTCAATTCTATTGAAGTGCAGAGGTGTTTCCTGCAGTTTAAACTTGGAGCTCATTTCAATGGAGCAGTGCAAGGTGCATGAATGGACATTCCACCTAGAGTAAGTCGCTGTCCGCTATGCTTAGCAGCATATTTAACATGTCTCTGACCATCCCTTCATTTACATATCATGAAGAAGTAGGTTTAGTATAAACAGGAGTGCTAAATTGAGCTTCTCAGAAGACATACCTGCAACAGAGTGCTATGTCAGGATTTGGCACTGTGCTTCCATGTTCTGACCTTGTTGACTCTGTTGGAAGCTCCCCTGGTGGTGTCACGACCCACACTCTGAAGACCCCCTGGCCAACCTATGGACCAGGGAGAGTCTTGATTCCAGTCCCCACTAAACCCAAGAAATTGCAGCCTAGGCCTTCTTGGGGCCAGGCTCATGTTTGAATATGGACTTTTGCTTGGGAACTACTTTTCATTAATGCCAGTCATGTGGAGGCATCCCCATAACCTGGCTCCTTGAAACCAGGCTTGCAGTGTAGTGTTTTTGGGTGTGGTACCATGGGGACTATTTCACCTGGACTTCTTTCTTGAAGCTATTTAAACCACACTCGAATAGACTGACATGCTTCGCGTTAGTTTGCATTACTGCAACGTAACGCTCACCGTGTTCAGCTTCAGCCACGAACCTCGTAAGAACAGCACCTGCAAAGGAAAGGAGAAGACATCATGAGAAAAAGGCAGCAGTTTACCTGAACTTCATCGCCAGCGGTGCGCAGCTGTTCCGACCATCATCCTGGAACCAGCGCATCTTCGGATCGACGGACCTGTAAAAGAGAAGAAACAAATTCAACAAGGGGGGTCCTGGGAGTCTCTCTGCCAGACATTAGTCCTGGTTACGAGAGACTTACCCAGAGTCTTTAGCTCACTATCTTTTCACAGAGAAGAAATATCCCAAACATATCAGTCTTTGTCCTGCCCTGGGGCAGTCCAGCACCGAAATGCGAGGCAATTCTCCTCTGAACAAGAGTACCAACAGAAACCCCAGACACGTGTTTCGGTCTGGTTGGACCTCATCAGTAGGGTGGATCTGTGCCTCTCTAAGAATAGTGAGCAAGGGGTCCACGTCTGGATTCCCCTAGTAACTTAGGGTGAGACCCAAAGTTACTTAAATATGCAGATTCAACAAGGGGGGTCCTGGGAGTCTCTCTGCCAGACATTAGTCCTGGTTACGAGAGACTTACCCAGAGTCTTTAGCTCACTATCTTTTCACAGAGAAGAAATATCCCAAACATATCAGTCTTTGTCCTGCCCTGGGGCAGTCCAGCACCGAAATGCAAGGCAATTCTCCTCTGAACAAGAGTACCAACAGAAACCCCAGACACGTGTTTCGGTCTGGTTGGACCTCATCAGTAGGGTGGATCTGTGCCTCTCTAAGAATAGTGAGCAAGGGGTCCACGTCTGGATTCCCCTAGTAACTTAGGGTGAGACCCAAAGTTACTTAAATATGCAGATTCAACAAGGGGGGTCCTGGGAGTCTCTCTGCCAGACATTAGTCCTGGTTACGAGAGACTTACCCAGAGTCTTTAGCTCACTATCTTTTCACAGAGAAGAAATATCCCAAACATATCAGTCTTTGTCCTGCCCTGGGGCAGTCCAGCACCGAAATGCGAGGCAATTCTCCTCTGAACAAGAGTACCAACAGAAACCCCAGACACGTGTTTCGGTCTGGTTGGACCTCATCAGTAGGGTGGATCTGTGCCTCTCTAAGAATAGTGAGCAAGGGGTCCACGTCTGGATTCCCCTAGTAACTTAGGGTGAGACTTAAAGTTACTTAAATATGCAGATTCAACAAGGGGGGTCCTGGGAGTCTCTCTGCCAGACATTAGTCCTGGTTACGAGAGACTTACCCAGAGTCTTTAGCTCACTATCTTTTCACAGAGAAGAAATATCCCAAACATATCAGTCTTTGTCCTGCCCTGGGGCAGTCCAGCACCGAAATGCGAGGCAATTCTCCTCTGAACAAGAGTACCAACAGAAACCCCAGACACGTGTTTCGGTCTGGTTGGACCTCATCAGTAGGGTGGATCTGTGCCTCTCTAAGAATAGTGAGCAAGGGGTCCACGTCTGGATTCCCCTAGTAACTTAGGGTGAGACCCAAAGTTACTTAAATATGCAGATTCAACAAGGGGGGTCCTGGGAGTCTCTCTGCCAGACATTAGTCCTGGTTACGAGAGACTTACCCAGAGTCTTTAGCTCACTATCTTTTCACAGAGAAGAAATATCCCAAACATATCAGTCTTTGTCCTGCCCTGGGGCAGTCCAGCACCGAAATGCGAGGCAATTCTCCTCTGAACAAGAGTACCAACAGAAACCCCAGACACGTGTTTCGGTCTGGTTGGACCTCATCAGTAGGGTGGATCTGTGCCTCTCTAAGAATAGTGAGCAAGGGGTCCACGTCTGGATTCCCCTAGTAACTTAGGGTGAGACCCAAAGTTACTTAAATATGCAGATTCAACAAGGGGGGTCCTGGGAGTCTCTCTGCCAGACATTAGTCCTGGTTACGAGAGACTTACCCAGAGTCTTTAGCTCACTATCTTTTCACAGAGAAGAAATATCCCAAACATATCAGTCTTTGTCCTGCCCTGGGGCAGTCCAGCACCGAAATGCGAGGCAATTCTCCTCTGAACAAGAGTACCAACAGAAACCCCAGACACGTGTTTCGGTCTGGTTGGACCTCATCAGTAGGGTGGATCTGTGCCTCTCTAAGAATAGTGAGCAAGGGGTCCACGTCTGGATTCCCCTAGTAACTTAGGGTGAGACCCAAGGTTACTTAAATATGCAGATTCAACAAGGGGGGACCTGGGAGTCTCTCTGCCAGACATTAGTCCTGGTTACGAGAGACTTACCCAGAGTCTTTAGCTCACTATCTTTTCACAGAGAAGAAATATCCCAAACATATCAGTCTTTGTCCTGCCCTGGGGCAGTCCAGCACCGAAATGCGAGGCAATTCTCCTCTGAACAAGAGTACCAACAGAAACCCCAGACACGTGTTTCGGTCTGGTTGGACCTCATCAGTAGGGTGGATCTGTGCCTCTCTAAGAATAGTGAGCAAGGGGTCCACGTCTGGATTCCCCTAGTAACTTAGGGTGAGACCCAAAGTTACTTAAATATGCAGATTCAACAAGGGGGGTCCTGGGAGTCTCTCTGCCAGACATTAGTCCTGGTTACGAGAGACTTACCCAGAGTCTTTAGCTCACTATCTTTTCACAGAGAAGAAATATCCCAAACATATCAGTCTTTGTCCTGCCCTGGGGCAGTCCAGCACCGAAATGCGAGGCAATTCTCCTCTGAACAAGAGTACCAACAGAAACCCCAGACACGTGTTTCGGTCTGGTTGGACCTCATCAGTAGGGTGGATCTGTGCCTCTCTAAGAATAGTGAGCAAGGGGTCCACGTCTGGATTCCCCTAGTAACTTAGGGTGAGACCCAAAGTTACTTAAATATGCAGATTCAACAAGGGGGGTCCTGGGAGTCTCTCTGCCAGACATTAGTCCTGGTTACGAGAGACTTACCCAGAGTCTTTAGCTCACTATCTTTTCACAGAGAAGAAATATCCCAAACATATCAGTCTTTGTCCTGCCCTGGGGCAGTCCAGCACCGAAATGCGAGGCAATTCTCCTCTGAACAAGAGTACCAACAGAAACCCCAGACACGTGTTTCGGTCTGGTTGGACCTCATCAGTAGGGTGGATCTGTGCCTCTCTAAGAATAGTGAGCAAGGGGTCCACGTCTGGATTCCCCTAGTAACTTAGGGTGAGACCCAAAGTTACTTAAATATGCAGATTCAACAAGGGGGGTCCTGGGAGTCTCTCTGCCAGACATTAGTCCTGGTTACGAGAGACTTACCCAGAGTCTTTAGCTCACTATCTTTTCACAGAGAAGAAATATCCCAAACATATCAGTCTTTGTCCTGCCCTGGGGCAGTCCAGCACCGAAATGCGAGGCAATTCTCCTCTGAACAAGAGTACCAACAGAAACCCCAGACACGTGTTTCGGTCTGGTTGGACCTCATCAGTAGGGTGGATCTGTGCCTCTCTAAGAATAGTGAGCAAGGGGTCCACGTCTGGATTCCCCTAGTAACTTAGGGTGAGACCCAAAGTTACTTAAATATGCAGATTCAACAAGGGGGGTCCTGGGAGTCTCTCTGCCAGACATTAGTCCTGGTTACGAGAGACTTACCCAGAGTCTTTAGCTCACTATCTTTTCACAGAGAAGAAATATCCCAAACATATCAGTCTTTGTCCTGCCCTGGGGCAGTCCAGCACCGAAATGCGAGGCAATTCTCCTCTGAACAAGAGTACCAACAGAAACCCCAGACACGTGTTTCGGTCTGGTTGGACCTCATCAGTAGGGTGGATCTGTGCCTCTCTAAGAATAGTGAGCAAGGGGTCCACGTCTGGATTCCCCTAGTAACTTAGGGTGAGACCCAAAGTTACTTAAATATGCAGATTCAACAAGGGGGGTCCTGGGAGTCTCTCTGCCAGACATTAGTCCTGGTTACGAGAGACTTACCCAGAGTCTTTAGCTCACTATCTTTTCACAGAGAAGAAATATCCCAAACATATCAGTCTTTGTCCTGCCCTGGGGCAGTCCAGCACCGAAATGCGAGGCAATTCTCCTCTGAAC